>NC_037672.1:76258512-76603512 GCF_003255815.1 Theropithecus gelada
CCTTCCTTCCTTCCTTCCTTCCTTCCTTCCTTCCTTCCTTCCTTTCTCTTTCTCTCTCTCTCTCTCTCTCTCGCCATCTTGCTCTGTCGCCCAGGCTGGAGTGAAGTGGTGCAATCTCGGCTCACTGCAAGCTCCACCTCGTGGGTTCATGCTATTCTGCTGCCTCAACCTCCTGAGTAGCTGGGACTACAGGCGCCCACTACCACGCCAGGCAAATTTTTTGTATTTTTAGTAGAGACAGGGTTTCACTGTGTTAGCCAGGATGGTCTTTATCTCCTGGCCTCGTGATCCACTCGCCTCAGCCTCCCAAAGTGCTGGGATTACAGGCGCCAGGCACTTTCTAAAATCATAAGGTGGTACTGCTTCTTTTTAACATATACTTTAAGATCTGGGATACTTGTGCAGAACGTGCAGGTTTGTTACACAGGTATACATGTGCCGTGGTGGTTTGCTGCACCCATGAACCCATCATCTACATTAGGTATTTTTCCTAATGCTATCCCTCCCCTAGCCACTCACCCCCTGGTTTCATGCATGTCCCTGCGAAGGACAGGAACTCATCCTTTTTTATGGCTGCATAGTATTCCATGGAGTATATATGTGACAATTTCTTTATCCAGTCTATCACTGATGGGCATTTGGGATACTTCCATGTCTTTGCTATTGTGATCAGTGCTGCAGTAAACATGCGTGTGCATGTGTCTTTATAGTAGAATGATTTATAATCCTTTGGATATATACCCAATATTGGGATTGCTGGGTCAATTGGTATTTCTGGTTGTAGATCCTTGAGGAATTGCCAGTGTCTTCCACAATGGTTCAACTAATTTACAATCCCACCAACAGTGTAAAAGTGTTTCTATTTCTCCATACTCTCTCCAGCATCTCGTTTCCTGACTTTTTAATGATCACCATTCTAACTGGCATGCGATGGTATTTCTTTATGGTTTTGATTTGCATTTCTCTAATGACAAATGATGATGAGCTTTTTTCATATATTTGTTGGCTGCATAAATGTCCTCTTTTGAGAAGTGTCTGTTTGTATCTTTTGCCCACTTTTTGATGTTTTTTGTTTGTTTGTTTGCTTTTGTATTTTTTTGGGGGTAGATTCTGGATATTAGCTCTTTGTCAAATGGATAGATTGCAAAAATTTTCTCCCATTCTGCAGGTTGCCTGTTCACTCCGATAATAGTTTTTTTTTTTTTTTTTTTTTTTTTTTTGCTGTACATAAACTCTTTAGTTTAATTACATCTCATTTGTCAATTTAGGCTTTTGTTGCCATTGATTTTGGTGTTTTAGTTATGAATTCTTTGCTCATGCCTATGTCCTGAATGGTATCGCCTAGGTTTTCTTCTAGGGTTTTTATGGCTTTTGGTCTTAGGTTTACATCTTTTTAAAAAAACATCAGTGAATAGTAATTTGAAATCAGAATATCTTCAGTAAAGTTATAAAAACAGTGTGTGTGAAACAAAACATACCACACATATTTGCACAATGAAAATCACAATAAATGGTATATAAAAATATTTTAATGAAATTTAAAACCTA
The DNA here is from genome assembly GCF_003255815.1 of Theropithecus gelada. Taxonomy (NCBI): domain Eukaryota; kingdom Metazoa; phylum Chordata; class Mammalia; order Primates; family Cercopithecidae; genus Theropithecus; species Theropithecus gelada. Next base: position 76,260,061 of record NC_037672.1, read on the forward strand.
TAATTTACTTAGCTTTGAGGAACTTGAGAAGATATTATATTTAAAAAATGTGACTCAAAGCATGAAGAACAGCTTTCCATGTATGTAAAGAGGCAGTTTTTTGATAAACAAGGTCTTCCAGGAAAGTTATGCTTTGGTCATGTCAGAGTAAAGCTGCAGGCAATTGATTCCTCGCCAGATTTTTATGTTGTTCTGCAAAGGAAAGTCCTAAGATGGTCCTAATATTATTCTACTGAAATATGAAATATGTCCATAGTTCCTTGAACTGATACGCTATATTTTGGGCTTTTGATTTACACAGAATGGTGAAGAAGACTACTGAGTGACAAAATAAAAAACTTATTTTGAAAACATAGGCTCAAAAATAAAATAAACTAAGTTAACAGTTATAATTAGTGAAATGTAATGCTAGTGAAAATCATTCAACAGGTTAATAGGTAAAACTAAGCTCATAAAAATTGTATCAATAATGGAAATAAGACACTCTCTTTAAATAAATACTTAGTGTTTTTAATTAAATATTGCCAAGCTAATTTTTTTAAAAATCTGCTTTTGTAAACCTTTCTAATTTGCTCTTGTAAAATTCTGACGATTTACAAAGAAGAAAATGTATTTTCTTGTTTTAAAGATAGCGCAAAACATTTAACTATTTATTCACTATGTTTGTTTGAAGTATTTCAAATTAGTGGGATCTCTGAATTGAGAAGTCATATGTATATGTTTGATACTAATTCACTCATTTAAAAATATATATCAAGTGCCCTACTCTGCCCTGTTGCATCAGACTGTAAGATATAGTCAATGATAAGAAAATCATGCATGCCTCTCTCTCATATTGGGGTTGAGTATTAAAATATATAGCAAAAGAAAAAAAAAGACTTACTTATGGGTACATGATGTCTGGAAAAAATGTTGGGTAGCAATTAATGCAATGAATCAAGGAATCCCATGCACAAATCCCCACTTTGAGGCAGAGACATGCTGACAAGAAGACAAAGGAAGATATGGGCAGAGGAGATGCCCAGGTGGTCAGCTTGGTCTTGTGTGAGCTTAAGTAAATCCTTTTTAAAATCTGGTCTTCAATTTCTTATTTCTAAAATGAACAACAGGGCTGGCTCTTTTAAGGCCCTTTCTGATGTTCTTTAGAATATTAGATGCCTAGGATAGAGAGTTTTCATTCTCATTACAGATTTGCATAGTTGGTATGCCAGAGATTGGATCTCAGCTTATATATCTAGATATTATAAGAGCTGGGACTAAAACTAGGGCTTCAGGCTTGTATTTTTCTTCTACACAAGACCAATACAATGGCATTTTTTTTTCAGGTGTCTACTCCAAACCTTCTTACCACTGCATCTTAGCCTCAGTAGTGACTCTCGATATAGAATCAAGATAAATAGAAACATAATCATGAAAACAGAACTAGATAATGGGCACCCCTAATAACTTGAAAGGTTAAAATTGTCTTCATTCACATGATGCTTTCTACTGTGAATTTGGGGACATAATGTAAGAGGGATTTCTGGTCCAGCCCATGTGTCATGAGTCAGTATTTTCAAGTTCTTCACAAAAAAATGGAGGTCTGGAAATGAGAGCAATGCCAACAGAGTAGGAAGCAGCAGGAGCTTGATACCAGAAGGCCAAGGGAGCAATGAGAGGCAGGTGGGAAGAAACTAGTTCCTAACGGCTTGGGTAGGAAAAATTTGTAACTCCATGATACACATATGGTTATGAAAGTAAGTTCTTTCCTCCCCTGACCCTTCTCTGATGAATGTGGCTGATGTGAGATGCCTGGCCAGCAATGGGTTTAGAATGCAACTGAAGTGGAATTTTCAGAGCCCTGAGGGAAAAGGAGTAACCCTAGGAATCTGGGAGATAAATTAAGTGAACCCAAGCTGTGTAACCAGTTATTTATTCTTAACGGGAAAGAATGGGCAATAAGGAGGAAATAAACATAGAGAAATGCATGGGCTCAGGGGATGGCGTTGAATAACTGCTAGACCTAAGGAGCAGAGCTACAGCCATCATATCGCATTCAGCAATCCATGCTTCCAAAATGTCCAGGCTCACCACTTCCTGTAATCAAAGGATCAGCAAATATTTTTATTAAATCATGAAGTCATGGAAAATCCAAGAAAAATGAACAGAAAATATTGATTCCTATCAGTGCCTTTTATTAAGTTACTGTAATATCCTGTACATGACATTTGTAAAAGTGTCTAGGAATACATCTGCCACATTCTAAAGTTCTTGGTGAGTGTTACTTCTTTCTCTTCATCCTCTTGTTTTTTTTTCATACTTGATTTTTGCTGAGGACAGCAAGATATTCTCTTCATATTAAAGGGGAAAGAAAGCTTAGAAAAATTCAAAGTTTTATTTCAAATAGCCAGCCTAAAATAAATAAAATATTTCTGTCCATTTCTTAGTATATGTGTCTCAATTACAGCAGATATTAGAGATGGATATATTACCCGTGTGATTCTTTGAATGACTTATGGCCATAATTATTTAAATTAAACTCATTCTATTTGCTCACTAGAAATGTAAAATGTGAGCCATCATTTATATTTTGGGTACTTGAAAAGAAAAATAAATAAAATCTCACCATGACAGTTTCTGAATTCAAAGAAAATTATAATTTCCCTCTTCTTAATTGAGAATATTCAGAGAAGCAAGATGCTTATGCACATACTTCGAAATTATCACCTGAAGCAGTAACTATTAAGCTGTCTTGTCAAGTGTTGCTTGGCTTGCATTTTTAATAATATTTGTGGTACCCTGGACTTTGTACAGACAAAGGCTGAATTGCTTGGCTTATCATCTTGAAAGATCCTGTTATTCTGCTTGCTTTTACTTGCTAGGAGGATCCTACTAGAATATATTGTCCAGAAATAGGTCATCAATAAGTGATTCAAGACAAATTATATATATACACACACACACACACACACACACATATATACACATATATATGTGTGTTTTGTATTGGAAGATTATCATAAAACAAACATTTAAAACAGAAATAAGGTAGCATTTTTATTTTCTTTTTATAGAGAAGAGATTTTGGATATTATCTTTCATTTTACTAATTCAAAAAATATATATTTAGTTAATCTTGTTACAGTAAATTGATACTTCTTACCATTTTATTTGATTCGTTGACATATTCTTTTGTATGAAATATTGATCATAATATTTGGTGCCATTTATAATATGAAGAGATTGATACTTAAATCACATTGGAAATAAAATGTAAGTAGTTTAATGATGGAGTGCTGCAATAGAAAGCTGGTTTAGAAAATCAGGAGCTAAGTAGAGTTTATATACATTTTGAGAGAGGACAAAAATGAAATTGAGTGAAAGAACTGAGTCTTTAGGTAATAACATAATATGGAAATTGTTTGGCAAGATAAAATCTTCATGTCTCTCTCTTATGAATTTAAGGAGCTCAACAGTTTTACCTCATTAGCACCTTTTGCTTATGTCTGTCTGATGTGGCAGCTAGATTTCAAGAGGAGCCATCTGATGTATAAGATTTATTTGCGTCCTTTGTGCCTCTGCATTTTTCACATCTTTGCCTTTAGAACAGAATCAAGAAATAATGCTATATTTAATTTCACGTCTAAGAAATGAGTGTCTATATAGTTTTTTTTTTTTTAATCTACAATACTTAATGTCTGAAATCACACATTCTGGATTTTTTTGAAAGTCAGTATGGTTTCATTGTACTTTGTGTTTCAGTGGTATTTAAAGATTTAAAATTAGATATCGTTTTTGTACACACAAATTTTTTACAGGTTTCAGAAATTCCTTAAATTATAATTACATCTTTATTGAAAAATAAAAATTTGGCTCTGTACTGTTCAGGAAATGGTTATGGTACATCGAGATTCTCAAAACTGGAGTATTTTACTAGGAAAGAGATAGGTTTAGAACTCTTCTTTGGCCAAATAATATTTTGGAAGCTATGTAAATTGTACTTAATTTTTTTTTTTTTACATCCTGTAAATCTTCAGAACTCTTAAGGCCATTGTGGATAAAATAATGCCTCGGTAAGAAAGAATTAATGGGGTCCCAACATATCACAAGAAGTTAGTTAGTATTTAAAATGACGAGGTTATCCATATTCTTAATCTGTAATTTTTAATCTTTCTTTCATATCTGTCTCGATGTTTGTATATGTAGATAAATCTATGAATTAATATTTAGCTAGCCAATTTGTGAGAGTCCTGAATAGATGGGTTCAGTGAAATAAAGATCTATTATTAATTTTAAACTAATGGATTTTCTTTCAACTTTTATTCGATTGATGTGTTATTTGTGACATGACAAATTTAAATAAATTACTATGTTTTTATGTTACATTTTTCTCCCTTCTTTTTCAAATTTGTGGTCCTTTTTCCCCTTATTTCATTTTTTTAATTGCATTTCTTGTATTCCTCTTAAATTTTTTCTACTCTATTTATGTATATGCTGAACTTTATTCAAAATATACATATTTTTCTTTCTTTGCTTCATTTTGTTAACCTCACCCACATTTAAATTTCTTTTATGTGACTCCTCCCCCCTGCCCTGGGGCATAAATTTCTTTTATGTGACTCCTCCCCCCTGCCCTGGGGCATATTCATATGTGTTCGTCTTGGAGTTATGATGGAAACGAAGAATGATAATTTCTTAATTTACTTTTAATTTAAAAATGACAATAAAAACTTTGTGATTCTCTTCTCCCAATACTTTATATCCAGTTCCTTCTGTAAATACCACATACTGAGGATACGAAATTTCTGTATCTCAATTAGTTTTCTTTTACAATTTTTTGCTATAGTTCCTGGTTATTTTCTATTTTTTGAATTTTTTTATCTTTCTGTTTCATATTGTACAGTGGGAAGAGATTGGTGAAGTGGATGAAAATTATGCCCCTATCCACACATACCAAGTATGCAAAGTGATGGAACAGAATCAGAATAACTGGCTTTTGACCGGTTGGATCTCCAATGAAGGTGCTTCCAGAATCTTCATAGAACTCAAATTTACCCTGCGAGACTGCAACAGCCTTCCTGGAGGACTGGGGACCTGTAAGGAAACCTTTAACATGTATTACTTTGAGTCAGATGATCAGAATGGGAGAAACATCAAGGAAAACCAGTACATCAAAATTGATACCATTGCTGCCGATGAGAGCTTTACAGAACTTGATCTTGGTGACCGTGTTATGAAACTGAATACAGAGGTCAGAGATGTAGGACCTCTAAGCAAAAAGGGATTTTATCTTGCTTTTCAAGATGTTGGTGCTTGCATTGCTCTGGTTTCTGTGCGTGTATACTATAAAAAATGCCCTTCTGTGGTACGACACTTGGCTGTCTTCCCTGACACCATCACTGGAGCCGATTCTTCCCAATTGCTCGAAGTGTCAGGCTCCTGTGTCAACCATTCTGTGACCGATGAACCTCCCAAAATGCACTGCAGCGCCGAAGGGGAGTGGCTGGTGCCCATCGGGAAATGCATGTGCAAGGCAGGATATGAAGAGAAAAATGGCACCTGTCAAGGTAAGAGTTTGCCTCCGGATCTGCAGGGGCTGTCTGCTTCAGTTGGATCATGTATATGTATTTCCTCCAATGATTATGAGCAAATGACCTTTTACTTTGCTAATTTATGGAGATTATTTCTCTCAAGTTTGATTTTTCTCTTTTCAGAATTTTGAAATTTCTGGCAACCATGAAAGATTTAATGTAAGATTTTATTGGATATACATAATTAATACTCAGAGGGTGTCTGACTTGCAGTGTAATATTTCATATTCACTTTGCTTTTAGAAATTTTATTTTTGAAAAACTCAAACCAAGGGACTAGTAACCTTCATTGTATAATTATTGTCTGCTACTTCTATTTTTTCTCCATGAACCTGTCTTCTACTCTTTATTTGCTGTATCAAATTTAAATGCAAAATCTTTGATTAGACTTGTTTGGGCATGTTTTTAACTGCCTTTTAAAAATTCTTCAGAAAAAAAGTTCAGCCATATGAACTTTACAGCAAAACATTTGTAAACTGAGAGGATTAGTGTACTGTGTTGTTTACATATGATTGCAATTACGTGCTTGCTTTTTTAAAATTACAGATATTTTTAAATGCATAATAAGCAGTGCCCCACAAAAATAACTATTTGAAGATAGAACCGATACAAAAGGTCATTTTAAAGCAATTTGCCCTTGGGGATTTTTTTTTTCTGTTTTTATTTTTCTTTTAAATTGAAACTTGATCATGCATGCTTCTGTCTTCATTTGAAAATGCCCTCATTTTGCCCACAGTGTGGTGAGTTGGCCGTTTAAACTGGAAATTTGTCAATGGCTTTCTGGAACAAGGGAGTATTTTATATCAAAGCGAAGAGCAGTTTATGGGAAAGCAAGCAAGCATTTTTCTAATTTAAATTATTCGCCCTCATGATCCTGAACTTGTTTTCATCATGATGTGAGTGTACTAAATAGGTAATGAAAGTTAATGAGTATTAACTGAGGGAACTTTGGATGCTGAGCAGTCCCTTGGTCCTACCTGGTAGTTTCAGGTGCATTTATTTTCCCTAAGTCCACTCTATTAGATGAATCAGACTTCCTCATTTGTTCATGCTTGACTGTAGATTGATTATCGATCCAGGGAAACAAAACTAGGGAAATTACCTGTAAATTATAACTTTGGTTAATTAATTATCTCCAGAAGCACATTGTACTTCACTTGAAATTCCTTTTTCAGCACCAGTTTCTATTTTGTATCTTTGAAATACCATCTACTATTAATTCTGTTGTTTTTCCATGCAAGCTACAACTTTCTACACTTGATTTTATATCTACACAAGCACATCTGAAAGTTTTGTTAAATCAAAATTATGTTTCTAAAATAAGCATAAGCTTATTGGGGAAATGAATCATAATTTCTTCAGGATTGGAATTAAAGAAATATTTGAATATTAGTTTTTTTTTTTATTTTTGAGCAATCTTATTGGTTTAAGGTGAGGTTTTATGTAATTAATTAAAGGATCAAAAGCAGGAGTTATAAGCAATCCACTGAACATATTTCTGTCTAAAATATTGTAAATATAAATCTTATTAATTATTTCTAAAAATTTGTTTATTAGTATTATAAACCAACATACTCTATTTGGTTGTTCTTTTCTATCATTTTAGAGAATATGTGATCACTTAGTTCAGACCACCATGACCTTTGTCTTTATTTTGATTGGCAGATAATATGAGAGACCTCTCTCCATCTTTTGAGGATGCATTTTGATTGTTGATGAGATTAAAACATTCTGCTGGTGATAGTCACAAAAGTCTTGGGAAGCAGCGTTCTGACAGAATGCAATGCTGTCTTAGCGCAAGTGTTAGCATACATCTTTTCTTTCTCCTTTCATGTTCTTCTCTTAATAATTGAAAAGTAGACCCTTAATTGAGGGACAGTGGATTAACTGGAGACATTTCATTGTAGAAAACTTTACTTAACTGGACTCTGTCTTAATTCATGCATTTATCTTCCTCCCCTGGTAGTAGGAGCAGTGGTTTGCAGAGTTGATGCAAAAAGTTTACTACACAGCCCAGAGAATGTTTCACACATGCATCTGTATGATTAATGCCTGTTGGTATTTTACTGTGTACAAATGGTATGTGATGGCACTCTAGGAAGAATTTCAAGTGTTTATTCTATACATAACTTATATGATTTAATGACTCATTGAATGAATAAATAAATCTTGAGGGTTTGCTTTGGGGAACTAAAGAATCATAGATATTGTTGAGACATTTCTATCTATACACAATAAGTACATGTAAGTGTGTGTGTGTGTGTGTGCGCGCTATAAAATGCCACCATGACTCTCGCTCATTTTACAATGTTAACCTGCTAGTCTCAAACCTCTGAGTGGGGATCTTGGTGATTTGGAACCATCCTTCTAAATAAGCCAGAAATTTAGGGATAATTTTTCTCATCTCTTTCCTACTCGCTATCCAGTTCCAATCCATCACAAAGTGTTTATAGAAATTACCAGTCAACTTTCTCTTTAAATTATCTACTTCTCTCTATTTCCTTTTCCTTTCAATATAGAGGTAAACCTTGTTGAAACTGTGCTTTCAAATTTAATGAATGACTTTATATATAGTTTTGGTTTTTTAACCATATGAATATATCACCTATAACAAATGCAAAAATTTGTTTCCTACACCCATCCCACCCCTGGAACCTCCCCTCTGCGCGCGCGCGCGCGCGCGCACACACACACACACACTCTTTATACACTTCAGTGGTCTCCTTTAAGACAAAGTTTTTTCATTAAGAGGCTGTATGGTTTTGCTCCAGTTATCTTTCATGACTCATCTTAAATTTTGCTTTCTCTCCTTCCCTATGCAATAGCCAAGCTAGTTTTTTCCAGTTTCTCAAAGACAATTTGCTCATTTTCACTACTTGTTGTTTTAAGAGTATGTTCTCTTCCATGAATTATTCTTGTATCTAACATACACTAATCCTTCAGATGTGTGCTCCAGTATCCCTTCTACAGAGAAGATGCCCCAATCAATCAAGGCTAAATCAAGCATCACTGTTTACTCATATATCTGTCCTTCATAGAACCATTTAGAACTATTATTTTACATCTATTTGCATACTTGTAATCTGTTTAATTATTCTTTCTGCTCCTGTTAGTCTGCATACTCCTTGATGGCAGGAATAGCAGGGGACTGTGTACTCCTTAATCTAAGGGATGAGAAAGAAGTCAAAAAGCAAAAGAGAAGGACAATTAATTCAAAAGAGTAAAGAAAAATTGCAAAGGTATAAAAGAATACTGTGTTATTCTGTGTTAAATACCACATTGTGTTGATTCATTTTACCTTTGTATTATCTGTAAAATATCTCCTTTGTCTGAAAATTGATGGATATGTCTTTTAACTTAATCATTTCTTAGTTCTAAGACTCTCAGGCTAAATTTCACATTCAAGGTATTAAGTCATATGTGATTGGTACTTCACATATTGACTATTAGAGAAGACAATTTATTGAACTTTACAGAGCACAGAATATCACATATTTAAATATAATATGGCCATGTTACATGATGACATTTAATTATTGTTTCTTAGTAACCAAACTATATTAGAATTTAATTAAAAAATAATTATATTATTGAGAAGCTAAAGTTTGAATATGTCTGTGGCAATGATTTCCATATGTTAATATTTCTTAGTCTGTGCTGGCAGGTGACTGAGTACTTGCTGTCATATCATGCTTATGTGACTTGTTATATGTGCTTTACGTGATGGAGTTGACACACGGCCTTTTACAAACTAAACTTTCAAGATTCAGAATGCTAGGCAGCTCATTAACATATGGCCTCAATCCGGATGACCAAGCAGTGAGTCTGGAGTCCTGGTCAATTTGGCAATTTGTGATCTGTCATCTTCATATAATTTCCTCTCGTTTAACTTTCTTTAAGAGAAATAGACTACCTCACCCATAATAATCTGGTTTTGACGAGGTAACAAAATACTCATTTCTATTGTATGAACTTAAAATATAGTGTACATTTATTTTTGTAAGTCTTACTTATATGCCTAAATTTTCTATAATAAACCGATTTAAGTCTACAGATTTATTACTTGGAAGTCTTTTTTTTTATTTTCAGAAACAAATAATGTCTCAAATCCATTTATCCCAGTATGTTTCCCCACTTGTTATTTATTATTATTTCTGATGAAATTCATGCTATTTTTTCCCCTTAAGACTCATGTGAGACTTTTTTTTTAAGTAAAAAAATGGTTAGCAAAAACACATTTTAGAAGTTTCTGCCTTTTATTGAAGTGAATGTTTTTGACAGAAGTAATTGAGTTCACATGAATCAAATGTTGCCTGCTGAGTGCTCTTGTGATTATGTTGCTGACTTACTCAGATGCAAGGCAAGACCACTAATCTTCATCAGTTGCTAGTGGAATGAAATGGTAATTTGAAATTAGCCCTAGATAATTATAGTTTCACTTATATCAAATGGAGGAAAGAGATTCAGATTGTGGGTCACTGCCAAAACCAGTCAGAGTGAAGAAGGTATATAGTACATGCTAAAATACAGGATAAGGAGGGTTACACGTCAAGGGCTGTGGAGAAAAAGTACTTATTAATTGTCCAACTGGGAGATGATTGCACAGCAAGGAAAATGTAGTGAAAATACCCAATTCAAGAAAGAGCCTTGATTCAGAAACAGTACAGCTACAGTGGGGAGTAGAATGCTGATCATTCATACTTCTGGTGCATATTTATGATTGAAACAAAATTGGCTGGAAATATAGTATATTAGGTGTTTATGTAATTATGCATTAGAGAGCTTAGTTATTTTTAATTAGGCACATTACCAAAAAACATCAAAGGGGTTGAACTTTTCGTTCTATTTAGTATGTTATTATATGTAACAAAAGGAACCTATTTTAGTTTCAAAATTTGAACAAATGATGGCAATTATGGAAGTACAGAATATCAACGGTGCCCGTGTGAGATGTGTCGGGGTGTGTGTGTGTGTGTGTGTGTGTGTGTGTGTGTGTTCTGCTTTGGTGAGGAACAACCAAGACAATTAAGTAGTCAAATCATTTCACCCACTTACAAACATTACATAAGAGAATAATTCAAATAGTCTTTTCTTCCCCCTATGTTAACTGTTCCCTGGCCTACTTTTAGATTAGTTCTAATAAAATTTTAGAGAGTACTCTGCAATTTTTGTTGTTGTTGTTTGTTTGTTTTTGTTTGTTTGTTTTTTCTAAATCGAGGTTTTCCAACACTGAAGCTATTGATATTTTGGGCCAGATAACTTTTGCTGGTGGGGAGGGGGATGTTGTCTTGTTTGTTGTAGACTATTTAGCAGCTTTCTTGGGTTCTATCCTCTAGATGCAGTAGGACACCCCACTCCCCAGTTTGACAGTCAAAAATGTGTCTAGATATTGCCAAATATTCCCTGGGGGCAAAATCACTCCCATTGGAGAACCACTAACCCAAATACTTCTTCCCTCCCCAAATGAACACACATGCCGCTAACACAAAATATGTTTATAGATATGTTTACGGACTGGATATCTTTGCAAAATTGAACATTTTTCTTTAAATTTGGGAGAATGAAGGAGATGTACATGTTTAAATGTGACTAATTGAATTTGAATATGGTGGGAAACATACTGCTTGTAAGAGGCAGCATACCCTAGTAGTTTAAACACATGAATTCTGAGTAAAAATGAATAGAATCTTATTCCACCTTTTCCATCTATCAACACTATATCCCCATGCAAATTGCCAAATCTCTCTGTTCTTTGCTTTCCTCATCTCTAACTAGCTCGTAAAAATCTTGTGAGATATTATATAAAAATTACTTGGCACACTACCTAGCACACTATATTTATTCAATTAAGATTATTTATTTTAGCTCTCATTAAAAATAAAATGTATTTATAGGCATATGTGTCCTCTTTATAAAATAAAGTATAGGTACAGGTTATAAAATTATCTAGTTTTCTCTAAGTATGTAGTATATTCCTGAGCAATTTAATTTATCAAATAATAATACTACATTTTTTCCATTGGGTAAATAAAACTATGTAAGTTTTATAGAACTTCCTTTATAAAATTTTTGTTAGAAGTGCAAAACTGAAAAATTTGCTATCTGGGTAGACATTATCACTCATTCTATAAGTTGTTATTATAGTAGGCACTCTATCCAGCCTTTACAATTCCTGTATCCTAGGAATGCTGACATATATGCATACAAACATGCTTATAGACTCACATCTACAGTTAAAATTTATGAAATTTTCTAATAGCGGTGTGGGTGAAGTATGGTATTTTAGATAGGGAAATAAGAAAATGTTTTGTTTTGTTTTCTGAAATGGTGGCATTTAACATAGAAATGAGGGGGAAAAAAACTGTGAAAAGTATGGGAAACAGTGCAGCTAACAGATGGAGCTTCCAGTGCAGAAATCTATTTTAGTACATTAATTTTATGTATTTATCATTTCTTTCTAAAATTACACTTTCAAAAATGTATTTGCTTATTAAAATCTGAGAAATAGAAAACCTGATGATTCCTGAACTTACCAGCTAAAATATGATGTTTTTACACATTTATTATTATCTTAAAGACAGAAAACTCCTAATAAATATCTAGGGTCAAATGCATGCATATCAAACATGAAACAATCCAGTTTATTTATGTGTGGTGTTGGTGGATGATTATTTGTAAATTATTATACCCATTGAAAGTATAAAACCCATTTTTTTTTTCTTAAAGAACTCGTTTCATTGGTTTGACAATGGTTAATGACTAGTGACTCTTCTGCTACATGTGGATGGACAAATACGGGGACTTGGCAATGAAAGAAAAGACATAGAACCACCAAAAACCTTGTGATTTCTTTCTGGTCAAACTTTTAAATCTGGTTTGCACTCCTACTTTCTCACTCATAAAATAAATTATACTAGTGAAAGTCTTGAGGTTGTATATATTTTTAGTTTAGAATAAATGTAACAGGCAAATGCTATACCTCATATTTACAGTAACAGTAATAACTACTTTGTAAATTTCACTTTGGGCAGGTTTTTAGGATGTTTTATATGATGATGACATGTTCCATATTGTTACTGTGCAAATGAATCTTAACATAATGGACTTGAGTTTCATCATGGTTATATGGATGGAGAATTAATGATTATATTTTATGTTGAAATGTCTCATACTTGTGTAAACACCTCTTAATAATAAACATTTATTAAAATAATATGCACTGGATAAGCTCCTTTTATTATAATGCATTTTTTATAAAATGATAACTATCAGGAAAAGATTTTAATGATAAAGACCTCACAAAAAGCTTTATATATTTAAAATTCACAACATTTAAATGTTCCAGGACACCAAAAAATAGTCTCTTTGTTTTATTGTTTGCTTATTTTCTTGTTATTCAGATACCAGCAAAAGAACTTACAGAACCGCTCTCTTGGGAAAAGTGTGTACAGAGAAATTCGATGGTGAAAACTCAGAGTGTGATTTAGCAAATATTTCAGTATCAGTTCTCAAATTCTTGAGAACTAATAGTTCAAAAAATAAGTGCAAATTATAAGAAACAAAGTAGCCAACACTTGCATAAAATCATTCAATAGACTCCAAACATTACAATTGATCTCTGAAAGCATCAGGAAGTATTTGTGTGCGTAGCAGATTAACGGCATAGCACTTAAAAGTGATGCCGGCCTCAGCTCAAATCTCACTCTAGCATTTGGTAAATACATAACTGTGGTCAAGTTACAAAACCAGATTGAGTCCTGCTTTCTTCCTCTGTGAAATATTAAATGTTATAATCTTCACCTGTAAAGTGTTCACGTAGCTTCAAGTAATGTCTGCCTATTTAGAAATGGTACATGGACCGGCAGCATTGACATCATCTGGGATTTTTTTAGAAAGGAAGAATCTCAGCCTTACCTAGAATGTCAAATCTGAATCTACATTTTAGCACATTCCTTGGTGATTTTTATGTACACTCAAGTTTAAGAAGCACTTTTGCAGTGAATGTGTTTTTCTTTTTTATTTCACAGATTGGGATACTTAGGTACAGATAAATTAGGACCATGTTAGTATATAAGGTCAAGAACAGTAATTTATTTATCTTAATCACTTGTATATATGTAGTAATAGTACAGTATCAATGTTTTTAGAGCCATTGTGCATTAGTTAAACGTTTATTTCCCCCCTCAAAATGTTCCTTAATATATTTTATCATATATATGGTAATTATTTAATTTTTGATAGTATTAGAACTAATAACACTTCCTTCTGATAACTGCATTATGATTTAAGAGTTACGTATTTACTATCATTTCTCTATCCCATTATCATAAATAGGCAATATTTAGCCAATTAGAGGAAAAGTCAAACAACAGAAAAGTAGAGAAAAAAGTAGAGATGCATCCATGTTCTAATGAGTTCAATTTATAAATTAGCTGTTTGTTTATTTTGCCCCCTTTTGGGATGCTTGTCTTTTTCTTACTGACCTAGAGGGGTTTCTCACATGATTTAGCATTTCCTCTTACTGACGTGCATTATTGGGACCAAATTTTATCTAATTCTTCTGTGCTCAACATTTAAAGTGCAACACAATCATTTTAAACAGCATTGTTGTTGACTATACCAAGGAGAAATTCTGATATCAGGGTATGGTGCTAGCCAGAGGTTCAATATTTTTCAAAATGTTTCTTAGTTGATTGTTACATGAAACCAGGGTTGACATGTGTTGTAACATTTGAAATTCATGTGTGCTTGGCTTTTGGTGACTAATATGAATTTGCACCCCAAAACCTCACCCGGGGAAGGCCACTGATTTTGATTCTTGAAGGAAAGTTGTGCTTTCTTCTTCCCATTTGAAGGTTATCAGATAAGAGCCTCTTTGTGCTTTCCTTGTGCACATGGGCACTTTTCTTCTCTTTTCTTTTCTTTTCTTTTCTTTTCCTTTCTTCTTTTCTTTTTTCTTTCTTTCTTTTATTTTTTTTTTTTGTTGTTGTTGTTTTTATTTTTTGACTCGGAGTCCTCTTAAAGATGTAGCCAGCTTTTCAAAGTTTCAGATTTTCTGGAGGTCTCCCCACTTGGTACAAGGCTATGGCCTTTTCTCTTGGATTCTGGGACATTAAAATTCAAGTTGTCTTGTTTCCCAGAGCCTGCCTCGTGCCACTGAGCTTGCAGGACCGCCTAGGATATGCTCTGGCACTCAAGGCTCCAGGCTTTGGCTTCCCTTTGTTTCTGCCCTGTGTGGATTGCCATTGCCGACATTTTTAATTTATTAGTTTTAATGGAATTTGTGTTAAAACGAAACATAACAGGAACCTAAAACTGTTATACTTAGTTCAGGATTTTTTTTTGGTGCTTGTACCTGAAGCATTTTCAGGTTTTCTTAGACCTTCACATGGTTGGTACTGAACGCCTTCTGAGAACTCACAAATTCTAAATTTTATAGCTCCCCAGGTATACCATGCCAAATACAAAATGTTTAATTAAAAAGAAATTACTGTGGACTGATAGGAAGATAAAATTTGTGAAATTACTTGACCCCCTCAATACTAAATTCACAGTTTTTTATTAGGTAAAAAATGAAGAATGTTTATGTTTTCCAAAGATACATTTCATTTAAGTTTTACTCAAAACTCATGTTATTTTACTAAATAGTTAATATCTGAAAACATATTAGTTAGGCTATCTGAAAAATTTGGCAAGTAAAGTAACTTTCCTTTGTTAATAAGCATTGTCATTTTAACATTGTAATGAACAGAAGAAAAGCTGTGATTTTTCTTTTCCTCCTTCTGTAAGTAACGTTAGAATTAAAATGATTTACATGATTTAGGAAAAACAATTCCCTCTCCGTCCTTACATTTTTTTTCATCTTTTCTGATCACAATCTCTGAAGCTTTTCTAAAAAAAATAAAATTGAAATGAATTCAGGCAAAGTCTTTTCTTTGAGTCTTTGAGAAAGGAATATGAAATAAAGATATGAGTGAAACTTGGGAACAGAAAACTATTTTTTAAAAATAGTTTTAGCATAAAGACTTCTAAATGATATGATAAAGTTAAATTTGATTTCACCAGTCAACTCAGTAATTATAATTAATTCATGCCGTCTGTATAAAGAAAACAAAAGGCATGAATTTAGAGGTGTTAATACTAGTTACTGCAATAAGATTAATCATATTTCTTCATAGTACTAAAAATGAAGATATAATACAGACATAAATATTGGTCTATTTCGTAATCTCTTCATTACAAAACGTAAGTGCAACACAATGATCCTTCCATGTGGAAAAAGGAAAACTTTTATTTTAGACAGGATAATAATATATTTACTTTTTTAGCACATCTTGCTTCATTACCTTAATAAAAATGTAACATATGAGTTGAAAATTTTATGAAGGTCAGTAAGCTAATAAGGAAAATGAGGTCTGGAGTGGGAAGTTGGGGAAGGGATTAACCTGTCTGATATCACACAACTACCATATTTTAATTTTAGCCTTAAAATCATATATTTTACTTCACACTCTTTGTTTTACTTTTTGACTTTGTACAGTGTAAAACCACACTCCATCACAATGATTGATTTGTAGTTTTAATTGTATATTGCATCAATGATAAACCTGAATAAAAAGTACTGCTACTTCCTAGGTCCATATCTAGGATTAATATGTTAAATATTTTGTGCTTTACCTCTATAGATTTAATTAATGTACCCCCTGGATGGATTAACCTTGAGAAATCTACTTACCCACTATAAAGGGTTGCATAGAAAACTATCTAACTAATAGCAAGTATAGCTTAATTTGTATCTCTGTCTCTCTCTCCAATTTATGCTACTCATAGAAAAGTATGCCTTTTACTGAAATTGTACAATTATTGCCTTTAAATTTAACTCATCCCTTAGTCTAGAAAGACATGACAATTATTATAAGTCAGGAAGGCATGGAATTACCAACCCTGGCATAGTTCTTTTTAGGAAGTGTGTAATTCGCAATAACAGTAAAAAAGTGAATTCTAAGCTATACATGATCTCATAACTGGTTTTCATTACATGAAAATGCTTTTATATCCTTTATTATTTCTTGTCATGCGTGTAGATCACATCTTATCTTTAAATATTTGATTGATTCTCTTTGGTGCTTAAATGCTTTGTCTGCATTTATGGCTGACCAGTAGTGTTTCATCTATAAGAACCAAAGTGATTTGTTGATATGCTTTCATCTTTTCTGAGCTTGAAGATATCATGCTCATTTGAGCACTGTAAAGGTGTAGTTTATAAAAGAAAAGGTAAGGAAAGAAAGAAGAACCACAGTTTGGAGGAAGTAACAATTAGAGCAAATGATAATTTGACTGATGGATAACTCCATTTCTTTGATGGAATTGTTAGCAGGAATCAGACGTGGAGAATGAATGCTGGAAAGTTCCTGCTGTGTGATTGTAAAAGAGAATCGTAATACACTACTCCATATGCATAAGAGCTTTTCCTCTGATGAATTCAAAGTATTTTGAAAGGATTCCATTAGAACATATCTAAAATAAAATAAAATAAATGAGACTATTAAAGTTTTATTTTCCATTCTGTGGGTTGGAAAAGTCATGTGATGTGATTTCACCAGAGCTTCCCATGTTACCCTTAGGCTTCCTTTTCCCACACTACTTTTATGCCTCACAATCTGAAAGCAACATAATTACTTTGTCCTGTGAATGATTTTTAAATATTCACCTATTCCCAATATTTTCCAATGCTAAAAGCTTCTTTTTTTTAGAACGAGACTGACCTGTATTACTTACTTATTTTAAATTCTCTTTAGAAGGTTCTGTGTGTCATCTGTGTTTGCTCTCTTGGTTCAAGCATGATTTAATATGTCAACACCGGTTTGTTTAACTGCATTTGATTGTCTTCCATACTTCACTTAGAGCTAGGCAAGTCGCCTTTCAAGAATGTTGCTGCCCAGATAAATGAAATGTCACAACAGTGAAGACTCCTTGTTTTGTGACAGCAGTGGCTTTCTTTGGCACAGTCAGTGGTTGGAGAGGGAGGTGGGGAGGGAACCTAAACAGTAATAATAGAGCCCATTTAAGTCAGGTTGTGCTCCTCAAGGCCCACACAAACCAGCAGCAATAGAATAATGTAGTTAAATTTGGGGGGAACTTCAGTCTTTATTCAGGTGAAAATGAATTTAAATCCAGAATACTATTATGAACAAGGGTGAAAAAAAAGTCTGTTAGCAGTTTCACCAAATAACACTGAAAGAAATCAAGTTTTAGTTGGATTTCTTTCATACTTCATTACCAGGCCCTGAATGGTTATTGCTCTCAGTACATAATGTTAGAAACCAATTCATGCTAAAAAATGTTTACACTGTCTCCCACAATAAACATACTGATTATGATTTCAAAACCTGGATTAGATTTTAAATATTGGAGGCTCATAAAGCTTAGTACTTGGCACAAAGAAAATCCTCAATACTTGCTAGTTAGATTAAAAGTTTAAAGCAATTTCAAATTTCAATGAGAGATAATCCTAGATAATGTGTTGGGGTCTTTTGTTTGCTTCTGTTTTTGTTTTTGTAGTAGCATTTGTTGATATTGCTGCCACCACTCTGGCCATTGGAGCACTGGAAGATAGGAGCACGCTCAACCTGGTACTGTGGTACTGTCCAACCAGGCCAGCTACTCATGGCAAACCCTTTAAAGACTTAGAAGCTTTCTAAGAGTTGTTGGTATCAGTGCAAGTGTGAACATTTTCATTTCAATTTAAAAGAGAAATAAACCAGACCAACCAGGCATTTGTTAATGATTGAATATATGTTACAGGAATAGAGAGACCATAAATAAAACGCCTTGATCAGGAACTAAGGGTATAAGAAATTAAGCATTCAGGAAGCACAGAATTGGGCGAAAAATCTAACTTCTGGTGAAAATCTGATGAAGGGAAAAGTCTTAGCCGAGGGCAACCTGTCATCATCAAGGGAAAGACCAGCCAGAGTGTTCCCCTGAGCAGACCTCAGGAGAGCATAGTTGTTTTCATCTGCACTTACAGGGAATGGAACGAAAGCTGAGGGGAAAAGGAGCTTGTTCCTAGAAAATACAAAAGTAGGCCAAAGGGAATAGTTTGACTTTCAAGTGCAGTGTAAAAAGCAATAATATACTAGAAATAATAGCGATACCAAGAAATAAGATCTAAGATTCTGAATATCAGAATTGTCAGGATATTTTAACTGGAATGGTAAAACAAGAAGAAGGGTTGACACATTTGCAAAAAGCTGCTATGTGCCTGTACTGTTAAATGTTTTATTCATATTCACTCTTTTAAGCTTGACAACATCCTGCGAGCCACCGTTTCAGGGGCAACTGAAAACTCAGAAGGTTAATTTTACTAAGATCACACAAACTAAAACTAGAAAGTGGCAAATTGACATTTGAACCCAGTGTGTTTGTTTCAAAGTCTGTACCTTTTTACTACATGTTCTGCAATAAAATGCATTTGAAATTCATTTAATGATGTCACCTCAACTTAGATCACCTGTAAGCTTAATCCATTGTTTGTAGGAGCTGCACTAGAGTGCACATGAGAGGGCGGCACCCCAGAAAGACACAGGAGCCACCAGAGTTGTCTTTACAGAAGAGAGATTCGGATCCTATTTTCAGACCTCAGACTGAGGAAAAGGAAAAGTAGCTAGAAAGGAAGAAAATGTAGTAGCAGGAAGATGGAACAAACAAGCAAAGCAAGACTGAGTGAGCAAAGCAAAGAATGCATAAGAACGTCTAGGATTCTGAAGCTCTTATCTGAGACAATAGAGGCCCTATAATTAGGCTCTATGAATAGTCAGGAACCGAACTAGACTTTTTAACATATTTCCTATGGGAACATCCAGATGGGGGTCAGGGCACCTTTTGGCATAAGCTCAACATACATGTTGTAGTTGAGGGAGAGATTGTGTCCATGGGTTAAAAGTTCTCAATCCATTTCTGAACTTTTGGTTTGTACATTCTTGGACACATAAGCTGCTTTGTGTTACTTGTCTGCTCCTGTAAATAGTACAGGATTTTTTTAAACATGTTTTGGCCTTTGGAGTATTAATTGTCATTTGTATTCAAGTTTTGTTTTGTTTGTTGTTTTTGTTTTGTTTGGAGGTGTGGTATGGAAGCAGTAAAACAAAACTGTACTGTATAAAATAAGGGAGGAGACTTTGTCAGGATTCTGAGGTGGGAGCATCCTTTGTACCTCATGGACCTAGTTGGATCTTTAGATTTTTCATTTCCACAATAAAGAAGCTAAAGGATTCTTCATCTCCCCACCAACTCTGAAATTACACATTTAGCAGGTACAAGGTTTCTGACTGGAGGAGACTTTCAGTTTGAAGTGTTTTCCTGTCATTCTTGATGGTGGGAAGTTGAAAAGAAGCAGAACACAAAACAAAACAAAGACAATTAAAAGCAAAAGCAGAAATAAAAAATATCTTTATAAGCAAAATAGTACAATGAAAATAATTGCCACTTCTCTGATGATTGATCTAAATGAATCCATCATGATGATAATGAAGACAAATGTCCTTGTGTTCTAATGGGTACAACAGAACTGTTTTGGAAAAAAGAAAATTCACATCCATGCATTCTCTCACCCAGCTGCATGCCAGGTCTGTAGAAAAGAATTTAATCCTCACAATAACTTTACCAGATATATACTGTTGTTTTTATTCTATAATTGGAAATAAATGAGGTTAATGTAGATTACATATGATTTCCAAGAACCCTGAGTTAGTAGTTAGCTTCAAATACAGCTTTAGCTTTGAAAGAAAAAAAAAAAAAAAAAAAAACTCACTGGGATTTCTAACATTTTAGAATAAAACACATATTAGTTTTTAATTTAAAAAGTAGATAAAGCTTAATTACCACAATGACAGGTGAAGAAATGTATAGTAAAAGGGCAAATATATAGAGTATTGTAGCACTGACCTGAAGAAAAATAATAACTGCTACCTGTTTTGAAAAATCAAAATCAAAGACAACTATTTGCTAATAATTGTACGAAAAGAAGATATAAAAAGAACTAATTCTACTCATATGACTATGTATATTTATATATGGCATCAGTAATATGAAAATAAATCACAATGAACTGAAGATTATCTAATTATTGCATAACTTGAATATGTGACTAAATTTTAGTGGGGAAAGTTTTATTCAATTGAGTATAGTTAAGAGATTGCTAATATATGATCAATTTGAAGTAGAAAAGATGGTTTCATATTATTCAAAATAACATATGTGCAATCAAATGCTGTTAATATTTACTGAGACTTTCTCATTACTTATTTAATTAAATAATTCAATAATTAAGGAGAATTTCACTGCAAATCCCATTTCCCTAAGTGTGCCCTCTCTCTTCCTCTTCCTTATTTCTTTCCCTCATTTTCCTTTTCTCCTATTTTCCTTTTTGTCTTTATTTTTAGAAGACATTCCAAAAATGATTACTTTTGTATTTCTCAGTGTATTTGATGTAGAAAACAAAGTAAAGCTGCAGGTATTTTTTTCCAGTTTTATATTATAAATATTACTAATTGTATAATAAGTCTTGAAAAGGAGTAAATGTCCATACTGCTGTAGAAAAATATATGCTCCTTTTCTTTCTTTTGTGTAAATTGTTTCTAATTCATCATTTTAAATGCTTCTTAGAGCTCGTAGATTTATAAGCACTGATTACAACAGCTGTTTCATGTTTTCTCTATATAGAGATACACAGCTAAATGTAACTGTAATCTCCAATAATCTTCAGATTTTCTTGTTTTGTTTAATTTTGTTTTGTTTTTCCTAAATAAGTCTTCTTGCTTTATTCTTGGAAACAAAAAGATGTTGTTTTATTTGTATCCTGCCATTTCAGCTTGTCTACTAATAAAGTTAACATATCCTGTTTCAACTCTCAAAAGCACTAACTACTTTAGCTCTTAAGGTCAATTAAAACGGTAGTGTTGGATCCTGAAAACCTCTGAGTTTCAACTCCTAGGTAAGATTTAAAACCTGGTTGTTTCTGATTTTTTTTCTTTTCTTCAATTCTTACTACTTTTTTCTAAAGTTACTTTATTTTGTGTTGTTTTGATTTCTTCTACTTACACGCTGTTTTAATCTGCTTTTTTTCTCCTCCCTTATAAATTTTCTGTAATATAAATTCATTCAATTTGTTTATAGCAAAGTCTATATATCACACACTATTCTAAGCAATCATATTTATTATGTAATTGGATCCAGACACACAGACACAGACACACACACATACACACACAAACACGCACACACACACATACATATACATGCATGCATGCAGGTAGTGAAAAACAGAGAGGTAATGAAGATAACAGTTAGTAAGTACTGGAGCTGGAGGAAAGCCTAGGCCATGTCTTCCAGGGTCTCTCTGCTCTTCACTACTACGTCATTCTGGTCATAGAGAGAACAGCCTGTCCTCTCGCCTAATTTTTTCTCAATTTTCTCACCAAGGCATTTAAAAAAAAAAACAGTTAAAAATAAAAAAGAAGGCTGTATATATAATAATTATACGAGTGA
Organism: Theropithecus gelada; assembly: GCF_003255815.1. NCBI lineage: Eukaryota > Metazoa > Chordata > Mammalia > Primates > Cercopithecidae > Theropithecus > Theropithecus gelada. Next base: position 76,282,179 of record NC_037672.1, read on the forward strand.
CAAATGAGTAATTAAATAGGAAGATTTTTAAAAATATTTTCATAAGTTCTTTTGATTAAAAATCTCAAGAACACTTAGGCACTTGATCCTTTTATCTTGTAAAAAGAGACTCATTCAAATACAAAATATTTCCATTAAAAATTTACATGTACACAAACTCTAAAAGTTAACAAAAATTGTTATGTACTAAAATAGTAACATTGTCATTTAAAATGTGTTAATATTAAAGGTATTAGAGACACTTTTCTAATAGGTATTCAATTTTTGTTCATACTGGTTCCTCTTGTTTGCTGTGCTATTTTTAAATATGTCATAAAGGAAAAGTTGATATGTTTAGGTTATGCTTTGTCACATTGGAGTATTTTTGGGGGTTGAGGGGGCTGTGTCATGCCACTCAAAAAATCCAAAAAGGTCTTTATTGTCAAGTTCATTCAAGAGAATTTTGGAAAAGAAATTTGAAATATTATTTTGTATTTTAAAAATATATTAAATTATTATTTGAATTCCATAGTTAAGACATTAAAGATTGGCATTTTCAATTAAGATATATTTTCTCAGACATCAGTATTACTGTCCATCCAACAGTGATTTAGTCACAGAAGAGGAGCACATTATAGTTTGAAGAAATTGATGAGTTTCTGTTTGAAGGAAATATTTTCATTACAGGTTTTGTTGATACCTTATCCATATTATTGATTTTATTATTTTAAGGAAAAGAATAACTCTTAGGTATATGAATGGAAAAATTGGATATAAATTGAAGAGATTTATAAGTCTAGTAGAATTGATCATGTGTTAAAAGTTTTAGCTAACTTTTTTCAAATTGGTTATTAACATATATTATTTTACAATTTATTTATACTTAGCATATTACATATATATTACATATATAGTTTGTAAACATATTTTAAATAAATTTAATTTAATGTTTAATAATTTAATGAACCAGTATATACATTTGCAAATAAGAATATATAAACCTATTGTATGTATACATTTAGTCTACTTTTTGGGAAACGAATAATGTCAAACAATAGAATTTCTTTTTCATGATTTTATGTGAAAAACAATAACAAAGGTATCTTTCTTTTTTAACAAAATCAAATTTTACGTATTCTGAAGGGTGATAACCACGAGCCATAGGGAAAAGTACCAGACTACATTCAAATTAGCCTTATTGTTCTGTAATATCTTCTTGGAGTACAAGGTTAATTAGTACCATAGGCGATATGCATTATTCATCATTGCAATCAGTCTTTTATTCTGTGGGGTCTTTATCAACTACAAATTGTTGTGTTTCTTGTAACAGAACCTTGATAAACTATTGTCATATTTAATTTTACTGAATTTTATTGGTGATATATAAATTAATTCGTGTACTTTAAATATTCCGAAGATGCCATTCCAATCTAGAAAACTACACAGTAAGATTAAAGATGAATGTCCTCCTCTTTGATAGGAAAACATGAATTTTCAAGGTAATGAACATAGATTATTTAATAATGTTTGTGTTCAGTGGCAAGAGTTTCTCATTAAATGTTGATTTTAAAATTTTCTTTCTATATTATTAATTTTCTCTCTTCTTAGAATATAAACTCTCTAAGAGCAGGAATTTTATATATTTTGTCCGTGATTTATCAGAGCAGATAGACCTGGTTTATACTTTAAACATATTATTAAATGAATTTAATGAACAACTATGTACATTTGCAAGTAAGAATATATGCCTATTGTCTAACAGTTTAATAAGACTTCAATTGTAGATTAAAAACAAAAAAAACTTGTCTCAATTCTAGTTTTTGTATTTCTCCTCCTCTTATTTAAAAGAGACAAAGATATAAGAAAGCAAATGTGGAGGTAATGTCAATTGCAATACAGAAATGATTATCTATTGTGTAATTCTAAGTTGTAGAATCAAATGATAGCCAACCAGCAAGAATTCCAATGGTCATTTTCCTTTATTTTATACCTTTGCAGACTTTTGAGTAAATACATGTAAATTGGCAAATTTCTTCTTTACCTCTTTTTTTCAGAAATCACATAATTAAAATTGCACACACACAACACAGCTGCAAGTAAGTTGCAAGAGATATTGGAATTCAATTTTTTTCCTCTTTCCTCAGAGAATATACAAGTTACTTTCATAGACATCTGTAACCTTCACTCATCTGGAGAAGAGTTATCAGAAAATTTCAACTTTAGGAAAGCACTTCAGTTTATTTCTTTTTGATAATTTGACCATATTTTTTTCATAGAGTAAGGTAAGGAATACTTCATGTGTTTTTTTTTTTTTCCCAATTGCTAGTCCCTTTTAGTGTCCAAGCAAAAATGATTGAGTCTTTGCCATCCAGAGGAAAAGAAGGTATTTTGTGAGCAAAGAATACCTGACTTTGCTTATGTGATGCACAGTTTCCCTTTTCATAGTTCAGATCTAAAATTTAAAATGGAATGTTATACAAGGTATAGTTAAAAATACCTACTCCCTTGTCTCAGTCTAAGAATGGAATTGTGGTATCTGGAAAATTAGTCACAAATTGTTTGTCAAATGGAAATTTTTATACGCTTCTATGGTATCACAGTAACAGTGCTGGTTTCAAGCTATTAAATTATTTTTTTCCTTCAGAACATACTGAGGAGTTCCTTTTATTTATTTATTTATTCCTAAAATATCCAGACATGTTTATTACAACCCAGTTTTTGAGGGATTGAGGAGGAGGGCCATTTCTATGCGCTTCATAGTGTCTACAGCAAAACAAGCAAACCAACAAAAACAAAAGATGTTGAAAGGTGCTCACACACATAGAAATGTTCACATTATTAAAACATGAATACTTCCTGCCTTTTCAGTTAAACTTTGTTAACATAAATTAATTTACTAGAATTCCAAATGTCTATGTGTAAAGAATTACAAATAAAACATAATTAAAACTCTTGAACAGTTACCTCATGACTTTAGCATATAAACCCAGTTATTGCCCATTTAGAAACCTTCCATTAAATTGGTACTGAAGAGTTTTCATGTCAATAAGTTAACTAGTTCAAGGCTATATTTTATTTAAGGAAGTAAAGTGCACTGAAGACATTTCTAACTCAAAACCTGGTAACTGTTAAGATAAAACAAGAATTTAAAATGTCCCTATGGCTGGTATATTTTAAGATTCATTACCTTTAGTTAACATAATCTATATAACATTGTCAAGTGAAAAAATATTAGGTTAAGTTTCAAAGAACCCAGATTGATAAATAAGGACCCATGTTTCAAATACCACCTCTACCAGAAATAGACCATTTTGGGTAAATCACTTTGCTTGCTAAGACTTCAGTAGGTTAGTCTTTAAAATAAGAGATTGACTTTGTAGGAGATGTAAAAATAATTTACCCTCTAATCTTTTGAGTTCTTAGCTGAGACTCTTGTAACAAAAGACAGATTAACAAGAAGAAAAAAGCAAACAGAAGTTTATTAACATGTTATGTGAAAGATACACAAGAAAAAAACTGAGTAAATCTAAAAGAGATGCTTAAAACTCTGGCATATAGAGTATCTTCAACAAAGAACAATATGCTTTTAGAGAAGTGACAAGACAAAGGAAAAGGACCCGAATAACTAGAGGAGCAAATTGTCGTAGGCTAAATGAATGGGGGAACAAATGAGAGATAAAGGCTAGTTAGTAAAGTGTGTTATTTAGATTCCTTCGTGCCGTGTCCAGGCTGAAAAGGGTCTGAAGTCTTTTATGCTCAACTTTTGTGCTCTTTGGGGACAGGGGAGGAGGGACATCTTTGTAAATTTAAGTCCTAATTTTAGTCAAATAGGGGAAGAGCAGAGGGCTTATGTTTTATTTTATTTGATATATGTTTCATATTATTTACCTTCAACACAAAATAATCGTTATGCCAAAGTGGCATAGTTTTTCATGAAATATTCTACTATCCTTGAATTTAGTATCATGTTTTTCAAAATGGATTTTCTGAACATAGTCTTCAGTCACTGAAGATCATCATTGGAGGGACTGCATTTTATATTTTAACTTCCACAAAAATCTAAAAAGTAATATATTTTATGTCTGAGTACTAGACAAATATGCAGTTTCTTTAGATCTGCTCTTGCTTTGTTTCCAAGTAACACTGTATTCAGATTCCGTTAGCTTAAATACTATCTATTCAGAGTAAAGTTAAAGTAATGGAGTTAGATAATTTGTAAACGATGCACAACCAAGTGAAACCCAAATGAAAATAAGCCTCATTGATTGAATAACAATTTCACAGCCTTTTCAATATAGAAAAACTGCAAGAGAATTAAATCATTACTTTATGTTAAACTTGAAAATTTCCCATGTAATGTCAGACAGTACAATTTAAAGTATAATTTTAGTTTCAGCAAAATAACATGAATTATCACATTAATTAGTATTGTTAATTTGAATGTTATTGGCTCTGTAGGTTTCTTTGTATTAATTCTGTAAGATTGTTTGGTTCTGTAGTTACAGCAGCTATAACCTAATAATTTTATTTTTAAGTTTATATTTGCATATTTTAATGAGCCCTTAAACATTTTTAAAGTTTTAAGCGAATACTGAAAGTGAATCTTTTTTTCTTTTAAAAAGTGACTAAACATTATTCAACCTTTAGAACTCTGTTCTAAAATGATCTCTAAGTCTCATTCTTGAAAATAAAGTCATTGGATTATTATCAGGCTTAGTACTGTGTTTTATGCATATTTACTATCAGCTTTATATTCTTTAGGACGTTTTCTCAAATATTAAGAAAGATTTAAATTTGTCATGATAGAAGCAGTATTAATATTTGTTGTATAATCAGTATTTTCATTAACTTGCTTTTTAGATGAGAGTCATTGGAAAATTGTTTTTAGCACTTAGAGATGTGTATGTTTACATCGATCAGTTAACTCAGGAGGCTCTATTATTGTTGGTTTGAAATTACTATGCTCAGAAAAAACAGAATGTATCATTTCAGCTGTCTTGATTGTCATGTGTTGGTTGGAGATCCACTTTCTAAAACACGAGAATATTCATCTTTAAATCACAGACTCAAGCAGTTAGTCAATGGTGTATTTTATTCAACAAATCGGACGATTATTTAATAAAACATGGAAATAACAAATACAATGATAAATGATTAGTAGTTATTCTCATAATTTTATAATTAGGAAATATTTTGAAAATGTTATGCAGCATTTATTATATATAGCAAAACATTCCAAATGCAATTAGGCTCATGTTTTGCCATATTCAGGCACTTCACATTAAAACTTTATTTAATCTACACTGCCATAATCCTGAGATGACAAACTGAGATGGCAGTTTAGAATAAATATTATATATATATACACACACACACACATATACACACACACACATATATATACACACACACACACACGCACACACACACACACACATGCAGGTTATTCCCCACCCAATTACATCTCTTTTCTGTCTTCGAGTTATTCAGTCATACTTAGGCAGAACAACACTGATAACATAACTAAAGTGATGAGACAGTAGAAATTCTATATTCTCATGGCAAATTGCTTATTTAGTTATTTTGTAGTTGAAGAAAATATAATTTCCATAAGCCTTTTTGAATAATATTTAAACATTTTTACAATCTGAAGAAAGTACCCTTCCTGCTGGCTATAAAAATAACCTTTATATAGCTATTTTTATTTTAGATTAACACTTTGAAACACCAAAAAAAGATAATTCTTTCCCACATTAGGCTACCTTTTCTAGTTGAAAGTCTAATTGAAGTTTAAGTTACCATAGTACTACATTATTTTCAAAAATGTAGTCTTAACATTTTTTAATAGCAGGCTTTAGCATTTTACACCGATATGGAATTCTCTGTGTTATAAATTTATAATTATAGGCTCTAGAAGCATGTTAGATTGAATTATAGTCAGCATTAAGAGTTTCTTTATTTAGTTATTCTCTCATATTTTCTTTAGCTTGTTGCCAATTATTGCAAAATCTTTATATTAAATATTGTCCATGTATTTGTTGGGAAACCTCAAAGACATGTTTTCTAAAGTATACTTTTGGTACCTTTGTTCTTTTAAAAATCAAATAATATAAATATTTTTAATTGCAGAAATTAAAAGGTTTCTTTTTACAAAACTTTAATTTACATACATTCTTTACATAGTAGAAGTCTTCACAAGTTTACAACAAATTGATTACTGTCAACATTCTACACTGCTCATATATTAGTGTCTCAGACCGTTTAGAACATGTGCAGTTGGAGCAGTTGTCTGTGTGTTTGTCCCTCTGGTGACTAAGATGGTCCAGGCCCACCACACCCTGGCTCCCTGAGAGTGCCTGTCCTATATCCTTTTCCTCCACCCACAGCGTCTGTTACTGACCTTTCCGTAGAAGGACACGAAGATGGAAAAACCATAACCATCATTTTTTTTAGCATAAAACTATAGGAAGAAGTTTGGAAGTAGCAAAGCCTACTGTTATGTCTTGTATGTATGTATCCCCCGCCCCCCACAAAAAAGAAAAAGACTAGGGATGGGGGTGGAGTACAATTGGGAAGGTGTTAGATGAGAAACTCAGAAAATAATCTGCCAGGACTTGAATTACACATTCGGGGCAGGTGTGGTGATTGAATAGAGATAGACTAGATGTTGATACAGGTATACTGATATATAGATAGAGGTATCCCAAGAAGTAGCTTATTTTTATGCATTGAAATTATTTATAATTAACTTGTATTCACTTATTCAGAAAATATTAATTGAGGATAATTGAGTGCTATAAATTCTAGGAATTTCTGGTGATGCAGAAGTGAACAAAAAACAAAAGATTCCTGAGTTCATGGAGACAATTTCTAGTCTAATTGGTCACATACCAATCTGATGAGAGAAATGTACAGAATTTGTAAAGGCACCTTAGTTTTGATGCTAAGTACATACTTTCCCTCTGACTTTTTTCTCTTTAACATGATTTTTAGAAATTGTGACTGGATATCTACTGATATTTTAGAATCCAGGTCACTGGTGGCATTTCTGCATGTATTAATATTTCTGTATAAAATTGAGTGTTAGTAGTAAGTTACCTAGTCTATTTCAAATTAAAATATGAATAATGGTATATATGCAAAATTTGCTTAAAATTTTATTATAGACTAAGAAATAGTAAGTAAATTGGATTTAAATTATAATTATGTAAGTGAACTGACTTGGAATGGTTTTTCCTATGTTCGCTTCTAAAAACCCTATCAGTCACTTATGAGCCTCAACAAATGCATAGTAACTTACTACATAAGCTACTGTTATATTACACATAATAAAGCAGATTTTAAAAATCTCATTAAAAGGATGCAATTGTCACTAATTTTTAAGTGCTTTTATAATGAAATGCCTAATAATCACATGAAAAACATAGATTAAAGTATTAATTAAAGAGGAAAACTGCAAATACTGAGGTTCAATAGGTAAAAAAGACCTTTTAAAAACGTATTTTCAAACAAATTTTGACATGCAGTATATATTCAGTTAATATAAAGTGTACTCATAAGCAAATCAATAAAAATAATGGTGACAGCAAATTAAATGTAATTCTGTTTCCAAAGATTAAAATAATAATAATTAACAAACATACAAACAAATAAAAACCTTACTTTCAAGAATGATTCTTAGCTAATAATTCTTTCTTTGGTTGGAAGTAAAGTGAGCATGCAAACATTCTATCAGCAACAGTGTTAGACAGTTTTGTACCTGTTCAAGAACACTGGGACTTGTTTTCCCATTTCTATAGAGTGTAAAATTCACCTTTCTCTGTGTGGAGAAAATGTCACTCAAACTGATGGACACGGAAAGAGGTACCAAGGGATTGAGCATTTGCATCCGGTATGAAGTCAAGGTCAGAACTCCCTGTAGTGCTACTTCAAGTGCCCACCTGTCCTAACTTGTTGAACTTTTCATATGTGTCTAGGGTGAGAGATTTCCCAAGTGAGTAGAGTTATATGGTAAGTGACAATCCATAGCAGCAAAGAAGGAAAATATGACAAAGTCTGATAAATAACAGAAACTCTTAGTTCCTAATTTTTATGTCTTACCCTCAAATATATACATAACTGGAGGATGACATTTAACCACTGGAGCACAAATCTGCCTTATTTGGATAATTCAGTGATTGGCCTGTGTACAGGCACTATCCATTCTAAAGTTCTCTAATATGTCACTATTTACACACTAGCTTTTTGAGGCAAAACAGATTTTTTTATGTGTTTGTGTTCAAAAACTATGTTGTGCTATCTTTTGCAGAACATAACATTCTTTCCCCTACCACCTGCTTCCTAAATGCCCGATATATCAAATGAACCAAAGTTAAGAAAAATGACTATAAAAATGCTGTACTTCTTCAGGTGAATGATATTTGCACATTCCACCTACTGCATACCTTGAGCTTGTTTAATTATTATACTTTTTTCTCCACATCACATGGATGCAGAGTTCCATACTGGGCATGTTTCTAGAAACCAAAGGTTTGGAAAAAAATTGGCAAATGTCATGCATACCCTTGATTAATTTTCTGCAGTTTCCTTCCTCCCTCCCTCCCTCCCTCCCTCCCTCCCTCCCTCCCTCCCTCCCTCCCTCCCTTCCTTCCTTCCTTCCTTCCTTCCTTCCTTCCTTCCTTCCTTCCTCCCTCCCTCTCTCCCTCCCTCCTTCCTTCCTTCCTTCTTCCTTCCTTCCTTCCTTCCTTCTCTCTCTTTCTCTCTCTCTCTTTCTCTTTCCCTTCCTTCCCTTCCTTCCTTCATTTCTTTCTTTCTTTCTTTCTTTCTTTCTTTCTTTCTTTCTTTCTTTCTTTCTTTCTTTCTTTCTTTCTTTCTTTCTTTCTTTCTTTCTTTCTTTCTTTCTTTCTTTCTGTTTTGATGGAATCTCTCTTTGTCACTCAGGCTGCAGTGCAGTGACATGATCCTGGCTCACTGGATCCTCCGCCTCCCAGTTTCAAGCAATTCTCCTGCCTCAGCTTCCGAAGTAGCCAGGATTACAGGCGCCCACCACTACACCTGGCTAATTTTTGTATTTTTGGTAGAGACAGGATTTCACCATGTTGGCCAGGTTGGGCTGGTCTCAAACTCTTGACCTCAGGCCATTCACCTGCCTTGGCCTCCCAAAATAATGGTTTTATAGGCATAAGCCACCAGGCATGGCCTTCTGTAGTTATTTCTAATAGAGTTCTCAGTACCTTAGAATGGTGGAGGTGAGCTTGCTATTAGGCTTATTAATGATCTTTTGAAAAATCTTATTTAAGACTTATCGTATTGTAAGCTCAATTGCTTCATAGGATAAAGGAAGGTAAAATGGCAAAATTTATGTGAGTAAATAAGTCATTATAATGGTTCCGTCCCTTTGCAGAGTGTTAGCAGAAAACATTGAGACCTGAACAGATAGTCTCACTAGGCAGTAAAGTATTCAGGTAAACTAATATTACCGTCTTGAGTTACGAAAGTAGTAGGTAGAGAGAACAGAGTATTCCTATACCACACACTTGCTAAGGAGTGGGGTTTGGACATCAAGTGAAGAAGGTACATGGAAGCACTCAGTTTGTAGGAGCCCACCGGTTTGGATAGCTGACCATCCAAGGTTGTGAACAGTAGAAATGCTATAAAATGTGGTCCGTCAACTTTCAGTGGGCCAGAATGATTGCCAGGATTCATTTTGGACTTTTCTATCTGATCTGCTAACTCATTCCAGTTTGTATATTCTTTCTGTTGATTGCTGTCATCTAAGATTGCTCAATTGTTTATATTGTTTCCCTAGATTTATTCTTGTCCATACCTAGCAACATTCTTTTCCTAATTTAAAGCTTACTTCATTGCCTGCAAGTGTTTATCTAAAGTACACACCTGTACCAGCCTCCTCACTGTATCATTAGAAAGGAAACACTGTTCAATAAAACAAGTTATTTCATGTATCATAGGTTCTCTAGCTCCAATCCTTGAACTGAAACTGAGATGCCAGAGAGCCCACTTGAGGTTGCAGGTGTTTTATAAGAACATTTTATTAGTGATGGAATTTTTGCAGAACAGTATCACTAGAGCAATTCTGCTATAGTATTCAATGCTCTGAGAAAATTACTGTGTCTGTCTATATATATAAAATATATATATAATATATATATAGACACACACACATTTATTCTGGCAATTTATTTAATAATTGTTCCATTGGTGGACATTTAGACTACTTTATGTGGAATTACATTTTAATAAATTTTTACTTGCACAAATATTTAACTACATTTATAATTATTTTCTTAATATAGAGCCATAAGAGCATGAATACATGTATTGGAATATTTTCAAAGCTTTTGAAAACTATTCAAACATAACTTCCAGAATTATTGTGATAATTACTTTTATTATTGTTTTGTTTCTTTTCTTTTTTTCCCGTCTTTTTTTTTTTTTTTTTTAAGACAGAGTCTCACTCTGTTGCCCAGGCTGGAGGGCAATGGTGTGATCTTGGCTCACTGCAACCTCCGCTTCCTGGGTTCAAGTGATTCTCCTGCCTAAGCCTCCTGAGTAGCTGAGAATACAAGCGTGCACCACCACCCTCGGCTAATGTTTGTATTTTTAGTAGAGACGGGGTTTCACTGTGTTGGCCAGGCTGCTCTTGAACTCCTGACCTCAGGTGATCCGCCTGCCTCGGCCTCCCAAAGGGCTGGGATTATAGGCGTGAGTCACCGCACCGAGCTTGTGATAATTATTGTTACACAAATAACAAATAAGTAAAGGACACACTCTCTTAATTTTATTTTTTTCTATTTCTAGTTGTCTGTACACAAATACTTGTCATATTCCATACATATAACATGAAACTATTGGCAGATAAATAGGTTTACAGTCACAATTTTTATACAAACTTTTCAGCTAGCATATGGCTCATTATGCTACTTAAGGTGACAAAAGTTGATAAGTGTGTCTTTTGCACTAAGTATCTAAATGCTTTCCATTTATTTTGTAGATGACTGGGATGATTCACGCTTGTAAGCATTTAGAAACAATTAGGGCCTAAGTTTAAATATCAAGACTTGATTCTGTTTCAAGTCCATATGCTCATCACTAGAATGCCTGTGTTTGAGAGTAAGTGATATATTAAGTGATATATTAAGGGGATAAAATAACTGAAATCAGTATGGTGATATTGTCATACATAATAAAATTCTTAAAAGTAGTACATATACTTGAAAACTAATTTCAGAATAATTAAATTATTTTCTTTCTAAAAATTTATTTTCCTCGGAGTGCTATAGGAAATAATAATTCAGCTCATGAGAAAATGACTCATTTAATAATTTTATTGCTATGTGGAATTCACCAAAATCTTCATTATGATACGTTATTTCTGAAGATATTTTAAGTTGTAAGACTAGAAAAAGAATAGAGAAAAAAGAATATCTTAACCCCTTCATATTAATATTTGCTTCAATTACAGTATTTTCATTAATTCAAAAATTACTTTAAAATAATTAGGAAGGGAGTTGATGTAAAAAGTAAAAAAATTAATAATTATTTTGGAGAGTTACATTTCTTACAGGAAATATATAGCTATATATAACAGGTTTTGGAAAGCATGTTCTAATTTGTTGATTTAACAATATAGAAATGATATTTGGAAATGTAATTGGACTTTGGACCCGAATACTGAGATGCTATTATGCAACTGTAAGAACAAGAATTTTGACTAAATAGATAGACTAAGCCAAAACAAAAGTCTAAATAAAAACCCACAAAAATAAGCCCCTTGTGACAAAAATACATATTTTTATTGAAAAGTAAAATATACATAAGACCTAAGAATCAACTTAAGTTAAAAAATAAGTTATTGTGGGTGCCACAGTAAAAACTAGAAAAAAGTCAGGGAAAAGATGAATAGAAATTACAATACTGTTTAGGAAGCAAACCTCTTTTCTTTCAATCTTTTGAACTTACTAATTGTTCAGTCATATTTAAGATTGGTGCTTAAGAAGAAAACGTTAAAGAATTGATACATAGACAGTTTCATTCATCTTCTCAAGCGGTTTGATTTTAAAAATGATACTAGTGTAGTCCTCTTTTAAATTTTGTAATACTCTACTAAATCTACTCTAACGCTTATTGATTTAGACACTTAGGGAATGCAAATTTTTGATCCTTTTTTTTTTTTAATTGTAAACAAGCCATATTGCTATTTTACTAGTGAGTGGGCCATATTGTGCATTTTAATTAATAAGCGTTCCTTTTTTAAGGTAAATTTAAGAAATAGTCTCCCCTACTCACATTTTTCCCATTCCATTACTTCCATAAATCTTTCTATTTTGTTCTGTTTGTTTCTTATCATTTTCTCACACGAAGAAATGTTTTGAAAATAACTTTTCTATTTTCTGAGTTTGGAGAAGGAGTGGATGAGGGAGGGAAAAAGAAAGAGGAAAGTTAGAAGAGAAGGGAGGAAGAGGAAGAAGGAGAGAGGGGTCAGAGAAAGGGAGAGAATGAGGCCGGGCGCGGTGGCTCAAGCCTGTAATCCCAGCACTTTGGGAGGCCGAGACGGGCGGATCACGAGGTCAGGAGATCGAGACCATCCTGGTTAATACGGTGAAACCCCGTCTCTACTAAAAAGTACAAAAAACTAGCCGGGCGAGGTGGCGGGCGCCTGTAGTCCCAGCTACTTGGGAGGCTGAGGCAGGAGAATGGCGTGAACCCGGGAGGCGGAGCTTGCAGTGAGCTGAGATCCGGCCACTGCACTCCAGCCTGGGTGACAGAGCGAGACTCCGTCTCAAAAAAAAAAAAAAAAAAAAAAAAAAAAAAAAAAAAAAAAAAAAAAAAGAGAAAGGGAGAGAATGAAATCAATGAGTGCTATGATCTTTCTTGTTTGTTCTGGTCATATTATGTCCAGTCTTTCCAGAATTCATGACATTATATCACCACTTGTTTGTTTCATCTTCATTGCTATCTTCCAAATGTATCTCAAACTTAAATTTATTATTAAAATATGATAAATTAACTGTATATTAAGATTTTTACTGGTTTTAACTCGAGAAACTATTGTATAGTCACAGACTGAAAGTAAAAATCATGCCAATGGTTAGAAATATACAGAGGCAATGAAATTCTGCTTAGAATACTACGACTTTTTTCGGAGATGGACAATTATGGAACACTCATACATAACTATGTTTTCCACCTGAAAGAGTGATCTCTCTCTACTTTGACTGTTCTTCATTGTATAATCATGAACTTTTTTTTTTATCCCAGAGTAACAAAACTTTGATGGTTGATAAGGGCTATTCTGGAAAGAAAAACTAAGGTATTAAATCAATGTCAAGGCCAAAAAAGAGAATTATAACATTTCATGAGTATCTGTATGAGGGTAGAGTGGAGGGAGGTGAAAAATAATAAATAAATAAAACACCAAGTCCATCACACTAAAGAGCTTTAACCAACCATAGCAAAAACTAAAACTTTATAAATAGATTCAGAAAGAAGATGTTACCTCTTAACTTGGAATAGTGCCTTGAATTCATTAATGCGTCTCTGAGGTTGAAGAAAATAGCTTGATAAAATCTTATTTTAAAGCTTTCTTGATTATAATACAGTATTAATTACCTCAGGCAGTGACCCTGATGTAGTTTGAAATTAAGAGTGAGTGTACTTAGGGGTACAGTTCTATCATCTTCTTTTTAGGAATGAAGAGTATCTTAGGAGTGGGAATAACTTCTCTGAACTCATAAAGCATTGAAATTACTCAGTTGCCCAGTGGTCTAGCTTCTTTTCTGTTCTGTAATATATAATTATGGGCCTTCTCACATAGTGAATTACACACACACATGCACACACACATTCATTTAGTAAATTTGTTGTTGCTAACTTAAAATTTGGGACTATAAATATTTTGTTGCTTAGAGTGGGCATCACCTATAGCAAGGAGATTTTAAACTTTTGTTATATATTTGACTGAACTCTAGATGACTTTTGTTTCTAGAAGTGGAGGATGAGGAATGCAAAAACCAGGACTGGGAATCATTGTTTTAGGCACTATACCCTTAACTAAGTTCCAGATACTTCATTTTGAGGTGAAATGACAAAGATTCTGCCCATATTAAATATAAAAACTTTAAAATTTTTCACTTGTCTATTTTTATAAAAATGAATGATTGATGGTCACATTTTGTTTTTGTTTTCATGTGTGAAACTATATTCTAATTTTTCATGCATGTTTCAAGTAAAAGAGAATTACTGTATATCTTTAATTAGCGGAATCATCTTCTTTTAATGTCTTTTAATTTATCTGGTCCAGATTCAAGTTGACTCAGAAATATTTGTATTGTCTGAGGAAATAAATTTGAAAACTCAAATAAAACATTATTTTAATTACTTGAAGGTAGGGGAAATATAGTGTTATTCTATTCTCATACTGATATTTCTGTTTTATGATCCTCAACTATGCTAACTAGCTTACAATGACACATTTTTCCTCTTAAGTTTAAACATTCTTTTAAAAGAACACTTAGAAAAAAATTGGACTAATTAAGATAAAGCAAAAATAGCCATTTAAGTTGATAAAATGCCATTCACCCTTAGTAAACACTATTTACTGCATTTAGCTTTCTAAATATTTTATTTGGGGTTAAACATCTTAAAAAGCATTTATTCAAGTGTAATGAGCCTAACCTAATTTTTTTGTGTGTCTTTTAGTATTGTGATAGCTCACTATCTATTAATATATCTTCAAAATAGATATTTTAAATATATAATTTTTGCAATGGCATGTTTGCATACACAAGTACATTATTCTCTGAAATAAAATAGTGAGCTAAATGTTACTTTTCAATCATTTCAGCTTTTTCTCTGTTATTATGCTTTAAAACTTAAATTATTGTTTAAAAATCTACGATAAAGGAAAATATTGGTCACGCTGAGTTTTAGCATATATACTGATTCTTATTTATTAAAACAATAAATTAAATTTAAAGATCACTAGAGAAACACTTTGAATGCCCTTAAAAATAATACAATGTTGACAAAGTTGGAAAATTCATTAAAGATAGATTTATTTTGTTTTATTATTGGTAAGAAACTGTTTCTGTAAGTCACTTAATCAGTTATGGTTTGAAAAAGTGTATATAAATTATGTAAGATATTATTTCTATTGATATGAGATTTTTGCCTTTCAAGACAAGTACTTTCCTAAAATAATTTATTCTTTGAAAATGAGATGATAGTAATTTCACAACATTTGCTGGCTTATCCTTTAATGTAAAATAAAACACAATCAATATCGGAGAATGAAGATTATATATTTTTTAAAAAGATGGGGTGCTTTGTTATTACTTATTAACAAAAATGCTTAATATTGTGTTGCACATTTGTTTATAATTGATATTTAAAAGCAAATTATAGTCCAAATATACGATTGTTTGATATTTTTTAACAAATTGTGAGTAAATCTGAGTAAATCTAATTTTTTATATCACAGGACTGAGTTTTTGATTATTTGAAATAGTTTATTCAAATGCAACAATATTTTGAGAGATAGAATTTTGTTAGGTGTCCAGAAAGACCTGCATATTTAATTCTCATACTTACTATTCAATTCTCCTTCAACAATTATTATTGGAATCACATTTTAAAGAATGTACTTTGCTTCCTCAATGAGCTGTCTACCTCTAACAAAAATTAAAAGTTGTTTGAAAAATATAGCTGTCATCTGAGGTAACAGACACATTTTCTCTAGAGCAGACAAAATGATATGGAGTCATGGTTGCAAATTTTACCCAAAGCAAAAGAGACAGCCTTTACATGAAGTTAAACATGGTTTTGAGTGAAAATGAAAACACTTTTTCAATGTCTGTTATTCTTGAATATATCTCCATTTTTTTCTGCACCAACATTTTGAGTATGAAAACTAGCCAATAATTTATTGCCCCTAAGGAAAAAAAAAATCAAAGAATAGGATTAGTTTATCAGCCGGCAGAATTTCAAACAGGAGGATGAGAGTAAAGGATGAATATAAGTCTGAAAATATAGGCCAATGTCAATTAAAAGAGAAAATCAATTATAAAAGACTTTTCCAAACTCCCACAGTAGAAAGATCCACTGTTACATATTTTGAATTTCACTATTTTGAGTGGAACATACTACTCAAGCACTTTGGTTAATAGGTGCAGTCATATTCTATATTTAGTGCTCTTTGCAAAATATGTTTTAGACATATGTACTTAGATGTTATGTGTTGAATTTCTGTATAAATCACTTTAAAGAGTATGGCATTTTTATTCCATTTCATTTTCAATAACAGAATGTTATATACTGACAGTTTGGCTATCACCAACTTGTACTTGAACATTTACTTTTCTTATTTGTCAGAGCCCTTCTCTTAAGCTGTCTCTTTTTCTTAATAGGTAGAATACTCAGAATGCCAAATTCTGAAGTTATGGATATTAACTTACATACACCAATATGTCACCAATACATAGTATATGTTTTTGTAATGATGGGATTATCGGTTTGACATATTATGGGGATTTCAAGACCAAGTATTAAAACTTAGAAGAGAATTTAAGTGCTCTGATGAAACCTTGTTGAATGATGGAAGAGAGGGGTTTACTAAGAAGTTCATTTATAGAAGTAAATTATCTACCAAGTTTGCTGATTTATGCATTGTATAGAAAAATAACTTAAAAAAACAAACTTTTCAAGACATAAAAAGAAATTTGTCTTATAAAGATCTATGAACTTAAAGATTGTTTTTTGGTTTGTGTTTTGCTTTCATAACACTTCAGAAATATTTTTAAGTTTCTGTTCATCCTCAGAGTTTGATGAATGCACAAATAAAAAGTGTGGAGTGTTTGTATATGGGTGTGTGTAGTCAAATAGTGTGTTTTTTTATATTAAGTATATAAGACCTATAAGAGGTTGACCATGCATAAATATACATTCCCACTATTTACCCTCAAAAAACAAGCCTCCATTATAAAAAATATATATAAAAAATCATCAAAAAATAAAGAAATGTAACAAATGTCAATTTACTAAAACAACCATTATATATTTTAAATGACCTTTAGTGATGTTACAGTTTGGGTGAGAAAAAAAATAATAATTAGCGTGCTGTCAATCGCATTTTACTTCTGTTAAACATATGAGTGATATAATACAGACAAGTCTTGCAACTGACAGGAAGAGGCATTGCTAACCAGCAGATGTTTCTAACCACCTTAGAGCTTAAAGCTCATACGCTCAGTGCCTCTACTGTGAATTAAATCAGAGTAGCACTTTGCTGCCTCTCTAGATTTCCATCAAAAAAATAAAATAAATAAGGAAGAAAAGAAAGGAAGAATAAAGAAGATGGGTGGGTGGAATTGAAGAAAGGGCATGAAATTGATTTAGCAAATGGTTCACCATTGGTATTGCAGTTTATTTCTTGAAAAAGTTTGATATGGAAAGTTATTTCAGAAGAATCTTTGTTTCATAGAGTGGATTTTTAAAGGAATTTTGTGAGGTGTCAATTTGTGCGATGCAACTGCATATGAAAAATATTAAGTGGTTTTCTACAAAAATATCTTTACACATCTGCCAGAGAGAATTGTGTGTTTGATACACATTGCAATTTAATCCATTTAGACTGTTATTATATTGTGACATGTACACTGAATGAACATCTTTGTTGCATGAATGGAATTGCTAAACAGAAAGAGGAGACCTCATTGTTTTTCATGTTACACAGTCATGAGAAAATGGGAGCAGAAAGCTCTTAATTACCATATTTTCATGTTGTAGATGTAGGGCCCCCACAGAGGTCTCTTTGTAATGCCAAGGATAGTGGAATTATGAGAGACAAGTTTGAAAGTATATTTTGAAGGAACTAGAGAATTCAAGGTTATAACCCATGAATTGACTAAATAAAACATCATAGCATTTCTAACATACTGAATTTGAAGAAAAGATCAACAGGGAGAAAAAATTGAGGTAGAAATATTCTCCAAGTTATGTCTTCAAAGTAGAATAGGAAATAAAAAGTGGTTTTTTTCAAAATCATAAACTTAGAAACAGTTTTAATTTAAATTAATATTTCATTTATATTCTGTTCAATTATTTTTATAATACAACATTGTAATATTTTTATTGTTTTTTTAACTGCCACATATATATTTCCCATAAAATGTATTAGCTAGAGTTTGGCATCCTCCTAGCTTTACAGATTATCTTGATTTTTTAATAGTTATTGTTGTCTGCTCTTCTTTCTTTTGCCTCACATATATTCAAATTTTCTAAATTTGCTGAAAGCAGAATATTATTTGAAGTATTGTTTATAAAAACAAGGTAATAAATAGAATCTTATATTTTTATGGATATATTTTGATTACCCAAAATACTGAAGTACAATAAAATAAATTGGAGTACAAGCAAAATAAAACTTACTTCAGGCCTTATTGGAAATCTCTTATTAAATTTTACTGAAAAACATTCATATGACTTTTCTAATTATATGTTTGTGAGTTCCTTTCTCATGTAAGAGTAGAAGTTTCAAAATTAAATACTTTATGAGGCTTAAAAAGAGTTATTGAAATGAAATTTGATTGAATATATTGGGCACCAAAATTAAAGTGCTCTTTTGAAAAGATTGCCTAATTATATGAAATTTAGTCTGCTAAAGTTCTATTAACTCTGATCCATTTAGCAAATGGGTCACCATTGACATTGAATCTTATTTCCTGGAAAAGTTGGTTATGGAAAGGAGATTTGGGAATAGTCTTAGTCTTTAAAGTGAATTTTTAAGGAACCCTCTGAGGTGTCATTACATTGCAATTGAATATGAAGAGTGTTAAGTGACTGCTGCAAAATATCTATATACTTCTGCCAGCCTCTATCTATTTTTAATTAACTGTATAATATTTATTAATAGATTATATGTAATGAATAAGGGGAAATTATAGACTACTATAAGATTTGTTTCTGGATGCAACTATGTAAAATTGGGTCATAAATCAATAGTGAATGTATTTTGAAATTTATTTCCATGAGAACACTTTGTATTAGAAATACCAGTAATGAGAAATAGAAGCCACTGATAAGTAATACTGTGTCCTTGCATTATTAATTGTTTCTGTAAATGTATATGTGTATCACCCTAACTACATATATATTGCTTAATTCTAGTAATACTTCTTTTTTTTTTTTTTTCCATTACAAGAGATATTTATCTACCCTTGTAATGTTGGGAACTTCACAAAATGTCTAAAACATTGCAGAACATAAGCCACTCTACTGTGCGATTTTTAAATAGCTTGGTACATGTAGCTAAGAAGAGCTTAAAGTTGACAGTAATAGAATTGGTATAAATAGGGACTGAGCTTGGTTAACACACACATATGCTTATAAAATGATACAATAAAAACAAAGTCAAAATATATTCATGGTCAGGTCACTAGAAAGCTAAATGTATGGCAGTTAATTGTGGATTCACAAAAACCAAAATCATATGAAAATGAGGAAGAAAAGAGATAAGTAATTTTGATAATCTCCTAACGTAATATTTACATTTCTAGCAATTAGGACCCCAACAATTACCTACAATTTAATAGGAAGTATTATTTAGAAATACTTGTTGAAATGGTTGTAGCATTTTAGTCAAAACTTCTTTTGGGTTGAGAATTCCTGTGGGTACTTTGATTTAGAAACTAATGTTGGTGTCTATGTGGTGTTCCCGGGAGCACCTTCAACTAATATGCAAGAAAAATGATTACCCTGAGTTATTTGTGATACAGAAATACAGGGTGAAATATGTATGTAAAAGTAAAATCACGCCTCAAAAAAACCATTTTTTGTTTGTTCGTTGAAAACTGTGTGAAGCATAGCAAAGAGTACGTTGGCTGAATAACATATGATAATTTTGTTCAACACTTAATACTAAATCCTTTGACAAAGGATACTTGGCAAAAAATAGTTTGAGAGGAAAATTTCTAGTATTTGTGAAAATGTTATAGTACTTGTTTTGATTTATTAGCCTTTGATATTTTTTAAACAGATGGATGATTTCTGAACACATACTATTGATGTCATTTAGCTCCTACAACTTTGCATATAAAAATCTCTTTCATTACTCATCAGACTTTTCAACAGGACAGAAATGTGAGAAATAGCTTTATTTTCCTCCATTTACAGGATAATCATGTTTTCATGTGCTAATTTCCAAATATTTTCATCAAAAGAGTGCTTGCTTCAAGCTTTCAATTTTCACACTGATTTAGAACAGGATATGTGGATTTAGTACTTTCTGCTACACATGATTTCTGCTGATTCTTTGGTATCTTCCCATTAGAATAATATCTGGAGAATTTTGTCAATAAATCTGCCAACTAAATATTTAATTTTTAAAGTTCTAACTCCACTCTACTTCTAAAATCTAATCATTATGTAATTTCTTGTTACCTGCTCTTTTAGACAAATAATTATATTCCTTCATATAATTATGTTAGAATTGGAAGCTACTTGTGTGCTGTAATTGAAGGATGTGGAAATATTTTTGTTTCTCTAAATAATTTTGAATGCTTCCTTTCTTGAATCTTTGAGTGAAGGAACTAAAGACTTCTCTTAAAATGTAAATATTATCTGATAAGTGATCAGTTTTGCTTTCATCAGTCATCAACGCCTTAGCAGCACCTGAGAAATAAAATTCAGCAACTTTTGAACAAGGGACAGGTCTGCCAAATGGGGACCTAAAGTAAGTTTCAGCCAAATAGCTCCTCAGAACCACATGTGGCTAAAACAATAGGAACAGTAGGAGGGTGAAAATAGTGAGGGAAAAAAAAAAAAAAAGATTTTGTATCTACTTGATCTACTTGAAAGTATATTTTATCATGATCACAAGGTTTTAAATAAAGCAAAGATTTTACATATAGTGTATATATTTTATTCTTGTTTTATTTATTTATTTATTTTTTAAGAGACTGGGTCTTGTTCTGTCACCCAAGCTGGAGTACAGTGGCATAATCAAAGCCCATTGCAGCCTTGAACCCCTGGTTTGTAGCAATCCTCTTGCCTCAGCTTACCAAGTAACTATAGGCATGTACCACCACACCCTAATAATTTTTTAAAATATTATATTTAATTAATCAGCATCTTCAGTATCTTGAAGACTTTTGAGATTTTCTTAGAAACAGAATATTTTTAAAAAATGAGAAGAAACTCTATACAATAATCTTGGCTTTTGAGAATTGTAACGTAGTAGAAAAAGTCACTAACTTTCAGAATGTCAAGAATGTTTTGGTAAGCATCTTCTCTGTGACCCCCTTGCATAATGAACCATATGTCTTCCACATGCATGGATATACAGTTGCAAAAATTGTCTTATGAATTTTTATATGAGCTACTTCTGAAAACAACTTCAACTATCTAAATATTTTATTTTTCTTACGTTAATATAAAATTTAGTTTCAAGAAGAGCCAAATGCATCTTTTTTTCCCTAAAATATTAGGGGGTTTAAGCTTACCTAAATGTCTACAAGTATTTATGGCCATGTTGGAGAACCCTAAATGTCTCCAAAGTGTGCAAAATAAACAATTCAGAAGCATGGTCTTAAAAGTTAAAAATCTAAACTTTGGTTACTTAGTGTCAATAAAATTTTATACAAAAATATCCCTCAGTAGTAGAGGAAATTTATAACTGATTTATATTAATTTAATTATGAATCTTCAAGTTTACTTGGATTGCGGTTGAGAAATGCAACCCAATTGTGTCTGTAGCATAAATAATATGCCAAGCAAGCCAAATTCTTTCAGAACATGATAGCCAGTGACCTTCAATTTTGACTCAAAATCCCAAATAATCAAAAGAATCAAGAGCTCTGTGATATTCAGTTGAAGGTAACTGACTTTCTGATAATCAGGATTATCTAGATTTCAGACATTTATCAGGTTAATTCTGAATATTTTCAGAGTGGATGATCACTAGAAATGTCTCAATGTATAGTATTAGACCTCAATGAGAGTCTAGACAAATTCTTCTGTATTGAGAGCTACAAAGAAATTTTTATAGGCACTTATGTTTCTCTTTAATTTTCTGGTATATCAATCTTACTTAAAAATTATTTCCTAGAATGGTTTCCCCTTCTGCAACCTTTTGTGGTTCATTCCACCCTATTGTTTCCAAGAAATATACCACAGATCAATACATGTATTTGGCTTTTAGTATAATGGAGGTGCATGGACTTGGTGATGAGTCCAGGCATTGAAAGATTTAAATCAATACAACATGTCTTAATTTCTGGGGCTTAATGTTCTTGTTGCTCTCACTTTCTGCTTTTTACTCAATCCATGCATTTATATACTTGTAAGAAATTAGGAAGTGAACATGTGATCAATGGACCACTGTGAACAGTCTAAATCTAGAAACACAGCTGCCAGATAAGCTGTTATGCCTCAGCACATTGCACTCAATCTACTCCCTGCCTATGAATGATGCCCATGCTTATGAATGATGAATCTGAACAGAGGGACAATGAGAGACTACCCTGGATACCCTATATGCCTATGACTGTGAATAACATCAGTATTTTGTACTTGCTTCTGACAGATTGTTTAATAAAGTGTTTGGCATTCCAGTGATGCTGCTGTCATGAGTACAGGCATTTGATAGGTCTTTCCATTCTTAGATAAATAGATAAAGAACATCTTATAAAACCCATTTATTTTTAAGAACAAGGGTACTGAAAAGTCTTTTTTTTTATTTTTTATTTTTTATTTTTTATTTTTTATTTTTTTGTCCCTTAACAATATTATAGTTGGTACTGAGGAAATTTTTTTTTCCATTATGTCAAACCTTTCTAGCCTATCTGGGATAGAAAAAGTGTGAATTCTTATACTTAATTGGTACCAATAAATGCCTTGTACTTACTAATGGAAGTGATTTAAAGTTACGTTTTACTCGTTATGAGATTTTTATTCTAGTCAAGAGTTTATGAATTAGTGATTTTTTTTTTTTTTTTTTTTTTTGAGACGGAGTCTCGCTGTGTCTCCCAGGCTGGAGTGCAGTGGCGTGATCTCGGCTCACTGCAAGCTCCGCCTCCCGGGTTCACGCCATTCTCCCGCCTCAGCCTCCCAAGTAGCTGGGACTACAGGCGCCCACCACCACACCCGGCAATTTTTTTTGTATTTTTAGTAGAGACGGGGTTTCACCATGTTAGCCAGGATAGTCTCGATCTCCTGACCTCGTGATCCACCCGCCTCGGCCTCCCAAAGTGCTGGGATTACAGGCTTGAGCCACCGCGCCCGGCCTGAATTAGTGATTTAAAGACTCTACATGAATGGATAGAGAATCCTCAAAAGTTACTTGAACATTCAACATGGAGTCATTTAACAAAAACCAAATCACAGCATTTTACTTAGAAATAATTTTTCAAAGGACTGAAAGCATAAAATCTATATTCTGTATTAGTTTGTTTATCCTCAGAGTATTATTTGAGTCATTTAACAGACAGGAATTATGTCTAGAATGTTTATGTGAACATAAACATTCAGGGTTGAGCTAGGGACTTTTGTATTACCTTTGTCATTTCTCAATTCCAGTGACTTAAAATGCAACTTTGACTTAGGGATGAACAAAGAAAACTGATAGTGAGTAGAAATCAAAAGAAATGGCACTGGCTTCCCCTATCTCTCCTAGAGTGGGCTGGGCAAATGGAATATAAGGATAAGCGAGTTTATCCTAACAATGATAAACATTGCCATGTAATGTGTTCATTATTCATGTCATCAGGAGAAGATGTCATATTTTTCAGAATAAAATAATTTGAAAAGATCTTCAGAACAATACAGAGAAGGAAAAAAAATCTGTTTCTTATGGAGAAAAATTAAGCTGTGATACAGGACGATGGCTATGCATTCTTTTATCTAGGGAACCCAAGTTTCAGAAAATAACAATACTAAATGTTTTATAGAAAACAGGCTATAGACACACAAAACAGGTATCTGGATTAGTGTGTCAATTATCCTTCAGAAATTCCTTATTTGAAAAATCTTATGTGAATATATCTATTGTCAAATTATCATTTTTCATCTCTTAAAAGTTTTGGGGGATAACTGCTGTAAATAATCAACTTCATTCAAAAGAATGAGCTGTAGGTTCCAGGGTTCAATAAATTATAATTCCTCCTACCAGACCAACATACCACAGTCATACAAAATCAGGCTTTCTCACTAAACTGCATACCTTTATTTGTGAATCAGAGATTATATATCCCATTGATTGTTTACGGATTTGGGTAATATCCTTATGCACCAGCTGTGGAACTGTCAGCACGTCTACTTTTGTAAATATACATAAGAAATTTTAAAACTAATATCCTCATGTAAAAATTACACTTTTTCAGCAATTGAGACATTTTATTCTGTCTGAAATCAACCCTGTAAAAGAAAACTTGCCAGCAATTGCAAAATCAGTAAAGAAATGTTGTTTTCCATCTGTAAGATATTAATAAATTCAGCCTAAGAGTCCCTGAAGTTGCTGGCATTATTATTTTTATTTTCTGGAAGTCATTCTAATACCCATGGTATCTTCACATACCCATAGGGATTTTCATATAAGCTCGTGGGCCTTTGCATATGCACATCACATTAAGGGACGCTACTTAATGAGCCTGCTGGCTAATATTTATTAAAAAGAAAGAGCCTGTGAAATGTCCATGGTCACACTGTTTTGTGGAGACGTCACAGAGAAATCTCAAGGTTGCTGCTGGGAGAGGAAATTCAGGAACTTTTCCTGAAACAAATGATTTCCTGCCCAAGAGGAGCCGCCTCACTTGCAGAGTGCACCCTCAGATGGGAATGGGGAGCGTTCTGTGCCCACCGCTGGTGTGACAGCTGTTGGAATTGACAATTTAAGTGCTTTCATTCAAATCCTTATGTGCTTACTTTGAAATGATTGTCAAATGTTTGAAAAGGATCCCTTTATTTTGTGTGTGCTTTAGATACCTTATGAATGAGTATAGTAATTCAGCAGATTTTAAATTTAAAAATTATTATTGAACAATAAATAAATTTTAAAAAGCGGTTGGATACAAATAAATTCTAAATGGGGACATTTACCACAAAATATTTACCATAGAGAAAGTTTATTTTAAAAAGAGAGAGAATAAATTTATGTGAGATAATTATTTACTTTTCTTAATTTTTATTTTTTCCTAATTTCACCTTTTATTTTAGATTCAGGGGGTAAACATGCAGGTTTGTTACATGGATATATTGTGTGCTGCTAGGGTTTGGGATAAGGTTGAATAACTATCTGTTGGGTACTGTGCTCACTATTACTGTTTTAAAATATCACTTTAAAAAATCACTGTTTTAAAAATAATTCTTTTGTTTTTAAGAATTTTTTAAATGATAAATTTGTTTTGGGCGAGCATTGGCATCTTGAATAAAATGCCAGGTCCTCAAGCAGAAAACCTGGATTTAAATTTCAGCAAAAAACCTTCTATAATTATTTTCTTTTATTTCTATTTTTTTGTAAAATGAAAATAAGAATAGATTTTTGAAATGATTAAATTTACTTGCAAGAAATTCTATACTACTGTGCTTAGTGAATAAAGGTATTCACTAATTACTATACACACATGCACATTCACACATATACACATATCTCAAATGAAGACCAATAAAATGATCAACTGAAAGACATGACATCAATGAAATATCCTAATGATACTCTATTTTATTACTTCTGAACAACTCGAGCATGCATTTTAGGTTTAGTTTTTATGATTGAAGTGTGAAAAATTTATATATTAAATGTAACTTGATGCAGGCGTGATCTGTTACCATTACCAATAATGATAAATGCATGTATAACTATGCTTACACGCACTTAATGGAGAAATCTGGAAATACATTTTCTCGGTACTGCAGATTAAGAATTTTGGGCCAGATGTGGTGCCTCGCACCTGTAATCCCAACACTTTGGGAGGCTGAGGTGGGCGGATCACCTGAGGTTAGGAGTTTGAGACCAGCCTGGCCAACATGGTGAATCCCCGTCTCTACTAAACATACAAAAATTAGCTGGGTGTGGTGGCGCACGCCTGTAATCCCAGCTACTTGGGAGGCTTAGGCATGAGAATCGCTTGAACCCAGGTGGCGGAGGTTGCACTGAGCCGAGTTCACTGCACTCCAGCCTGAGTGACAGAGCGAGACTCCGTCTAAAATAAATAAATAAATAAATTATTATTAATAATAATAATAATAATAATTTTAGCTTGGAATCCACAGAATTATTTCAGTGACCAATCATTAATGTTGGGAACATTGCTATTGTTTTGCTTTTTCGTTTTTGAACTCACATTACACTAGCCTTTACAGCTCCTTCCCTTGTTCATCCACCTCTGAAGCCTCAGATGGTTGCCAGAATCTTGCTGCATCTATGCCTTCTTATTCCTTGAAGTGTACTTGGCTCCCTCTTTATCTCACTTCCTCGTAAGATCTTACTTTTTACAAATTTCCCAGGGTTTTGACACATACACATTTCTCTAATCTCTCTGCTTTATTAGATTAATGACTTAGTGAGATAATCTTCATGGATTAATTTGGCGATTTATGTATCTTACCTTTACTGGTGTGGTTTCAGTGCCTATATCGAAGATTATCACATAAATACCCTATAAATATTTTCTGAATCAGTAGTGATAATAATAATAAAAACAATATTTGTTAAATTATTGTGGATGAGAGTTGGAAAAAGTATTTAGCTAACTTTAGTTTTTTAATACATTAGTTACAGATTATACTTTCTGCTTCATAAAGAATCCCAATGTATATGTGCCCAAACGTTAATAAGATGGAGTGTTAATAAAAAGTGTGAGATATATATATATATATATATCCCATTATAAATGATGTACAAAATACATTCAGCCACAACCACTCTAACCATGACCCTTCCCCAAATCTGTTTTCATCTTTAGTCCCAATAATCAAGCCTAGAATATTCCATATAAATTATAATGCTGTTATAAATCAGTCCTATTTAAAATCTATTTCTAAACTTTATCACACTTTCATCAAAGAAGAAACTAGAGAAAGTGAGTCCTGTAATTATCCGAATAAAGGACAAACATAATTTTATAATCGTTAATGATATTTTGAGAGAGGAAGTGAAGGAAAACCCATTCCATGATTTTGCAACATTCCATGAATTTAGAACACAGTATTCAATGTTTTTTAGACCACGAAAAGCTGAATTTTTACTAACACTAATAGTTGGGATAGCTTACTCAATGAAAAGGATCAAGTTGTTTTCCTGGATCATAACATATCATAGAGCAATTATACATGGTTCAAGTAAAATCAAGCTAAGTGCTGAAGCTAATGCTTTATTTGCTATATTTTAAACATACCCTGAAAATAGCATTAGAGTTAAAACAATTAACAATTAATATTACTATAGTAATTGTAAAATCCTTAGAATCCTCTGAATTATATGAAATTGTTCAACATGTGACTTGGATCACTATGAACCTAATCCCATTGGAGAAATCAGTGTTACTAAACACAAATATATTGTTAGTCATAGAAACATAACTTAATGCTTTTAATTCCATATATCTCTTTTCCCTATACTTATTTCATGTTTATTTTCATGGAGAGGAGAAATTGTATCAGTCATGCAGAGGCTATTATTAATCTTGCTGTGCACTCTTCTCAGTGTTCCCAGCATGTGGCTGAACTTCCACTAGTGAGAAGGTGAATTGTCCCTCGCTAAGCCCTGACACTCATGAAACAACATTTTATTGACATCACAGTAGTTCTTGCAAAGTCTCTTGAGGCTGTACTTTTTAATTCAACTGGTGGTGAAATAAACATATCCACACTTGCCGTCAAATTGGCTTTATGCTTTTTCAGAAATGATATGTCAGTAGAAATATGTGTGTCCATACCAGAACTGGCTACTGATATTTTATCTAGGGTATAGATCTTTCTCATGTTATAAAATATCAATAAGAATTGATGAATTCTGCACACATTCATCAGCATCGGAATATTCTTTTAATTCCATTTAAAAATAGAGTTGGAATTGAATAAAGAAAGGCTATTATTTGGAAAAATAAATTTCTGAACATTTGGAAAGCTGTTATATGTTTTCCATAGTCTTTTTCTTTTTAGATTATATGGAAACAACTTGTAAGAAAATAAAAAAGAGCTTCTAAATAAATACAGGCTGAAAACTGCCAAATTGAAAATATTATCTCCTGAATGTTTTCCATGTATTCCTACTTGACAGTCTGAATATAGTATATATATCTCCTCGTAGCACTAGTTTGGCCTCATGATTTTTAACATAAAAATTCACACTAATCAATTACTGTCACTTGTCACAATATTCCAGTGGTCTCTTAAGAGCTTGATGGAGTAGCCCAGCTTCAAAAAATATGTTCAAATATGTAATATGTGAAGTACAAAATAAAACAAAATTAATTACTTTGAAGAAAACAGAAGATGGAGTTCTCTCTCTCTCTCTCTTTTTTTTTTTTTTTTGTTTAAAGAGCAGACATTTATTTCTCACTTTTATTTTATTCTGGAGACTAGGAAGTTCTAGATCAAGGTGCCTACTGATTCAGTACCTTGAAATGATCTTCCCAGCTTGCAGGCAGCCCTGTTTTGCTGTGATTTCACGTGGTTGGAAGCAATAAACAGTGCTCTGGTCTCTCTTCCTTTTCTTATAAGAACACTAATCCTATCATGCGGTCCCAGCTCCATAACTCATCTAAATCTAATTACTTCCCCAAAGGCTGCATCTCCAAATACTATCATATTGGGGGTTGGGGCTTCAGTATATGAATTTGGTGATAAGAGGAGGAGAATATAAACATTTAGTCCATAATAAAAATTAAAGGAATCATTTGGATTAGAAGTCATCCATTTGGTGGCCTTGCTCAAAACAAATTTTGGTGAAGTTTTGAGTATAGAAGTCTGATGGAAGATAAAGGGAAAAAGTCAGAAAGCAAAACAATGACATCAGTCTAGTATTCCAGTACCTGACTTCAAAGGGAAGGAGAAAGTTCTGTATGTACTTGTTTAAAGATGGAGAGATTTGAGTATCTCACAGCTATCTAGAAGGTATCAGTAAAGAATAAGTTGATAATTTAAAAATACTGGAGAGAGGCTGGGCATGGTGACTCATACCTGTAATCCCAGCACTTTGGGAGGCTGAGGTGGGTGGATCACCTGAG
The DNA here is from genome assembly GCF_003255815.1 of Theropithecus gelada. Taxonomy (NCBI): domain Eukaryota; kingdom Metazoa; phylum Chordata; class Mammalia; order Primates; family Cercopithecidae; genus Theropithecus; species Theropithecus gelada. The sequence goes on from NC_037672.1 coordinate 76,311,395, forward strand.
GTCAGGAGTTTGAGACCAGCCTGGCCAAATTGGTGAAACACGCTCTCTACTAAAAATACAAAACGTTATTAAGAATTTCAAAGTGGCCACAGCAGATTAAATCAAGCCTCTTCTGAGAGTGAGCCCTGTGCAACTGCAAAGGCTACACTACCAAGAAGCTGGCTGGCCCTGCTCACACCTACACATTTACCTGTCCCCAGCCTTTCTCTACTCAACTAACTCTTCTTTCTCTTGATGCAATCCTCTCCCATTACATGGAGGATCTTGCTTCTTTCTCTCCAGTCATCCCTTTTCTCTCCTGTGTTTGTTTGTTTGTTTGTTTTTTCTTTGAGACGGAGTTTCCTTCTTGTTGTCCAGGCTGGAGTGCAATGGCACCACCTCGGCTCACTGCAACCTCCACCTCCTACATTCAAGCAATTCTCCTGCCTGAGCCTCCCAAGTAGCTGGGATTACAGGCGTCTGCCACCACATCTGGCTAAATTTTTTGTATTTTTAGTGGAGTTCTCTTTTAAGAAAAACTTCCATTTTAAGTTCAGGGGTACATGTGCAGGATTGTTACATAGGTAAACTTGTGTCATGGGTGTTTGTTGTACAGATTATTTCATCATCCAGGTATTAAGATTAGTGCCCATTAGTTAGTTTTTGTTTTGATCCGATAGTCATAGTCAGATAGTTGGGCATTTTCTTGTAAGGCAAATTTAGGATTTGAAATCAGGCTATATATTTAAAATCACAATTTTCGAATGAATGAAAGTTTCATTCATGGTAGGGTGTCCAAATATAGCCCTCAGGTATTTCTTCCCAGTGAATTTCAAGTTTCCATAGCCTTTTCTTGTTCATTTCTTATCTGCTAAACCTGAACACACATATCCATTGCTACTGAGGACACACATAGGAGTAAAATGATGGGGGATAGAACATGTTCAGCATTTTAGAATGCCACTAAAAAAAAGAGACAGCCTTGGCATACTGGAAGTGAATTCATATTGAAACATAGATATGCAAAAGATTAAAATAACCTGTATAGAAGACAAAACCTTCTTAAAACTGACAAAAACATGTACTTTTTTGTTGTTGTTGTATAGGGGTGAAGTGATAACATTTTATACCTAGAAATGAATTCTCCCCATCTCTGAAACGTTACGTTATGTGGTAGCACAGAAACATTTTATGGATTATGAATAATGGAGTCTGAGAACCAAGAATGTTTATCTCTCAATTACATACACAGGCCTTAAAATAATTGTTGACATAGGATAAATTCTCATCAAATATTTACTTTATGAAAAATAATTCACCAATTCATATCACAGTACTTAGATAACATTTTATAGAGTAAAAACACTTAACATCAAAAGATGTTTAATGATGAAGACATTCATTGGCCACACACAGGGGAATAGTTTATTAATAAAATATAAACTAAGTGTTAGCATTACCTAGAAAATGTTGTAAGAATAGAAATATAATAGAAATAAAATCCACATTATACATTTATTACTATTTATAGTTTTGTTTTTAAAACCTTTTTTCCTCATCTATCACATTTTAGTCAATTACTCTCATTTCTTACTTGTAACTAAAGTAGCACATTATTCACATTTAATGAAAATTAATTTTGTACATTCTTAATAATCATTATTTGATTAATAAAATGTAGCTGAATAGTATTTATATTTCAAATAGAGTAGCCAAGATTATAGCCAAGTACATAATAAAGCCCCATGTAATTAATAAAAGCAAAACAATATAAAATGGAAAAGATGATATATTTTAATTATATGTAACATACAAGTCTATATATTATAAGTTATTCATGTTTTATATATAAGCTTTCAAGTGAAAATGTGGAACGCTGAGATTTGCAGAAGTACTAGTTTCTCAGATTTTTTTTTCTTACTTGCTTGGACTCTTCACAAGTTATGTGAAATAGGAAACACAAGGGTAAAATAATAGTACATTTTGAAATGAACATTGAAATTTGTAGATACATAATAATTTTTCTTTTATACCAGAGACAATATATTTTGCTAAGAGATATTCTTCATGAAAGTGTAATAAAATGTGGAGACTTAATTTTTTTAATATATGTTTGCTTTGTACAGCTGCTGAGAAATGTAGCCAATATAAAAAATGAAATCAAACTTCACTGGAGTTTTCTATTAGGATGCTGCATGTTGCCATATTACTGAAAGTTCTTTCATTTTGTGGAAAAATAAGTTATTTAAATTTTTAGGCAACTGTGAATCTCTCCATATATAATTTATTTCAAAACATTTGAGGTCCTACATCTGAAAATGTAATATATGCACTGCAATATTTATACAGCCAGAGAGATTAAGGGAGATGGCCCAATATTTCACAAATATTTATTTAGCACTTTGTATAGCTACTGTGATCCACGTTTCTTCACACGTAACACTTTAGAAATGAATGTCTGCTTGTTCTTTTACCAGATATTTGACTTGAGCCCTGAATTGACTGGAAACAAATCAGAAACTAAATTTACCAAAAGAGAAATTGAGGACAACCAAGTATTCTTTTTGAAGTAGCTGGAACTTCAGTGATATAAAATATGATGCAAAGGTAATTACTTGAAATGCAATTATTGAGTAACAGAAGTTTAGAAAAAAAAAAAAAAAAAAACAGGTAGAGAAAACATAAAGTGACAATCACTTTAAGCCATGCTGTCCTTCAAGGTATCATTCTTCTTCCAAGTTTCTTAAATCAACCTTCCAGGGTTGAACAGGATTTTGAAGGCAAGGAGATGACTTAAATGACACATTGATCCATTTGCACATTCAAATTCACATAGTATATCCAATTGAGTTTCTTCTTTTTATGAGTTTAATGTAAATTTGCATAGGAGCAGATAGATTTCAAAAACCCAACTTATCCCTAAACTCATCATTGAGATTGTAAACCTACCCTATTCAGAGAAGTATTAATTTTATTAATATGTCTGGGAGACATTAATTTTGAGGTACTTGCCAACTATGATTTTCATTGTCTCCAACTACAGCTCTTTTATCGAAAATGGATAAGTGTCCCCCAAAGTAGGTAATAGTGGGAAATTATGCAGTCCAGCAACTAAGCATTCCATTTCTAAATAATAAAGCAATTTACCTTAAGTGAATATATCCTGAGAAATGTATTTATATTGATGTCATATTGCTTATTTACTTAAAAAGTAGAATTTTTCCCATTAATTATGGATTACATTTAATTAGGTAAAAAGAAATTTGGTTTGTGCTTTGTGCTTTACGATTTAACACACCTAGAAATACAATTTGAAAGGAAAACAAAACATGCAGAGAAAAACCCTTGAACATGATTGTTATTTTTTAAAGAATCTTAAATAATGTTGTGACCTGACACTAAGAGACTCTTTATACATTTACAAGTATTTTTGTCTCAGTGTGAATTAATGACTAATTACCTTTATGTGAGGAGTTGAAATTGGTCTTCCTCATCACTGCCCAAGACATCTCACCTCCCACTTCTTAAAGAGGTCAGGGCTCAGGCCTCTCCTTGAATCCTAAATGAGATTTGTCAGTCAAGCGTAGCAAAATCTAATGTCATCCGAAGAAAAAGAAGAAAACAGACCAGAAAATTATCTGATTTTCCGATTTCATGGCCCAGGTTACCCCGGGAAGTGATGAAAGTGGCATTTAAAGCCCGTAACTAAGGTGGTATGCCAAACTTAGTAGTAATAACGGATAAACCGTGTGGAAAGATATCGCTTTAACAATTTTACAGTTGCTAAGTGTGAAAATTGTAATGTGGTCAAGCTCCAGGAATCCATGGCAGTTGGTTCAAAGAACTGGAACAATGCTCAACTAGAAAACATTCTCCAGCTCCTGTAACTCTTAAATACTAATGAAGTCAGCATCTGCTTTGGCTGTTCTGACATCAGGCCACAGGACCGGACAGCTTTATTAGCGATGCTGGTTCCTTTTCCGCTCCCTGCTCTGAATGAAAACATGCTATCACTTGAGGAAACAGGTAGAAATGACTCAAGACCTAAATCATTGCTCAGCTTGTTTAAGGTGAGCATCATTTACAGTGTTTTGTATTGTAGTGCCACTAGTTTGCAGGAGGAAAAAAATTACCAAAATATACCTGCAAAGACAGACTTGACAAATATTTTACTAAAATTTTTAACATGTAATTTATTAACCATTATTAACGTCTGATGATTTAAATAATTTAACTACCTATATGATAATATGCACAGTATTGGAGTCTGAAATTAATATCAGGCTTAATAAACTTTATGTGTTATAAATATTGAGTGGTATAACACATGACTAAACAGGAGGAAAGCTACTTTAGATATTTAGTTTGAAAATTGACACTGTTAGGCAATAAAAATGTTACAAAATTTTCAAACATATTACCGTGTTACTTAGGAACTAGGTCACAACACATACTTGACATACAATACAAATGTAAGTGCTGTATATGATATGCACACATTCAGTGGTTAAAAAACTAGTGATTATTCACTATAAATAGACTTCCACCAATAGCAACTTGGAAAGGAGGAAGTATGTTGCTTATCTTGTTCTTTTTCCTACAATATTCTCCTTTGATAAAGGAAAGTCAATTTCTATTTACATAGGTTAGACAGACATTCTGGTTTTACTAGAACCATTCTGTTTTACACTATTCCCTTAGGGTAATTATGAAAACTGATTCCTTTCACTCTCAAACATAAATAGGTTTAGATAATAAATGATATGTTCACTCGATATACATACACACATATATAAATATATACACTCCATATATTTAAACATATATACACATATATGTCATGAACATATCTTTTATTATCCAGACCTATGTATATTTGGATAATAAATGATATGTTCATTTATCATCATTTATATATGTATGTAAATATACGTGAATATATTTCATATATACACATATATACTTACATGCGTATATGTACACATATGTAAATACGCATATATTAATATGTGTAAATATACATATATGTGTGTGTATGCATATATATAACACACAAATACATAGCAGTTGCTTTTTCGAAGAATAAATATAATGTGCTCTGTAACCTAGTAGGAATCTCCAAATCATGGCATATTGTTTTGACATTGATTCATCAAGTTTCTATTCAGGAGTTTTTAGTAGTTGTTTTTTGTTTTTGCTTTTGTTTTTGTTTTTGTTTTGAGAAGGAGTCTCGCTCTGTTGTCCTTGCTGGAGTGCGGTGGCACCATGTCGGTTCTATGCAATCTCCATCTCCCGAATTCAAGGGATTCTCCTGCCTCAGCCTCTCAATTAGCTGGGACTACAGGCACGTGCCACCATGCCTGGCTAATTTTCTGTATTTTTAGTAGAGACACGGTTTCACCATGTTAGCCAGGATGATTTCGATCTCCTGGCCTCGTGATCCACCCGCCTGGGCCTACCAAAGGGCTGGGATTACAGACGTGAGCCACCGCGCTAGTCTGTAGTTGTTTCTTTTAATAAATGCTTAAAAGCTACTGGATATGAGTGCCAGAAAAATAAAAGCTACTGGGTATGAGTGTCAGAAAAATAACACTTTGATCATTATGGTTTATAGAATATCTATTAAGGGTGTTCAAAAATTAGAAATATTAGTAAAATACACATCAAATAAAATATTCATTTTAACATGACAAAATGGATAAATATCAGCTATTTTAATGGTTCAATATATTTTTACATTGGTTTAATAACTAGCATCAAGAGAAATATGGGCACCCCTCCACCACCATACATGAAACAACAGTTTTAAAGAATTAGTAGCTTACACCTAAATGTAATCTTTACTTAATTTTATTGTTTCTTTTTCCTTATGGTTGACTTAGTTCAGTAAAGAAAAAAAAATTCATTGTCATAATTATTATTACTACTATTATTTAACAAATAATGTATTCTCTTTTTATGCTTTGAAACAAAAAAAATCCTAAGGATTGTTGTGGGTATGTTTCAAATGTCAAATGTTTTAACATGATGACATTTACAAAATAATATTAATTTGTAGTAATATAGAGGATTCTAAAATATTTCAATATATTTAGTTTCGTAAACAAATGTAAAGTGAGCTTTTGGGCCTTCTGAGCACCATTATTCAAAGATAGTTTGGGAGACTATTATCAATCTTAGCATGACAGGGACTTGTTTTAATTTTACTTTGTCTACAGGAAATTTTACTGCATATCAAAGTTTGAGCATGTGCAACTTTCTTTAAACTTTAACAGAAATTTTCTGTGTGAAGATGAATAAAAATAATCTATAACCCTCTAGTTTAAGCTTCTGAGTCTCTTCTATATCAAGAAGTATTTGAAGTAAGGATTTTAATTAAATTTTTTGTCTTCTTTTCTCCTGTCAGTAAATAGCAATTGTTTTTGTTGTTGTTGTTGAGACAGAGTCTCGCTCTGTCACCCAGGCTGGAGTGCAGTGGCTCAATACTGGCTCAAGGCAAGCTCTGCCTCCCGGGTTCACGCCATTCTCCTGCCTCAGCCTCCCGAGTAGTAGCTGGGACTAACTGAGCCCGCCACCACACCCGGCTAATATTTATCTATCTATCTATCTATCTATCTATCTATCTATCTATCTATCTATCTATGTGTGTGTGTGTGTATATATGTATGTGTGTGTGTGTGTATATATATATATATATATATATATATATATATTTTTTTTTTTTTTAGTAGATATGGGGTTTCACCATGTTAGTTAGCCAGGATGGTCTCGATATCCTGACCTCGTGATCCGCCGGCCTCGGCCTCCCAAAGTGCTGGGATTATAGGCGTGAGCCACCGCGCCCGGCCAGTAAATACCAGTTTTTTAAGGGTTACCCTACTGATTATAGAATGCATCCCTTTCATATTAAAAATGTTATTTGTTACTTTAACCCTCTTTCTAGAAAAAGATCAACTTAGAACACTTAATATCACTAACTCTTTCCCAACCCAAATGTCATTGCTTTCTTTTATTTTAATTAATTCTATATTTCAAACAAATATATATTATCATTGTTGTATAAATATTGATTATAATTTTGGCACATGCTTACATTTTTGTTATTATTCATCATTCTTGCATCTAGGCCCTTCCATTTATAATCATTTACTTGTCGGAATACCTTTTAGAATTCCTTCATTCTGTATCTTCCAGTAATAAATTTTCGTAGATTTGTTTGAATCTTAAGGGTGCTTTTGATCAGCTCTATGTTGCCAGTTATTTTCTTTCAGCACTTAATGATGTCATTCCATTATCTTCTGGCCATAGACATCATGGAAATTTAGCTGTAATCTACTTTTTTCTTATTTCATTGTAATCTGACAGTTTTCTCTTCCTGATTTTTACATTTATGTTGTTCTTTGGTTTTGGGCACTTTTATTGAGTGTATATGTCAAAAACTGTCAAAGAAAGATCTGCTATTTTCACTGTACTTGAAAACTAATACAGTTAGCTTTCTTTAATTCATTAATTCCGCAGAAGACAGGATACTGCTAGGTTAGAGGCAAAGAGCTTTATTTTTCACAGCATTAGTGCTAGCCAGACAATTAACATTTGTCCAAGTTCCCTAAGTCCCAATTTCCACATAGTTATGAATGGAGTGCTGTGTGACACCTGAACACTCAGCGAGCTACATTCAAACGAGAGACCTTGAGTTTAGGGAGCATGAGAGTTTATAGTTTTACCTTTGTTATACTGAGGCAGACAGAAACGTACTCTATGCTCTAGAGTAGAGGTAATTATCTGTCACACTAGGCTAAGTGCTATATGGACATCTGTGTAAAAATAGTCCAGAACAAAGCCAATCAGTGCCTCTGCTTGTAAGTCATGCAGAAACATGAAACATTTCCCAAAGTGTATTGCTTTATATTTTACTGCTTTGGATCAGAATTTCTTGAATTTGTGGTTTCACATCTTTCATTGTGTTTGAAAATTTCTCAGCCATTACTTTATTAAGCATTAATTCTGACTCATTTTACCTATCCTTTCTGTGACAACAATTAGAGGTATATTAGTACTTAGTGGGTTATCTTTGTCTCATATATTAATCTCTTTTTCTATATTTTGATCTGGAATTTTTTTCCTCTTACTTATATTTCAATGGACTAACTCTTCTACTTTATCTAATCTGCTGTTATCCAAGCAGATTGAGTGCTTAATTTTGTTACACTTTTGCATTTTAAAATAGGTTTTTCAAATTTCTGAAAAATCTTACTCTTGCATTTTTCTTATTAAACACATATTTTATAGATTTACTTCAAAATAGTTTATGTATGGTTATTTAATATCCATTTTGATAGCTCCAGTATAGTCACAGAGATCAGTTGATATTGCTCACTGTTAGGGGCTGGTTTTTATTCATATTGTTCTATTTTATGGTACTGGTTATATTTATGTGTCATATATTTGATTTGCAAAACTATGTCATTATTTGATGTAGAGGAATATTTTCTTCTACAGAAAATATTTTCTTTTAATTCAGGACCTGTAGTATTAGTAATCTTGAATCATCTCAATCCAGTTTCAGGAATTCTGATAATCTGAAGCTGAGCAGAATTCTATATAAGATTACCTTCTGGCTTTATCTAGACTGTAGCCTTTCAGAGTCACTTTCTAATGCAAATAATATTTAACTGTGACCCACCAGCCCCTGTCATTGGGTGGCCCTAGATTCTAATCTCTCTTTCCCTGACCCTAGGAGATTGTCAAAAGGGCCAATTAACGTTGCATTTTGAGACTCAACAAATACCCCTAGGGAAAGTTTCCCAAAACATCAAGCATTTAAATGTTTCAACCTGTTTTACCAATTTTCCTTGGAGGAAAAGTTAGCCTGAATTACCTATTTCATTGTAATAAAAAGAGGAAGTCTAATCTATTTTTCTTATATGAAAGATACCAGAAATGACTTAATCTTAACATCAATGTATATTGACTGACCTTTTTTAAAACAGTTTCCTTATCTCATTTGCTCATTTTTATTAACTGCTTTCTTTTGTTCTCATCGTAAGAGTGATAGTAGTAAAGTCATTCTAGTTTCTTTCTTTTTTTTCCAGTTGACTTTGAATCTTCATTAGCTTGTCCATTTAATGTATAGGCAACTGCAGGTAGCAAGGAAGTCCACAGGGTGTAAAAAGTCAAACTTATCCCAGAATCCCCTGTCATTGCCATCTGTTTACTCTGTGTTTGTAACGCATTTCACACAAACACCTACGTAGACCTCTTTCTTTCCTTCTTTCTCTGCATTGATTCATCACACCAGACATTTGTGAGCATCTGTTATTACAGTTTTCACAGTGGTGAACACTGCATTTAAGGTTGCAGTGACACTTCCATTACAGAATTTTTGCTTCCAGTCACATGTGGACTTACGAATGATTATTCTGTTAGGGAAGAGGTTGAAATTTTCAATGAATGTATTATGCATACAGGTGTCTTTTCAAGTTGGGCTGGAAATGGATTTAGTTGTCTTGAATCAGAAAAATAAAAAAAAAAAAAGGAACTACCTTTTAGAAAAGAACTTTTTTTTTTCTGATTAATGGGAACTCAATGGTTATTTAAAATAATAATGCCAACCTTTTTTTTTTTTTTTTTTTTTTAGAATTAGACTTCAGGGATCTTAAAGTTTGCAGACGTTGTAATTTGCTCTTAATACTTGATGAAATGTTGAAAGTCAGTACTATTAATGTGACTTTAATGTCATAGATCTAGAATTTTAATTGTTAACTTTGAGCAAAATTAGCTGGAATTATAAATCACGTGAAAAATCAGTGGACAGTTGCTAAAACATTTGCAAATATGTCTCACTCAGAACATAGTGAACTACAGAGAAAAGTATTTGAGAAAGAAACAAGAACCATTAGAAAAATAGGTTGTTAACAGGCAGAAATTCAGAAAGAAAAAAAAGTATTTCCAATGTGAAATAAACTGTATTACTTTATAAGCAATACTGACAACATCCACCATTTAACGCCTCTCAAATATTAACATATTTTTTTGGACACCTTATATTATGTCCAAAAGAGAGGAAAACGTTACTGAGAAGGCACATAAACGTAATATCCAATATATTTGCAACTTGATTATTAAATTCTCTAAGTGTCTCTACCATGAATTTTGTGTGTGAAATATTACAAGAATTGAGCATCTCAGTGCTACCAGACTCTCACTGCCTTACCATGAACTCAGAAAATAAAAATATTAAAATGCAATAAGTTAAAATGTTCACCAAAGTATGGTTCTTTGGAACAGAGGTCATCCAATGCAAGCACATGTGTCAAATACAGCCTAGAGATCATTTATTTACATATTGTTTATTACTGTTTTCAAGGTGCTATTCAGAGTTGAGTAGTTGTGATGGAGACCTTATGGCCTTGAAATCTGTCACTTCTATAGGGTACCACTTCTATAGGGTACCACTTCTATAGGGTACCACTGAGTATAGTAAATGGGACATTTCATCATTCTAGTCTTGCTTTAAAATAGACTCATGCAAATGTATCAAATTGACCCTAATGGCCAATCATCATTGGACTGCTGATTTATTGTTGACAACAGGGTTTCCTTCTAAACCTTATAAGTTGTTCTTTCAGTTGGATCACTGGTGCAACATGGAATCTCTTACTTGATTTAAAGAGTGGTAATTTACATGGGCAGCATATATAATAGCTTTACCACTTAGAGTATCACCTAGTGTTCAAAATATTTTGCTCTTTCCATTTTTATCTTGTTCTCTATTCATATTCAGTTAGGCTGAACTCTAGAATTCTTTGTTTTATGTTTTTTATTTCGTCTGTGTCCTACTATGTCAATTCATTGTACTAGTAGTTAAGTTCTCTAAGTATGTTTTTTCTTTTGCACTTCTTGGTCTGAAAAAAATAACTAGAACAATTTTATTTCTCTTTTATAAGCACTATTCAAACCTTGGCATCACAAATTGCTTTACATTTTCTGCTTTGAGATATGTGTTAGTCAAGACATCAATGTATGATCTTCACAGATACCTCATCGGGAGTGATGGGTTACTTTGGAAAATGGAGAATCCATCTGTTTGGAAGTTACTAAAATTATGGGGGTTACTTTTAGTATGTGATTCTGTCCACACTATATAAGCAGGGAAAAGAGAAATGAGACAAATTAAGTGAAGGGAAGATAGCAAAAAATATGCTTATTAAAGAATCATAGATGCTGATTCTCCGACATCATATTACTTTCAGTTAGCAGTACAAGTTACTATAGCAGAAATAATGAGACTGCATACATTTATGCATTTTAATGGCAAATATATTAACAAGAACAATAGCCCCCATGGTAGTTTACTGACCACAAAGTTGTTTCCATCATGAATATTCTTTCTATCCTTTTCTGCTGAAACATAGTTTAGAGAAGGAACACAGGTTTGAAATGTAGAAGAAAAACATGGAATGGCTTTTTCTTTTTCTTTCTTTTCTTTTTTTTTTTTTTTTTTTTTTTTAGCTTCATCCATGTCCCTGCAAGGACATGATCTCATTCCTTTTTGTGACTGCATAGTATTCCATGGTGTATATGTACCACATTTTCTTTATCCAGTCTGTGATTGATGGGCATTTGGGTTGGTTACATGTCTTTGCTATTGTGAACAGTGCTGCCATTAACATACATGTGCATGTGTCTTTACAGTGGAATTATATATTCCTTTGGGTATATACCCAGTAATGGGATTGCTGGGTCAAATGGCATTTCTGGTTCTCGATCCTTGAGGAATTGCCACACTGTCTTCCACAATGGTTGAACTAATTTGCATTCCTGCCAACAAAGTAAAAGTGTTGCTATTTCTCCATAGCCTTGCCAGCATCTGCTACTTCTTGACTTTTTAATAATCACCATTCTGACTGGAATGAGATGGTATCTCATTGTGGCTTTGATTTGCGTTTCTCTAATTATAAGTGTTGTTGAGCTTTTTTTCATATGTTTGTTGGGCACATAAATGTCTTCTTTTGAGAAGTGTCTGTTCATATCCTATGCCCACTTTTTATTGGGCTGTTTGTTTGTTTCTTGTAAATTTGTTTAAGTTCCTTTTAAATCCTGGATATTAGACTTTTGTCAGATGCGTGGATTGCAAAAATTTTCTCCTATTCTCTAGGTTGCCTGTTCACACTGATCATTTCTTTTGCTGTGCAGAAGCTCTTTAGTTTAATTGGATCCCATTTGTCAATTTTGGCTTTTGTTGCAATTGATTTCAGCATTTTCATCATGCAGTTTTTGCCTATGCCTATGTTCTGAATGGTATTGCCTAGGGTTTTTTTCTAGTGTTTTTACAGTTTTTGGTTTTATACTTAAGTATTTAATCCATCTTGAGTTAATTTTTGTATAAGGTGTGTAAAGAAGGGGTCCAGTTTCAGTTTTCTGTGTATGACTAGCCAGTTTTCCCAGCACCATTTATTAAATAGGGAATCCTTTCGCCATTGCTTGTGTTTGTCAGGTATGTCGAAGATTAGATGGTTGTAGACGTGTGGTGCTATTTCTGAGGTCTCTGTTCTGTTCCACTGGTCTATATATCTGTTTTGGTACCAGTAACATACTGTTTTGGTTACTGTAGCCTTGTAGTACAGTTTAAAGTCAGGTAGTGTGATATCACTGTCTTTGTTCTTTTTGCTCAGAATTGCCTTGTCTGTGTAGGCTCTTTTTTGTTCCATATGAGTTTTAAAGTTTTTTTTTCTGTAATTCTGTGAAGAATGTAATAACGGTAGCAGAATGAGAATAGCATTGAATCTATAAATTACTTTGGGCAGTATGGCCATTTTCATGATATTTATTCTTCCTATCCATGAGAATGGAACATTTTCCATTTGTTTGTGTCCTTTCTTATTTTCTTGAGATGGTTTGTAGTTTCCCTTGAAGAGGTCCTTCACATCCCTTGTTAGCTGTATTCCTAAGTATTTTACTCTATTTGTAGCAATTGTTAACGGGAGTTCTTTTGTGATTTGACTTTCTACTTGTCTATTGTTGGTGTATAGGAATGCTTGTGATTTTTGCATATTGATTTTTTTTTGTATCCTGAGAGTTTGCTGAAATTGCTTATCAGATTAAGGAATTTTGGGGCTGAGATGATGGGGTTTTATAAATATAGGATCATGTCATCTGCAAACAGAGATGATTTGATTCCCTTTCTTCCTATTTGAGTACACTTTATTTCTTCCTCTTGCCTGATTGCCCTGGCCAGAACTTCCAATACTATGTTGAATAGCAGGGGTGAGAGAGGGCATCCTTGTCTTGTGTTAGTTTTTAAAGAGAATACTTCCAGCTTTTGCCTATTCAGTACGATATTGGCTATATGTTTGTAATAAATAGCTCTTATTATTTTGAGATGTATTCCATCAATACATAGTTTATTGAGAGCTTTTACCTTAAAGGGATTTTGAATTTTATCAAAGGCTTTTTCTGCATCTATGGAGATAATCATGTGGTTTTGTAATTGGTTCTGCTTATGTGATGGATTATGTTTATTGATTTGCATATATTGAACCAGCCTTGCACCCTAGGGCTGAAACCAACATGATCGTAGTGATAATCTTTTTCATGTGCTGCTGAATTTGGTTTACCAGTATTTTATTGAGGATTTTCATATCAATATTCATCAGCGATTGATTGGTCTGAAGTTTATTTTTTTCTTTCTTGTGTTTCTGCCAGGTTTTGGTATCAGGATGATGCTGGCCTCATAAAATGAGTTAGGGAGAAGTCCCTTATTTTCAATTGTTTGCAATAGCTTTTGAAGGAATGGTGCCAGCTCCTCTTGTACCTCTGGTAAATTTTGGCTGTGAATTCTTCAGGTTCTGGACTTTTTTTGGTTGGTAGGCTACTTATTATTGCCTCAATTTCAGAACTTGTTATTTATATACTCCGGGATTTTACTTCTTTGTGGTTTAGTCTTGGGAGGGTGTATGTGTCCTGGAATTTGTCCATTTCTTCTAGATTTTCTAATCATTTGAATAGAAGTGTTATAGTATTCCCTGATAGTAGTTTGTATTTCTGTGGGGTCAGTGGTGATAGCCCTTTATCATTTTTTATTGTGTCTGTTTGATTCTTCCACTAGCTAGTGGATTATCTATTTTATTAATTTTTTCAAAAACCAACTCCTGGATTTATTGATTTTTTTGACATTTTTTGTTGTGTCTTTATCTTCTTCAGTTCCACTCTGATCTCAGTTACTTCTTATCTTCTGCTAGCTTTTGTGTTTGTTTGCTCTGGCTTCTTTAGTTCATTTAATTGTTTTGTTAGAGTGTTGATTTGAGATATTTCTAACTTTCTGATGTGAATCTTTTAGTGCTGCAAGGTTCCCTCTTAACACTGCCTTAGCTGTGTCCCAGAGACACATTATGTCTTTGTTTTCATTGTTTTCAAAAACTTGATTTCTGCCTTAATTTAATTATTTACCCAGGAGTCATTTAGGAGCAGGTTGTTCAATTTCCATGTAGTTGTATGGTTTTGAGTTTCTTAACCCTGAGTTCTAATTTCATTGCATTGTGGTCTGAGAGACTGTTTGTTACAATTTCAGTCCTTTTGAATTTGCTGAGGAGTGTTTTGCTTCCAATAATGTCGATTTTAAAATAAGTGCCATGTGGTACTGAGAAGAATGTATATTCTGTTGCTTTGGGGTGGAGGGTTCTGTTGATAAATCCACTTGATCCAAAGCTGCGTTCAAGTCCTGAATATTCTTGTTAATTTTCAGTCCGATCGATCTGTCCAATATTGACAGTGCGGTGTTAAATTCCTCCACTGTTATCATGTGGGAGTCTAAGTCTCTTTGTAGATCTCTGAGAACTTGTTTTATAAATCTGGATGCTCCTGTGTTGGATGAATATATCTTTAGGATAGTTAGCTCTTCCTGTTGAATTGTTTCCTTTATCATTATGTAATGCCCTTCTTTGTCTCTTTTTCTCTCTCTTTTTTTTTTTTTTGAGAGGGAGTCTTTCTCTTCTGTCACCCAGGCTGGAGTGCAGTGGCAGGATCTAGGCTCACTGCAAGCTCCGCCTCCCGGGTTCACGCCATTCTCCTGCCTCAGCCTCCGGAGTAGCTGGGACTACAGGTGCCCGCCACCACGCCCGGCCAATTTTTAGTAGAGACGGGGTTTCACCGTGTTAGCCACGATGGTCTCGATCTCCTGACCTCGTGGTCCGCCTGTCTAGGCCTCCCAAAGTGCTGAGATTGCAGGCATGAGCCACCGCGCCCGGCCTGTCTCTTTTGAGCTTTGTTGGTTTAAAGTCTGTTTTGTCAGAGACTAGGACTGCAGTCCCTGCTTTTTTTCTGCTCTCCATTTGCTTGGCAAAGTTTCCTCCACCCTTTATTTTGAGCCTATGTGTGTCTTTGCACATGAGATGGGTCTCTTGAATACTGCACACTGAAGGGTCTTGACTCTATCCAATTTGCCAGTCTATATCTTTTAATTGGGACCTTTAGCCCGTTTACATTTAAGATTAATATTGTTATGTGTGAGTTTTATCTTATCATCCTGATGCTATCTACTCATTTTGCACAGTAGTTGATGCTATTTCTTCATAGTATCAATTATCTTTACATTTTCATGTGTTTTGCAGTGGCTAATATCAATTTTCCCTTTCCATATTTAGTGCTTGTATTTTTTTCTAAAAAGTAGAAAAATTAGAGATGAGAAAGGGGAAGGAGGGAGAGAGGTGCAGACAGAGAGAGAGCAAGAGAGAGATATTATGGTTGTATTTTCATCATTGTCAGAGGTTCAGTCATCTTTATGATCTTTTCTTTGTCCAAAAGCATTCCTTTCTTATTAAATAGAAGTTAGCTGCCAGATCTGCCAAACACTTCAGAAATATTTTTTTCTTTTTTTTTTTTTTTTAAATAAAATTGACTGCTATGTTATTCTGAGGTAGAGGTGGGAATGGGATCTCTGAAACTCATACCATTAAAGAGAAGGGATGGGGGAAGAGATAAAGAAGAAAAAAAAAATTCGGGAAATAAAACTCAGTTGAATACACTTGATTTTCCAGTACCTTACAATCTAAGAGCCTAGGTAAAACCAGCCAGGGGTTCAATAAATTCCTACAGTATTTTAATAATTGTTTGATTAGTGGTGTAATGCGAACCTGCCATCTTAAATTCATGTTTGTGAGAATCTTTTGAAATGCTTTGGGAATCTTTTAAAATGCTTCTCTCCTTCACTATGTAAAAAGAGTTCTCCTATGCTTTTTGGGGGTTTTACTATAATTTTTCAGATTGTCAACATAGAAATTATTTTTCAAACAATTATTGAAAAGACATCCTCTGGGCACCAAACTTAAGGGATAATAATAGTTCAGAGAGGGAGAAAAAATGGTTGCTTATTGAACTATAGTGTTGCCAGTGACAGAGTTAGGCTGGTATCAGATCCCGTTGTTCATATAAAGCATGCAATACAAAAGACAACTTGATTATTTTGAAAAGAAATAAGTTTTCATGCGCATATTTCTTCCACTTGAAAAATATTACTTTTCAAAATACTATTCAAGCTTTAAGAATATCTCCTTTGGTCTGTACAATTAAATTTAGCATTACATTTATTGTTGCTATTAGTTTGTTTATGACATTTATGATAAGCTTTTGTACATTCTTGACATTTGTTTCTGTGTGATTAATTTCATGCATGGTGCTGACTTTGTCGGGATCTTCTTCCTGTCAGTAGAACATCCTTGTAGAAGAATCATGGTACATGATTACCTATTTTTTGTAAATTTCAAACTAAACAAATGCCTCTTCAGAACAGCTTTCCAAAATCATTTATTAGGGAAATAATATAGTGATAACATATGTGCATAATATGATAATAATATAGGTGCATTAGAATTTTATTGTAAAATATATTTCTGTGATATTTAACTTATTACATAGTTTATTATATGATTTTAAAACAGAAATAAGGTGATATCAACACTAATATTACTCATAGTAACAGCAATAAGAATGACAGTGACAAATAATGCAGCATTCTCTGAATTATCTAGGTTTTCAAAACCGTATGCTTTTAAGAAACTTTCTTCATGCCTAATTTAAAGCTTCTTGTTTTTCCAAAAACTATTCTCTGATATACAATTTGAAGATTTCTTTGAGTGAGGAAGCAATATCTCTATTGATCAAACTGCAGATTTTGGTGCAACTAGTGGACGATATCCTTCACTTGTTGGGTTTGCAGTATAATTTCAACAAAATTTACAATTCAACATGGATAGACTACATTTCTATTTCACACCTGCTTAAAAGCAATTAAAGAAGGATCATTTTGCCATCCATAGACATTCTTTCTCCTTTACGCTGACACATAGAAGCCCTATCTTCATTTCCTAAATATTGTATTTAAACAACTTCTTTTTCTCTTCCTCCTCCTTCCTCTTGGTTTTATCTGTCCATCTTTTAAGAATTTTAATCATCTTAATAAATGTCTTCTAACTTGTCTTCTTGATCCACTCTTGGAAAACTCGTCAAAGTTTCCATAGCTCGTTTATGGGACATCTCAGTTCCAAGGCAGTCAGTTTGTTTTCAGAACCTTTTTTTCCCCATTTTATTATAATGCCTCTCCACCTATAGTTGGCTTATTTTAAATCATAGCATTAAGCTAATGCCACTTAGCCTCTGTATTAGGTAGGGTGCAGGCTACTTTCTGTAACAAGGAGATCATAAGACACAGCAGCTCAAACAGAGAACAATTTACTTCTCTGTTAGCAGTCCGGAGTAGGTTAGACAGCCTACTCTTCCTGTTACCATAAAGAGATCTTTGCTGGCAAAATGTCCCTAAATCACCAACATGAGTGTTGGATCTAAAGTAACTGCTACATTTCTTACCATCTTTACGTCAGAGGCAAGAGGGCAAAAAAAGTCCAGAGCAGTGGCTTTAGCTTAATGGAGATATCTGTGAAGTTATATGAGTCATTTCCTCATATCCAGTCTGCCCCAGTATAATCCAATGGTCACATCTACTAGAAGGTCATGCTGACAAATGTCATCTCTACCTGGATCCGTATGTGCCTAGCTAAAACACAGGAAGTCCTATTATTAAGAATGAAGACTACATCTAGGAGTCAGTTAAACTGTCTGTCTCTGCTCTTGACTCCCTCTGTTAATCTTTTTATTTTTCTTTACAAATTCCAGAGTGTATATTTTATTGACTAAAGACTAGCCAATGCATTAGCTTTCCCATACAGGATGACTTCTAGATGATATATTAATAGGCCAATGGGCAAGGCACAATGATTTTTGGAATCAATTACAAGTATTAGTTCTACATTCAGGGATATTGCTTGGATTATGAAGGGAATGAAGTGTGGGGGCATTGTATATTAAATGTGCGTCTGTAACATTTAACAAAATCAATTTTTGATTACCCTAAACATTTTTGCTGAATTGGTGCTTCCAGAACTATTTTTGCTGATTTATATTTAAATTTTCTAATATTTTAATATTAGCAAGTTAACAAAAGTTTTGATGCTTGTGAAATACTTATTTAAGCTATTTGGCAATTTGATATATATCTGTACCCTAGACCTCCCTTGTACTTTACTTCTTTGTTTCCCATGGTGCCCTGCGTACTTTTTGTTTGTTTAAAGACAAGGAAACTAAATGATCAGCTGAGCAATAATGAATTCAATTCAGGTCCTTCTGACAAATATATCTTCCCTCCTTTAGGGAATGTTGTTTTGTTTTTCTAAAATGAGAAAAGTGTTAGATGAGAACAGTATTTTAATAAGCCACTCCAATATAGGTGACTTTATGTGTTCATGGATATTATTATTATGTGATACTCTTGATTTGGAGGTTTCTAAACAACAGAATTATTTTGTGATTATTATTTTCAGTGTCTAAATGTGTCACTTTTGTGCCTTTAGATATACCAAATATGCAGAAACGTTCATGTTTAATAGGATAAAAATAGGAAATTGTTCTAAACTAAAAGATATTTTGGGCCTATGTTAAACTGTTGACTTAACCCCGTTTTGTAGATATTTACTTTGGGTCATTTTGTTTATTTTGGAATAAATTCTGTAGGGTAGGTAAGCATTCTCTGGCAGGTATTGCTACAGTGGCAGGGGTTAGTGGCACAATAGCAAGATATTGTTTAATTTTGCTATCTGAAAAACTTGAATTTTTCTGTGTTGTATATTTCTTTACAAAATATCTCTCACTTACCACATAGTTATATAGTAACTACAACACTTAGTGATGCACATTAGTTTTGTTCCTTGACTTTAAGACAATAGTGTTCCAATTTAGATGTAAAGACAAGCTCAGTTGAGTTACAGAGAATCTGTTGGAAAATAAGTGGCCCATATCGTATTTTCTTATAACTGAAAATGAATTTTGGTTCAGTAACATCTTTTATTTCTACCATAGGGAAAATACAGATATTCACTATTTCTCTCCTGTGAGAAATGTGTTCTAATTTTTGGATCCCAAGGGTTTTATGGAAAATTTGTACCTCTAAGTCATAGTCTGACCCAATTAGAATGTGAAAATGATTAATTCATCTACCATTTAAAGGATGTAAAACTGGGTTGTCATCATGGTAACACCATTCTAAGAGACACACAAATTCCACAAATCAGGAATACAATATTTGAAACTAAACTTTATTAATTTTAATTTACATCTCCCTTAAGGTACTATGGATCACTATTAAACTGAGATCTAAATGTAAAGATTTTTATAATTTTATTCTTCCCAAACCTATCTTTTAGGAACAGTGATTTTTTTAAATATATGTTTTAGATTTATTTTTACTCAAATTCAAAGAGTACAGTTGTCTCATTTTGTGTGGATTAAACTGCTGAATTATTGCAAGCTTTTGGGATTGCCTGCAATTTGATTCAAAGTATGATTTAATTTATTTCAACAATATCATTTAAAAATTTATTTAGAATTCATCAGTCTTGCAAAGTTTTAGGAATAATTTATATCTCAAGGAGTATAGTAAAATTGACTTCTCAAATAGCTGTTGGATTAAGATTTGAGTGTAAAAAAACTGTATTTTATTTCACACAATTAATAAAAAATACATATGGTTTCACTTATACCCTAGACCAGAAGCAGCAGAATCTCTCTGTTAAGAAAATGAGAATTTGCTTTCCTATAACAGCTTGTTAAATGCAGTGATTTTTAAAAATGTTTCAATAAAGGAACAATTACTAGAGATTTTGATGCCTGTCATACTTGAAGTAAGGTTAATGAACTGAAAGAAGTCCTATCACAGTAATAAATTACTATCTATTTCAAAAGAGATTAGGATGGAACAATTGTCTGCTCAAAGCACTGTGGGGAAGCGATAGATCCACCCATTCAAAGTAATAGGAAGTATATTATGTTCAACTAAAGAGTCATTAAATGCAAACAATAATTTATACACTAATACATTGATCAGTATAAAGTATGTTAAAAACATAAAACAGTAATATCTTATTTCTATCACAAATATTACTTCATATTATTATTTTTAAAGTTCTTATAAAGCATGTCTCTTCAAACTTTCAATGTACATAAAAAATGTAGAAAGACAAAATAGATTTTCTTTTAGAAAATGCTTTATTGTAAAACCATAATACCAAAATGGGTAATTTACTCCCCAGATAAATAATAATATTAATTAGACTTATTTCTAATTAGATTGTATCCCTGTGAGATCCCTTGCAAAAGTTAAGCCTCCACTTCCAATTCAGCTTTTCCCAAACCAATACTACGGTTTCCTTCACTGGACCCATATTATTCTCTCTTGTATATCATGCACATTTTAATAATATGGTGCTATTTTTCATCACCTTCAATTCAATATTAAACAGTGGTGTAGTTAGCACATTTCTTAACATTTTATATGTATTGATTTTTTTCTACAACTTTGCAAAGCAGCATCTTAATAGTGTGAACAAATAATATAATAACTAAGAGTAATAAATTGCCTGCCCTAAAAAATTTATAATACTAACCTTGATGGGATGGGAAATTGGATGAATATGTATGTTCTTATACAGATAAGACGAAAAAGTAAATTTATCTGCTTTTTTAACTTTTGACATTGAATGCAGTCAGAAACTCTGATTTAAGAGTTACATGTCCCCAAAATTGTTCAACTGTGTGCAGGCAGTCACCCTTCTGTTCTATAATGCCTTTCACTTTGCTGCTTCATTCTTCTGTGTCTTGTGATTCAGCATTTTCTCTCATGTCTCCATCCTGCCACAGACAATGGGGATCGTTAATCATGACAAGGGTAACAGAGCAAGTTATCCAAGATTACAGTGGTCTCATTAGCAATTAAATGATATTAATAGATTAGAAGAAAATCCCATGGTGAATTATAAAGAAAAATGATAAAAAAATTAATTATTTGATTTTAGTTCACGTGCAGAAATTCGTACTTACTAATGTGATTTACCTGGAGACTATTTGTAGCATGTGGACTCTGTTCAACAACAAGGACAAGCTATTTGTTTGCATTGAAAAAATAATCATGAGTGAGTAAATTTAGGATTTCAGAAATTTTCAAAGTATCTCATGAGAAATACGGTAACATATTTTACCTGCCTCTCCATTTCCACTGAAAGATAAACGAGAACTATGGACAAACTTTTTTTACAAAAATAAGAATGTTTATTTGCAGGTTGTTTCACATAATGGCCACTTTTCAGTGAATATAATATATCCATTTAAGAATGTTTTGTTATATTTGATGCAGTGTTTCTCTCATTTAGAATAATCTAAACTCAAAGATATGAACACTGCATCTGTAATAGAAACATGATGAGCTCCATACCTCTCCCAGGCTGAGTCAACTTGTATGATTTATTTGAGATCAAGTTTCAGATCTTTGCAGAAAATTATGGTAAATGCTATGCATGTATGTGTAATATCATTGATATGTCTACTTTTGATGGCATCTTTATCTTCTCAATTACCTTAGGATGTGTGAATGATTTGAAAGTGTTAGAAGGAAGAAATGTTATATGCTTGAGTTTGCATTTTTTCTTGTATAAGTTGAAAAGTATTTCCCAAAGTAAAAGGATACCTCTTTATTTTGGTTTTGTTTTACTAGTATGCTATTGCAGATTCAATAGAAACAGGAAATCCTCTAAATTAACATTATGTAAACAATTTCTCCCACATATTCTTAATTTATTTGTGTAAACAAATTATTTCACAAATCTCAGGCATGAGGGCAATAATAATGTTATTTTGATTGTTTATTATTGAGTTTTTGCTTTATTTTTA
Source organism: Theropithecus gelada (assembly GCF_003255815.1). Classification (NCBI taxonomy): domain Eukaryota; kingdom Metazoa; phylum Chordata; class Mammalia; order Primates; family Cercopithecidae; genus Theropithecus; species Theropithecus gelada. The sequence continues at coordinate 76,333,640 of NC_037672.1, forward strand.
AAAAATCTAAATAATTAAAACTTTATAAGTGTCAATAAAATTTAGTTTTCAATTTTACCCCAAGAACACAATTACTTTTATAGAATGTTACATAAGTACTTGAAAAGTATGATCCACAGTTGGACACTTAAGTCATTCATAAATTGTCCAGTAAATTAAATATGTTTGGGCACAGATATTTTTTGCTAATTATCTTAGTTTTATTAGTGAGTTTTCCAGAGACGATTTTAAACACAGTAATGCAGAGTATCTGATGATTCATTCTTTGTCAGCTAAACTCATCTCTTTTCTTTTTCCTTCCTTTCTTCCTTCCTTCCTTCCTTCCTTCCTTCCTTCCTTCCTTCCTTCCTTCCTTCCTTCCTTCCCTTCCTTCCCTCCTTCCTTCCTTCCCTCCTTCCCTCCTTCCCTCCTTCCTTCCTTCCTTCCTTCCTTCCTTCCTTCCTTCCTTTCCTTCCCTTCCTTCCCTTCCTTCCCCTCCTTCCCCTCCTTTCTTCCTTTCCTTTCTTCCTTCCCTCCCTTCCTCCCTTCCTTCCTTCCTTCCTTCCTTCCTTCCTTCCTCCTTCCTTCCTTCCTTCCTTCCTTCCTTCCTTCCTTCCTTCCTTCCTTTCTTTCTTTCTTTCTTTCTTTCTTTCTTTCTTTCTTTCTTTCTTTCTTTCTTTCTTTCTTTCTTTCTTTCTTTCTTTCTTTCTTTTCTTTCTTTCTTTCTTTCTTCTTTTTTCTTTTTTGTTTTTTTTGACAGAGTTTCACTCTATCACCCAGGCTGGAGTGCAATGGGGGATCTCATCTCACTGCAACTTCTGCCTCCTGGATTCAAGGGATTCTCCAGCCTCAGCCTCCTGAGTAGCTGGGATTACAGGTTCTCACCACCACACCCAGCCAATTTCTGTATTTTTAGTAGAGATAGGGTTTTACCATGTTGGCCAGACTGGTCTCAAACTCCTTACCTCAGGTGATCTGCCCACCTGGGCCTCCCAAAGTGCTGGGATTACAGGTGTGAGCCACTGTGCCCGGCCCTCATCTCTCTTTCGATAATTAAAGGACTTGTGTGGTGGAAAAACCTCTTGATCATTTAATTTTAAAGTTGATATTCACAATTTTAGTTATAATGTTCTGACCTCATGGGATAATAAAAGAAGATACTAGATAATATATACTTTTCTTATCAGACAATTAAATAGAAATGACACAAACCTGAGTTCTAATTCAGACACTTCCATTTTTGTGTGTCACTTTGAACCAAATGTTAAATTGTGCCAACCCTGAGTTTCCAAATATTAAAATAAGAATAATAATATTTATCCTGCCTAGCTTATTTAGTCATGGCACAAGAAAAGATTTTATAAATTTCAGCATTCTCTGTAGAAGTAAAAATATAGCAAAAATATTTCAAATGGAAAACAATATATATAATGATTAAATTTATTTTTTAACATTCCTTAAGCCTTAAGCAGCAAGCCTACCAAGGAGAAGGAGTACACAAATTGTCTTAGTTAGGTTTACAGTATAACTTATTCCAACATTGATTTGGTAGTTAGAAGGAGGGCCTGAATTAGAATAATTGAAATTGAAGTGGGAAATAGGTGATGTTACTGAAAAAAATACATAAATGGAAAGTTTGACTGAGTGTGTGACACAGGCAAGGAAGAGTCAAAATGCACTGTTTTGTTTTGAGTTTAGGGGGATGGAAGCAAGGTTGTGCTACTGACCAAAATAAATAGAAAGAAAGAAAAGACAATTGAAAATTGGAGAGAATGAACTGTGTATGACAAATGACTGTTTAGATGCTGGCAATGATGGCCATAAAATGTTACTCTTAAAGAGTCCATTAAAAACTATGCCTGTAGCTGGAAAATACTTGAGATCTGAAAGTATAATTTTGGAAACCAAGTGTGTAGAGGTTATAGTTGTTTTATGCACTAGAAGATTTATTAGACAGAGAGTATAAAAAAATAGAGGTTAAAAAAGGAGTTAAACAAAACAAAACAAAACAAAACAAAACTGTAACCAATACAACTGGTGATAGATTCAAAGAAAGTCTGGGAGTTTGAAGTTAAAAAAAGAGCCATTGGAAAAATAATAAATGATTTTGAAAGAGTAAGACAGGATCAAGGAAACAGGAATAATAAAGGAATTTCAAAAATAATGAAGTTAATGGAAAGTATAAAACTACAAAATAATGTGAAGCTATGTAAAATTGGTCTATTATTTTACTGAAATAGATTGAAATCACAGTTAATAAAACCTGGTACATGAATTTTATGTATCTGAACTAGAGATGATAATATTACTAAAATATCGTTAGTTTAATAAAATATTTAAATAATTTTCTTTTAAATAGAGAATGATGATAGTTAAGTATCAAACTACGAGCTTTCTTTACTTCATGGGAGATATTAAAAGTCACATTAAATTCCATTACTAATTGATAACCAATTGAAAATAAAGGGAAGCTTTTCTACTTTTTAAAGTGTACTCATTGTGAAAAATGGTATTTAATTTATGCAGGATTTTTAAGGAAAAATGGATAGCTTTCTACACCAACCCTGAGTTTCCAAGTAGTAAGATAAGGATAATCATATTTATCCTGCCTAGCGTATTTAATTATGGCACAATAAGATAGTTTTTATAAGTTCTAATACTTTATTCATATTTAAAACTGATGAAAAGAATATATTATGTATTCTTTAAGCATATTAAGCCTCTTATAGACATGGCCATATTTAATACAACAATCTTTTGAGATAGGCTTATGTATTAATTAGAACTAACTTTTGCTTAATACAAGTGAAAGCCCAAAGACCTAAGTAAGTGAAATTTATTTATTTTTTCATGTAAAAGAAGCCTGAGGGTTACTAAGCACAAGACTGATATAGTACTTCTTTATCATCAGATTCCTTCATCATTGTCATTCTTCAAAGACGTCCTCAATATATAGCTTTCATTCTTAAAGAGCCTCCTGGTCTAGCCCCACATGACTTCTGGATTACCAAACATCAACTCCACATTCCAGGGAGGAAAGAGGAAAGGGTAAAAAGGAAAAAAAATACATTCAGCCAAATCAGCACTCTAAAGCAAATTTCTGGAAGCAACATACAACTATTTTACTTTCACTTATATCTCATTGAATTCTCCCCACCTTGATTCTGCAAGGAGAGATGATAAATGTCAGCTTATTGTTGGACACACTGTTACGTCTAATATAGAGATTCTGTTCCTAAGCAAAAATGAAAGAATGGGTGGTGGGATAGGCATCTGGCTGTATTCACCATAGTACTATTATCCATTTCAATTCATAATATATATTAAGAAGCTGAGGCTTAGGAGAGGTCAGGCTAGTTTTATAAAATCAGAAACAAGAAAATTATCAGAGGTCTGTCATTCAGAAATTGCCTTACACCCATTTTCTTCTCTATTCAAATAAGCTATGATGCTAACATAGTTTCTCGATTTATGCTGGATTTCTACAATTTATTCAACAATTTCTATAATTTACACTGAGTTTCTAACTGACCATATATTCAAAGAGTCCTTAGTTCTCTGTTGACCATATTATTCCTTTGTGCTCCTGTGCAAACACACACAACACATGCATCATAAACACACACACACAAATGTACACCTGTTTACATACACATATATAATAACTTCGTATTTTTTTGCCAATTGGATTTTAAATTTATTTGCCTTGTTTTTAAAGTCCTTAATCTTTATATTCAGAATCAACTGCTCATAGTAACAACCAATAAATCTATGCTCTGATAATCTCTTTATTTCACCTGAGCCAAGATTATGCTTTTCTACTACTGGGGATAGCTCTAATCTCAGTAGTTCCATACATTTTTTTCTATGTAAGTTGTTCCTGAGTTTCCTCCCCAAAACAGTTTGAACTAAGTGTAATAATCCTATTTTTAAAAAATCTGTGATAGATTTTTCCCCAGCTAGATTATAATAATTTTCAAAACTTATATTATCTCTGTATTCACCTCCTGTCACAACAAAGGATACATAGTTTTGCCTTTTAAAATTGTTGATAGATATTTTCATCGTTTTCTCAAGTAATTTATTTGTATATATTAGTATAACCTTGGGTATCAATGTTTCCAATGTGTATAATTTCAATATCATTTTGAATTAGAAAATATTGCTTTCTAATGGCCAATAATAACACCTACCAGAACTTTGTAAGATTGGATCACTGAGTTATTTGTAAAGTATTAATGATAATTACAGTTGTATCAATTTAATATATTGAGTAATACCTAGGTATATAGTAATAGAGCAAGAGTTATATATGTCCGTCTCATTGTTCCAGTTTCATATACGCAAGCACACTTATGTGATTCAGGGTTGAAAACTGAAACCATGACATTTATAAATAAGCAATTGTGTACATTTATTGTGTGTCTACCATATGCATAATGAAAATTATATGAGTATGTGTGGTGAAACTTCCAGGGGTTTTTACAATCTTTCTGTCTCTCCCTCTTGTTCTTTCTTTCTTTTTTTTTTTTTTCTTTCTCTCTCTGAAGGATATACATAACTGAATATGTTGTATTTATGCGTGTGCATATGCATGCATGATATGCATATGTATACACACAGGTATACATAGGTATACATATATGAGCTTCAAAGGAAGCAATAAATTTATTTATATTAAGATTAGTAAATCAGCATAATTATTAATTTCTATAACTTGATGATGCAAAATTTAGGCTTTAAGAAGCCATTCCAAACATTAGACCACTGTTTGGGGATTTCGAAGATTGTGGATTTTTGCAAATATGCTTGTATTCTTTTATTTTTATCGTAAAAGCTTATTGAGCACCAATTGTGTGTCAGACATTCTTTGAGTTGCTTTTATTATGTCATTTACTATGATTGTTTTAAAAGAAAAAAATTATTACATTCACTATACAACCAATTTTTGAAATTGTGAGATGTTTTAATTGAACATAGTTTTTAAACACTAGACAACCTCAGAAATAACTTTTGTATTACTTCAGTGCTTTCCTAGACCATCACTTGCATGGCTGTTTATCACTGACATTGTGGGCAGAGGGTTAATTGTAATTGCATGGTCACCTGGACTATCCTATAATTTGAAGCAGAGTCCTTCTGCTGTGTCGGCCTCGACAGTATATTATTTCCAAGCATTAATGCCAGAATGCTCTTTAAATTGGTTATGGAACAGGGAAAGAAGTGATTTACGTGCTCGATTTAGTGCACTCCTCTTGCTGTCCGCTTCAGGCCACTTTCCTAGGAATGGCAGAATGTGAGCAGAATTAAAATTCAGATTTAACCAAAGTCGGAAAAAAAATAACATGAAACAAAGGGAAATGTAATCCCAACTCTACCTATTTGTTGACAAGTACATAGTATGCAAATCACTGGATATCCTGAACTACTTATTTCCCTCTTGGAAATTCGTGAATTAAACATTAAAAGGTGGATTTTAATAAATAAGGGTCTGTACACATTGAAATCTCTACAGAGTTTTTTAAGCAACAGGGAAAACTAAAGACATGTTTTTTCTCTTAAGGATAGGAGGAGGACGGAGGAAGAAGCAAATTAAATATATTTCTAAATAGGAAATTGCTCGGCCATTAACTTATTTTACACCCTGTCTAATATTCTAAACCTATGAAATAAAAAAATCTCTGATAAAACACAAGAAATAAACTATTTTGAGACCATGATAATTCAATGAAATCAAACTTTAAAATTTTTTTAAAGACAGATTTAAATTTTATCATGAACCTAACATATAGCCTTTTGTATATGAGGCTGGAACATTTTCATACAATGTTTTGCACCTCTTGCAATTTAATTATAGCTGACATAAAAGGATTGTAGACCCTGCACTATTTGTGATTGGATACTCTGTCTTGTTGCTCTTTGGGTTCCTGGTATTTGGCATAGTCATGTTATGTCAATCATATGTCCTGAAAAGTCTGGGACAATTATAGTCCTTTCCCTTTATATCTATGCAGTATTAATAGTGACCTTTTTTACTATTAGCATTTCCCCAATACTGACATCAATTTATCTGATTTGGTAAATGAAACACTGAAAACAATGTTGGATATATGCAAAACAGTAATACCTCTCGTCAATTGAATACCACGTGCCAGATATTGGGCTAAATACTGATATGATTTATTTCAATCATAAAATGAAATCGACAGCAAGGTAACTGTTATTCAGAGAGTGTAATTTGGCTAAGTAACTGACAGAATCATTAAAGGAAATGTTCATCTCTTTATAATCAGTGCCTGAGACGGTGACCCTTACCAAAAGATTTTTAAAAGTCTTTGTTCGTTGTTTGAGAAACAGAAAAACAGATTCTGAAAAAATCCCATGGTACTTGTTTGAAGGAAAGAAATAAAAAAATTTGATAAGCTATAAATTGTATTATTCTTATACCACTCCTAGATCTGTGCATTCATGGTTTATTCATGCCAGAGGGCTTTTCTTTGAGAAAATGATGAGTCTTTGTTTTCAGTAAGGTTCTTGTGTTTTTATTTCTTTATGTTTTTCATTTGAGAAAGTCTGTTGGTTTAAATGTGAACACTTTAAAGCAGAAATCACTGCTCTTTTGAGTATAGCAAATAGCTTTCCAATGGTTCCAATGGGTGCAGTAGGTTACTTAAATGGGCCACAGATGTGTATCTGTACAATTTAAGAGCAGAAAGGGACTTGTAGCAAACATTGAGCCCCACTGTAGACACGGGAAAAAAATACGTTGTATGAAAATGTTCCAACCTTATATATAAAAGGCTATATATTAGGTTCATGATAAAATTTAAATCTTTCTTTAAAAAATTGTATTATCATTTCATAGTCCTGGAACGAAATAATTAAAGACTTGTGAATGAATGAATGAAATTATATTAAATTGCTTCTCTTTTACAGCAACAGTCATAGAGGGAGCTTTAAAAATAAATTATAGTATTTCCTGACAAATGTCACTCTTTTAATATAGCTGTTAATATTATTAACAAGCAATAACTTGTTAATAGTTAATAGTCTTAAGAATCAAAAGTTTTAATATATCTTTTATTATCTTCAAATATAGGGTTTTCTTAAGGCATGAGATATATACCATAGGACTATACATGAAATTTAAAAGATGATAGAATATAATAGATATTTCCAAGAAAGGAAAAAAAAAAATCAGACACTGACTCACAAAAAGATGTGACTTTTTGATTATACATGTCATTATGGAATAGAGCAGATCTTTCTTTGAAGGATGTGATACTCATAAATAAAAATCTCAGGAGCCCATTCTTTGGTTTGTAGAAACAACTACTAGATCTGCCATATTTACATATACACTTGAGTTTCAGCTGCCTTGCAATCTACTCTTTTTCTTGGAAAAATATTGGTGTCAGTACTCTAAAAACTTCTTCATTCATATGGGAAATGTCTAGGATTTTGTTCAAAATTTAAACGTACTGGAATGGCACAGTTTTTAAAAATCATAAAGTGTGCTATGTATGAACCTACAAATATTTAACTTCCTCTATCAAGGAGCTCTTTAATAATACATCCTTTTTCTAGGAGTTATTTAATAATACTTCATTTGACTAATTTCAGTGATATTTCTCTGTTTCTAAACAAGGATGTTGGAATACCATCCAACATTAATCTGGTCTTCTAGGAGCTTATAGTTTGGAGATAGAAAACATAGACAGAATATTGAAGTAAACAATGTGATATGTAAGTTGGTATGTAAATGTACAGATTATGAAGAGCATAAGAATGCATGTTTGTTAGAGTATAAAAGCATAAGGCAACAATAAAGGATATTATATGAACAATTTGGAAGAAACACATTTTTGTCTACATAGTCATCTCTGGCTAGTTAAACAAAGCACAGTATCCTTTTTACCTTCCAGACTTTGTCTATAGACTTATTCTCCCTCTATTCAGTCACTTTGAAACAGTATACCTTTAAAAAAATTGTACCCATAAGTGTTTATATTACAGTGCTCTAAATTCTCTGTAAAAATCTCATTCAAATTGTTTGATTACTTAATAACTGTAGCCAATCAGAAATATAGTAAAAGAAAAAATATATATAATGAAGTATATGGTGAAGCAATGATGCCATTAGTAAAATTTTTACATATTTTCAACTACTTGGAAGGAGAGACCAAGTCATTCTTCTAGTCCATTGTTTTTAATTATTTCTAGGATTTTCATAGTTTGGTGTTTATATCCAAGCTTTCAAAGAGCTTTTATGAACCTGGCTTAATAACCTTCACTCTTGTGATATGAAAGTGGAGTATCTATCATTTCTTCACTTCTTTGTTCTAAGTTAGAAAAAGAAATCCTTTGAACCTGAAACTCTGCCTTTAGGCATTCTGTTTTCAAATCTCTTAGTCAGTAGTCTTTTACTCAGGAGATGCTAGAAGCAACTAAAAAAAAATCAAGAGGACTCTGAAAATTCACCAAAGCTATTTAAAACGTACTTTTTATTATCTGTGTAAAGTCTGTCTTCTTCACTGATGGTTCCTGGTTTCTGATATGTGAAAGATCCTATAAAGGAAAATACCATAGAACGTCACATTTGCAAATCAATTTAAAACTGTCTTCCACTTTGCATGTTTGGTTATAAAATGTTTTTCATCAAGTGGCAAAGCAACAGTCTTCCTCTCAGAACCTGTCTTTTATACCAGCTAACTGGATATTTTGTCACATTCAGTTTACCATGACTGATAGCCAAAGAACTACGGAAAAATTAAGCAGATTCTCCTCATTACATTAGCGAAGAGATATGAAATATCAAACCTAATGAAAAAGTACTAATCTTTGTTGTTATACTCTTCTGCTTCAAAGCCAAAGCACAAAGTAAGCATTAGAAATCACTTTACTTAAAGAAGCACAAAGCAAAGGAAAAACACTCAAAGTCGTTTTATGTGATATTTATTACTGTCATGAGCTTCTGGCAATATGTAATAGAATATGCTGTGCTAGATTTTAACTAAATGTTAAAATATATATGATATAGCATATTAAACATACATTAAATAATGTATATCATTTTGATCTAACCACCAGTGCTATGTGACTATTAAGAATGGAGAAAATAGAGCATGAAAAAATTAATTCCACTGACTGATCCTATATTAGCAGCCACTTGACGATGATTTTTCTTTGTACCTTTTACCAGCTCTATTTTGTTGATCAGGCTTTTTAGACTCCCTTGATAACATTCTCAATTCCCACGGTATCACTTATAGTGAGTGAGTGAGTGATTTAAAATAAAATGTGTAATATGAGACCATCACATTTGGACTGTTGTATAAGTGATATTGAATCATTTTAACTGTAGTAAATTGGACGAATAGGAAATAGAAGTGAAGAGCTCATGAAGGACAGATCACAAATGAATGCCCAGCCTTCCAAGTAGATGGTGATGGGGTGATATGAACAGCTATAAATCAATCATGAATTAAACAGCTCCTCTGCTGTTTCTGTTACACTAACTAAAAATCTGTCATTCATGCATTTATGCTAAGAAAGCACAGAGATCTCTGCAGTGTAAGTATTGTATGAGCTGGGTGACACTATAAACCTGTTCCTCACTACTGACCACAGACTTCACATTGTATGTTAATAAGCAATCACCTTGTAAGTCTCAGTACTCCAGATAACTAATTGTGTGGCAGACTAGGTTTGAAGAAGAGTCAGGATTGCTTTTTAATTATATGTAAGTGCACAAAAGTCTTTTCCTTGCCAGTATGAAAGATAGATGAAAATGAGAAAAGCCCAAGATGTTGACTTTGAGTAAGTCAGGTGCAACTATTGATTACATAGATATACATATTTATAAAGTTCATTTGCAATGATCAATTGCCTAAAAGAATTCAACAGACTAGGGAAGAAGCAGGAAATCCCCATCTTGTAATCTTAAAGAATTAGAACACAAAAGACCCAGAGCCTCCTTGAAAGATACAAAATACATACAGGCCATGTCAGGACAGACCTCAGGCTTTCCAATACTCCTAGCATATTTTAATCAGTGAGATCTTAGTTTCTTTTTCTGTTGGCTTAAGATCCAAAGATGGGTTTTTGAGTGTTATCACTGTATGTTAACTATAAAGAATTTTTAGATAGACTATGAAATGTAAAGTGAAGGGAAAAGTTAAGTTACATAATGATTTTCAGAATCAAAGCTTAACAAATCAGGCTCTGGCAGTTCTAAATCTGGGAAGCACAGACAGTGGGCTGAACAGCTGCTGCTGAACTTGCTACAGGCGCCTACTTTATAACATGTTTATGTCAGGCAATGGGAAATGGATTTGTCAGGATGGGAATGGTAGCTGGATTACACAAAGAAAAGGAAAGGAAATGCTTGCTTTTGCTTCCTTATTGGGCAAATTTCAGCAACACTGACTCTCAAATGATTAGGACCAGAGTAGTTTAGGTTTGCCATTTCTATAATGCTTACTTTCCAAGCTCAGCATACTTTAATTCTAATAGAAATATAAACACCCCCCAAAATTAAAAAGTAGATGTAAATATTAGAAAAAAAAGTATAGTAGGAACTAAAATATAAAATAAAAACTTTTACGTAACAGATTTTATCTTTTGCTTTTATTTTCAAAAATACCTGAAACGTATCTCCTCTCCAGAAGCTTTGCCACCTTACCTACGTAAAGGGTACATTTCCTGTCCTAGGGCACATCTGACATAAGAACATAATGATAAATTTCATCTATGCGTGTCAAACTAAGCTAGTTAAAATCAGATTTTGCCTTTTTGTTTTTGTTATATTCAGAGATTGTTTAGTGTTTGTTTACATTGCCAAATTTGGATTTAGTTGGTGATTGCAAAGTTTGGAGATTAAAGTACTAAATTTGAAACAGGAATATGGAAATATAGACGCTGTGTGTGTGTGTGTGTGTCAATACAAATACATGTATTTACAAACAAACCAAAATATGGCAAAATGAAACATAAAAGCTAACACATTTGTGATTTGTGGGCTCTTTCAGTAATTTATGCATTATAAGATAATACATAAAACATCTTAAAATCATCTTAATCGTATAGAAAGAGATAATAAAGAAAAAGACAATAAAAGTAAGAAAAAATTTAAATTTCAACAAATATGAATTTACTGTCCTTACATAATAAATGGCACTTATATCATGGTCAACAAAGTCAAATATTAAGTTTGAAATGTCACAGCTTTTCAAAGGTGAAATAATTTATTCTTCAAACTTTTGAATAAAGCTAATGTAAAATGTCCTTTATGTTCTTTTGTCTGATTCGTAAGACAGAAAATTAACTCTCACTTAACTTTGTGACAGGATATTATTTCTAAAACTCAAAAATTAATCTTTTAGTATGAGTTTGATTACAAATCTTATTATTTTGAGGTGTTAAATATTTTAATGTAAATTTAGTAGATGTAATACTAAAAGTAGAATATCTAATGTTGTTTATAAATTATATAGAACATTGTCTAGTTTTAAATACATTGTATGTCAAACTTTGAAAAACGTTTTTGGAAGAGGCTACATTTTTGTCTCATTGCTAGTACAAAATTATAGCTTCAACTTGACTAAATATGAGGTATGGACAAAAAGAAAATGTTTTCCAAATGAAGAACAGCATATCAGTAATTTTCTAAATGCCAGCTAAAGTAAAAAGAAGAGCTAAAAAGACAAGATTAAAGCTGAATATGAAAATTATTCAGTAATCCAAAATAAAGCCCAGGAAAGGGGGAATAAAGGGCAAAGAAACAGAGGGTGAAAAACCAGATAATATAATAGTAAATTTAAATGCAACTATATCAATAATTACATTAAGCAATAACTGACTTAATTCTACAATTAAAAGGTACAGATCATTACAGTACAGTAAAATATCAAAACTCAAATTTATTTCGAATAAAAGTAATTCAAAATAAATGAATATTCTGAATAAGTTAATACAATTCTGTTTATAAGAAACATATTTTAAATATAAAGACACAGATGAGTTGAAAACAAAAAAAATGAATAAAAACATGCCAAGCAAAAAAGGAAGCAAGTGTAAGAAGGTTCTGGTGGCAATTATTAATATTGGATAAAGATAGACTACAAAAAAAGGAGTATCAGTTAAAATCAAGTGGTATATTTCAAAGTGATAAAATAGTTAACTCCTCAGAAAGGCATTAGCAGTTATAAATATGTACATTTAAAAAGCCCCTAAATACTTGAAGTAAAATTTGACAGAATTAATGAAAAAATAAATGAATTTACAATCATAATAGGAAAAATTTAACACACTTCTCTAAGTAATTCATACAAGTAAACAGGAAATCAGTACAAATATAGGTCTGAACAATACTATAAGCTAATGGGACCTAATTGACATTTATAAAATAACACACAAACAGTACACATTCTTTACAAGTGTAGATCAAAATAGACCACACGCTGTGCTATATGGTTAGTCTCAATAAATTATTAACAATTGTTGTCATACTCAGTAACTTCTGACCACAATGGGATTAAGTTTGAAATCAGCAATACCACTTCTAGTCAACATTGTATGGAGTCTAAAAGACATTGTAATAAGGCAAGAAAGAGAACTAAAAGGCAAATAGATTTAAAAGGAAGAACATTTTCTTTTTTTAAGTTTACATCTTACAGAATACATATGAAAAAGAATGACCAAAATTAATAACTGACTTTGATAAGTGTATTATTCAGGGTTCTCCAGAAAAACAGAACCAATAGGAAACACAGAACACAGACATGCACACGCGTGTGCGTGCACACACACACACACAGTTGACCCTTGGACAAGGGTTTTGAAAGCACAGATACATTTATACTCAGAGCTTCTACTGCCTCTGCTGTTCCTAAAAGAGCCAGTCAACATTCTTCTCTTCCTCCTCTTCCTCCTTCTCAGCCTACTCGACATGAAAAGAGCAAGGATGAAACTCTCTGATGATCCACTTCCATTTAATGAACAGTAAATTCCTTATGATTTTAATAACATTTTCATTTCTCTAGCTTACACTACTGTAAAAATCGAGTATATAATACATATAACATACAAAATATGTGTTAATCAACTATTTGTGTTATTCGTAAGGCTTCCAGTGAATAGTAGATTGTTAGTAGTTAAGTTATGGGGGAGTCAAAACGTATAAGTGGATTTTAGACTGTATGCTGGTCGATGTCCCAAACCCCACATTGTTCAAGGATCAATTACTTATGTGTGTTATATAATGGGAATATCTCATGTGACGTTGAAGGCTGAGAAGTCCCAGGATCTGCTGTCTGCACTCTGGAGAACCAGGAAGCCAGTAGTATAATTCAGTCCTTCAAGTCCAAAGGCCTGAGAACAAAGAGCTCTGATGTCCAAGGGCAGGAGAAGATGGATGTCCTAGCTCAAGAAGAGATATTGAATTCTCCCTTTCTCCTACTTTTTGTTCTATTCAGAGCCTCAATGGACTGGATGATGTCTATTGGCACCTTGGCAAGGGTGATACTCTTTTCTCAGTCTGCCTATTCAGATGCTAATCTCTTCTGGAAACACCCGCACAGACACACTCATAAATAACGTTCTACCAGCTATCTCAGCATCCCTTAGCCCAGTTAAATTGACAAGTGAAATTAACCATCACAAGTTTGCAAATATGAGGATAATATAACAAAATAGATTGTGTTTCTACATACTAACTGCAAGTTATTAGAAGATAAATTTTTTTAAAATCCTATTAATTTCATGAAAAAACATAAAATACTTAGGTACAAGTTTAACAAAAGATGTGTAAGATCTTGTCACTGGAAACTACAGAATATTGTTGAGAGAAATAAGATAGTATCTTCTTAATGGATTTCAAGATTCATTTTAAGATACTTGGTGTCCTGAAATATATACATAGGTATAATACAACCACAGTTAAAATTTCAACAGACTTCATTTGTAGAACTGGTAAGCTGGTTTTACAATTCAAACGGAAATGCAAATGAACGGGTTGAGCCAAAGCAGTGTTGTTGTTTTTCAAAAAGAAAACAGCAATGTAGAAGGATTTCTACTACCTAAATACAAGATTTGTTTAAAGCTAGTAACTATAGCTTTAAGTAATAAAGTGACAGAGGTTTAAAAACAGTTGAATATGTTTAATCAAGTCTATTAGCATGGAAAAGAACAGTGTAAAGTTGGCAGAATAAATGGATTTTAGGGAACATGGAGAGGTGAGAAGTTGGTAGAGTCAGGGCACTAGAAGAAGTAACAGAGGATTATAAATACGTGGAAGTTGGAGAATGGGATGTCTAAAATTGAGCTTGTGGGGTTTGCAGCTATTGATAATGACAACATTTCATTTGATTAAAGGAATTATTGATTAATTATGGGAAATAATGGCTGAGGTAGGTAAGGGATAGGATTATTATTGCAGATGAGGTCAAGGGCCTGGGGCTTGTGGAAGGCTTGTGTTCGTGCATACTTTAATTACCAAGAATTATTGCAGGAATAGCCAAGAGTTAAAATATTCGAGGAGTGAAGGGGAGTATCAAGGAATTGAATTGGTTATATAGTTTGATGGCATGAGATTTGATGATGAGCATTTTAGGGAGAAAAATGGGAGTGTTCTGTTATTATTGCTATATAACAAACCTTTAAAAATGCAGTTGATGAAAACCACCGCACTCAGTAATTTTGCTTACAAATCTATTTAGACAAGACCTAGGTTGAAAAGCTTATTTCTGTTCCACAAGGTGTCAGCTGAGGCAACTCAAAGTCTAGAGGCTGGAATACTCTCAAGATTCACTAACATGTCTATAGGTTCATTCTAATTGTTGGTCGGGGCCTTAGCTGGTGGTGTAGGCTGTCAGCTAAAATACCTACATGTAGCCTCTTCATGTGGCCTCTTGAGTATCTTCAGGATGCTGATGAACAAGTCACAAGAAATTTAGGCAGAAATTGTATTACTTTTTACACCTAGCATGGAGTTGCATACTCTCAATTCTGCTCTAATCACAAGCATTCAGGGGACAGAGACATGGATCTCACCCAATGACGAGAAGAATGTCAACATCAGATTGCAAGGAAAGAATGTGGAATGGAACATCTGTGGCAGCCACAGTGGGAAATAAAATCTACTACCAGGAGCATGGTCTGGAAAGTGCAATGAAGAGCAAAGGGGAGACCTACCCTATGCAGAATCCCATTATAACAAGCATGGGAGAGAACAGCTACTACTGGACAGTTAGTGTCATCGGGGCAAAGCCATATGTTTGTTAGTGCAAAAAGGTAAAGAGAATATTACAAAAAGATTATAGATAAAGAAGAGTTTACTGACAGCTTTAAGTAGAAGAACAATCACTAGAGTAGGTTTTTAGCAGTTTTGGAAGTGAGAAAGACAGGTGGATTCAAAAAGGAATGTACACAGTTATACAGAGAGGAAGATTCAATAGGTAAGGGATAAAATGGGAGGTGAAGTGTGAAAATGTTAAAAAGCACTAGGACAAGGTTGGTATATAATAGACAATAAATTTCAAGTATTGACTTTTTTAATATGGTTATATATTAAAAATGGTAGAACTTCAGATGCCTTTAAAAACACAAAAAAGTGAAAGATTTAGAGTACTTAGATATCTTTTGAGGCTGGGCGTAGTGCTCACACCTCTAATCCCCACACTTTGGGAGACCAAGGCGGGGGGATAACGAGGTCAAGAGTTTGAGACCAGCCTGGCCAACATGGTGAAACCCCCTCTCTACTGAGAACACAAAAATTAGCCGATCGCGGTGGCGCGTGACTGTAATCCCAGCTACTCAGGAGGTTGAGGCAGTAGAGTCGCTTGAAACTGGGAGGCGGAGTTGCAGTGAGCCGAGATCGTGCCACTGCACTCCAGCCGGATGACAGAGTGAGACTCCTGCTCAGAAAACAAACAAACAAACAAAACAACAACAACCACCACAAATGTTTTGAAATACTACACTATAAAAATACGATTCATCAGAATTAGGAATAACCTTCAGCTTTAAACACTCAATAGAGCTAAGGAACAATATATAAAAAACAAAAACTTGCTATTATACTACCTGTGTGCTTACATAAATGAAAATCTATCAAGATTATTTAGTTGCTTCTTAAGAACCACATTTATGGCTGGGCGTGGTGGTTCATGCCTGTAATCCCAGCACTTTGGGAGGCCGAGGCGGGCAGATCACGAGGTCAGGAGATCGAGACCATCCTGGCTAACATGGTGAAACCCCGTCTCTACTTAAAAACAAACAAACAAAAAAATTAGCCGGGCGTGGTGGTGGGTGCATGTACTCCCAGCTACTCAAGAGGCTGAGGCAAGAGAATGGCCTGAACTCGGGAGGTGGAGCTTGCAGTGAGTCGAGATGGTGCCACTGCACTCCAGCCTGGGCGACAGAGCAAGACCCAGTCTCAAAAACACAAAAAACAAAAAACAAAACAAAACAAACACACAAAAAAAACACACCACATTTATAACTTTTTATTACTTTAAGGTCCTAAAATATGGGTAGAGCAGATACAAATAACATAAATTATCAGAGTAACTTCTCCCAAATGCCGTATTTCCTAACCACAAGTTACTTCAGTTGTCCAAACCACATAATAATTTGATATTCCCTCTTTCTCTACAGGCTCAGAGCCAAATCTGCATGGCTTGCTTAATCTTAGGACAACAGATTTTCAATTCTAGTAAAGCCGTCACATATCTGGCTTTTAAAAGTTTTTGTTTGTTTGTTTGTTTGTTTTTTCTTTTTTTTCCAAATTTTGCCAGCAGATTAATTTTTAATGTTGGCATGTATAACAGATATTTTAACAGTTAGTTGTATTCGTTTACATTTCATGCTCATGATATCTTGGTGTTTAATGGTTCACCATGAGATCGGTATGAAACACAACAGCCTTTGTATTTAAAATGTTGTATTAGTCCCTCTTGTACTTCTATAACAACTGAGACTGGGTAATTTACAAAAGAAAGAGGCTTAATTGACTCATTGTTCTGCAAGTTTTACAGGAAGCCTAGTGGTTTCTGTTTGGCCTCTGGGGGTCCTCAGAAAACTTACCATCATGGTAGACCGCGAAGGAGAAGTCGGCACTTCAGATGACCATAGCAGCAAGAGAGACAGAGCAAGGAGGTACTATACACTTTTGAACAACCAGATCTTGTGAGATCTCTGTCACAGAAACAGCACCAAAAGTATGATGGTTCACCATTCATGAAGGATGCACCCCCATCATCCAATCGCCTCCCACCAGGCCCTACCTCCAACATTGGGGATTACAATTGAACATGAGATTTGAATGGGGACACAGATCCAAACCATATCAAATGTCTATTAAAATTAATATATTTCCTGACATAATTATTCCTTTATTTTTATCTTTTCTGTACTCTCACTAACCATTAGCAATGTCATGCTTAGTGCCATGTTAAATATTTTTAATAATAACTACTGTTAATGATGAGTTTGGTGCATTTTTACCCAACCTGCCTAGACTTCATCTGTAAGTGAGCGCGTTTTCCTTCATATTTCAACAAATATATCACTTCATTCAGGCAGACTATGACCCTCTTTTCATTCCCCACCATTGGGTATTCCTTTTACTTATTCTCTTAAACACCTCTTATAACACCTATCAAACATGTCTTTTTCACTCTTACACATAACCCTGAATAGCACATGCCTAGCACATAGCACTCAATAAACTTTGGAATTTTTTTTTCAGTTATTGTGACATGTTTTCACTTGACTACTGGTTATTTTCCAGGACACCTCTCTTTTACTCTGTATTTCAGCCAAGTGTACATATGCACATGGAAACCTACCACATGTTTTGTTTTCTAGGATTTGGAAATAAATTATCTTATACAAATAAGTTTTAGCCTAGCAGGCATTGCTTAAAAACCAAAGTATTAGTATTAGATACTAAAGATGTTCCACGAAATTAGAATAACTGATTGCCTAAAAAAAGTTGTGTAAATTACCCACATCGTGAACTAAGATTTACAAAACTTTTCTTAGTGCGTTTGAAATTGTTACCTCTTTCTGTAAGTTTTATAGAATTAGGGTTATAGAGTAAACACATATCAGAGGATTCAGAGTGTCAAATTGAAACATACATACATATATACACATATACACTGTATGTTACAGTATAAGGTAAAATCTTCATAAGTTAATGTTTACAAAATATATTGGATGTAGTCCCATTGATGAAATCTTAAAACAATTATATGTATATTTTGAAGACATAAAAACTGATCATTACAACTAGTCCTCACACACAGAAAATCTTTCATTTATTTTTTAAACACGACTGATCAGTTAGCCCACGCTTACAAAGTGTTCTTAACATATTATTGAAAGTTCAAGGATCTCTTATAAAGAAATTTTTTTAAAGACATAACTTAATCGATACCATACCAAACAGACACCCTACTTACCACATCCCCACACTGTACTGTGTTGAGTAATGCAAAATTAATCAGGTTGGGTTGCCATAACCACAAGCTGAGTGGCTTGAGCAGCAGAAATTTATTTCTCACAGTTCTGGAGGCTAGAAAGTCCAAGATCAAGAAGCCAGTTATTCATTTATTGGTGTGGGCTCTCTTCCTGGCTTGCAGACAGCTGCTTTCTCACTGTGTCCTCACCTGGCCATTCTTCAGTGATACAGGTGGAGAGACAAAGAGAGAGACTGATTGATTGATTGACTGATTTAGGGATCATCCTCTTCTTATAAGGCACAAGGACCCACTCTCATGATCCAATCTGATTATAATTACCTCTCTAAGGACCCATCTTCAAATGCCACCAAGTTGGGGGATACAGCTTTAACATTTGTATTTGGGGAAGACACAAATGTTTTGTCTAGTCCATGACAAATATTCTTTCTTTATTATCAATGTGATATGTTTCATGCTGTAAAATATAAGTCAATCAGGTAGGCTTATGTTGTAAAAATGTTTCAACAAAAGAGAAACAGTAAACTTGAGGTTCTATGGCTTACTTGCATGTGTTTTCATTAGCCTTTTTTATTTTTAATTTTAAATCAGTCATTTCATATTATTTGAATGAATAAATTGAAATTATTTCATAGAAGAAATTATTTTTCTAATATTGTGATATTATGCTACAAACTTACAAGAGAATTTATATATCCTGCATCCCTCTGAAGCTCACAAAGACAAAGAAAATTAACGTTTTGGATATTTTATATCTGAGGAGGGAAAAATTATCATAGGTCAAATATTAGCCTCATAAAAGTTTGTGCTGATTTTTACTAAAAAGATAAGTCTTCTTATTTTTAGTAAGGTAGTCTCTTCAAGTATTAATTTCTAATAAAGTAAACATTCTGAATTTATTTATAAGAATTCTAGTGTTACTTTTAGACATGTCCTTAGTGTGAGTCTGGAGTGGATGACATTGAAAAAGACTATTCTCAGGTATTTGAGAAACAATATTAGTGGAAGAGGTAAAGGAACAATTAAAAAGAAGAAACAAAAAAAAAATCCTTCAATGGAATATGGTTCTCCGAGGTTTATTTTTGTCTAAAAAAATGAATTATTATCATTTTGGAAATAGTTTCATGATGCATTTTACAGAGTATAGTATTGGAATCAGGGGCCAAAATTCTAGTCTTGAGTGTCCATGTGACCTTAGGCAGTTTATTTCATTTCTTTCTTGATTTAATAAATAAAAGTTCTAAAATTCCTTTCTTAATTCATATTTTTATTGTATATTTATAAAACCTTATTTTGCATTCTGACTTAAATGTTAGTATGACCTCTCAATGGGAAAACAAAGGGGGATGGGAGGAATTACCCGTACTTGAGCATCATATACAAGTCTAGCATGTTTGTGGATTATGTCAGGCACATGTCAGTTGCCTCAACAGTTATTTTCAGTTCTACAGTGATTGTGAGACATCAGTTTTGGATTGAAGTGGACAGATACCAAGGCAGCTAAAACCCAGTGACCATTGCCAAATCAATCATAGTAACCATCCTAATGGTTTTGTTGTTGTTGTTGTTGTTGTTGTTTTGTTTTTTGTTTTTTGAGACGGAGTCTCGCTGTGCTCCCAGGCTGGAGCGCAGTGGCCGGATCTCAGCTCACTGCAAGCTCCACCTCCCGGGTTCACGCCATTCTCCTGCCTCAGCCTCCTGAGTAGCTGAGACTACAGGCGCCCGCCACCACGCCCGGCTAGTTTTTTGTATTTTTAGTAGAGATGGGGTTTCACCATGTTAGCCAGGATAGTCTCGATCTCCTGACCTCGTGATCCACCCGCCTCGGCCTCCCAAAGTGCTGGGATTACAGGCTTGAGCCACCGCGCCCGGCCCATCCTAATGTTTTAAAAGAGCTATTCAGTGCTTAGTTTCTGCTGCCAGCAATTATATTCACACAGATACACATTCTGATTAAACCCTTTCAGAAATTCCATAAGACTGTTGCTATTTTATGATAAGGAAATGTCAAAGGTCATATAGAAACAATGTAAACTTATTAACATTGAATTCAAGTCTATGTGACCTCTACGTTCACAACCAAAAGAGAAGATATTGTGTGGTTACATGGACTGGAAGAGCTAGGAACAGGCACATGAGAATATAGTAATTAAGAAAAACTAGTGAATTAAAGTCTTGCTAATAGAAGTGTGTATCCTCTGGGTGCAGTGTCTCACGCTTGTAATCCCAGCACTTTGGGAGGCAGAGGTGGGCTGATCACCTGAAGTTGGGAGTTCGAGACCAGCCTGACCAAAATGAAGAAACCCTGTCTCTACTTAAAAAAAAAAAAAAAAAAAAAAAAAAAAAATTAGCCAGGCGTAGTGGCACATGCCTGTAATCCCAGCTACTCAGGAGGCTGAGGCAGGAGAATCGCTTGAACTCAGGAGGCAGAGGTTGCAGTTAGTGGAGATCACGCCATTACACTCCAGACTGGGCAACGAGAGCAAAACTCCCTCTCGAAAAAATAAAAAAGAAGTATGTGTCATCTGAAATTGCACAGGATAGGCTTGAAATGTCTTCCACTATGGATAGAATATTTGTGAGAAGGCTTAGCTGTGTTACCAGATCCATCTGTACTAAACTCTCAGATTCTTCACTTAGTGATTATTCACTTAGTATTTTTAAGAATTTGGACATATTGTCTAGCATTGTACCTATAAAATAGAAATTTACTACTCATTTCATATGATGGTTATGCTAATGAAATGATCTGAATCTGTGTAGAATTTTACTCACTGTCTGGCACTAGTGAACATGCTGAATAAATGTCAGTTTGCTTTATTAATGTGGCTACTGGTATTATTATAGCTTTGTCAGAGGGTTGCAAAAGTGGGAATGTTCTGATAAATGGTGGCAGATTAGTAATCATAAAATAACAATGGAAAAGGAATATCCTTTACAATATGATCTAATTTGGGTTAAGATATAACTGTAAAGTTTAAGTTCTCATCTTACAAAATCAGGACACTGTTTTCTAACCATCCCTATAATCAGCCTTTTAGAGTTATTGTTTTCCTGGCTTCCTTTTTCTTCCCTCTCTGGCTTCTGCAAAAATCCAAGACCCATTTGGGTTTTGAAATTGATATCCCCAAATAGTTAGGACATGAGTATAGACTCTGGGAGTGATTGAATATTTCTGTAGTAATAATTGTTTTAAACAGGTCAAATAGTTAACTACATGTGGATAAATAATATATAATACAATGAAATATATTCGAGAGTTTACCTGGTTGAAGCTTTTAGAAATAAGGTATGTTATTAAAGGACAGTCTTTGCCAAGTTATTTTGAGCATGAATGTTCTATTCTGTAAGTAAAGAAGTATGTCTCTAAATGTTGACATCTGAAATTGTTTAATTTAAGACCCAGTAGGACACTTGCCACTGAAAATTAGGGGCAAATTGATGACTGCTTTTACCAAATGAACTTCATTAGCCAGTTGGTTTTGCTAATTTACAGATTTTGAATTCAAAAGAGGAACATTTTATAGATTTGCACTGAACATTTGCAAAATGGCTTGATTCATTTTAATTCTCAGCATATAGTTTGAAGAAAAGTAGTTTAGAGCAACTGTATGCCCAATGTGTCCTCTATACTTCCTGTACTATACTTAGATTCATAGATACAGATACACTACTCCAAGAAGACTTTCTCACAATCAGGGATAGTTTTTTTTTTTTTTTTCTAACGTTTCTTTTTTTTTTTTTTAAGTAAAATTACAGAGTGAAAACCTTTATCTATATCTAGCTATGTATGCGTAAAAAAAAAAACCAACAAAACTGCATTGTTATTGTTTTGATTAAATTATACACAACCTGGACAATGATTATCTAACTTAACTGAGGAATAAGTTTTCTTTTGTTATAATTGTTATTTGATTTTAAAGGAAAAAAATGTAATCATGAATGCCTTTTATACTACATGTAATGGTTTTATTCTTTATTCCAAAATAGCACATAGTTAATTTTCCTTTTTTATTTTATGAAAGGGAATATAATTTTGTCAAATACATAGGATTTTCTTCTGAGTTAATGAACTAAGATATAATGCCCAATAGCACAAGGAGAGATATTCATGACTGAAAACATTATTTCTATCTTAGCAATCAAGGCCAAGACCTTGCACATCCTTTTATAATAAATGTGTTGGTTGCTTTTGTCCTTAAATGGAAGTTTTATTGCATTAACCGCAACATATTCACTTAATGATTCATAGCTGAACTTATTTTATGACCATACAGGCATGAATTAATCAAAGCAGATCTCACTACTTGAGTCTAAAATAATGTATACTTCAAATGAAATACACAGGACATTAAGCTTTTCTTTCACTTGCAGAATAAATCATACAGCTTATATTTAAACTGTGCACCCTACCTATCAAGGCAGTAAACATTCATGTTAACACAAAGATTGTTAACGAAAGCACATGCTCTAAGGAAGAACTAAAGGCTGATATAAGGTCACTTCCTGAGTATTTAGTTCATATTTTTCATCATATTAATATGAAACATAATAAAAAAGCCTAAAGGTCATGACATTGAATCAACTTGTAAACAAAAATTATGTTTGCCTATGCTGGGTAAAAATTATAAGTGGGGAACTTGGAGTGGTATCTATTAATTTAGATAAAATAATATATGTTGTATTATCAATAAGCAGATGCTAATATTTTTGTCATGGTTTCAAGTGAGACAGCATTCATCCACAGATTTCCCTTTTTAAACAAATTCCCATGGCTAAATCACTCTCAAAAACATAGTTTTCTGGCTTTTCTCTAAACCTACAAAATAATTACAAATGGTAATTTTGCTTGAGAAGATGGAAAAGAGGTATAAATTCGGGCTTGCCAATTAACCCATGAAAATATGTTGAAAAATTTGCAAGGCACGGTGCTACATTTAGGTGCTGTAAAAACTTACGTGAGAGTGCATTTTCTCAATATTTTGTGAACAAAGCATCCCTTGACATTTTTGGCTTTATGCTTTCACTAGTTGAAGGCATGGTAAAATAAGATGCTAGAAGCGTTATCACTTAAACTTTAAAAGTCATTTAATTTAATTCAATTTTCTGCTTTTCGAAAGTACAAATTCACAAGAAACTGGATTTATTAAACTCATTTGACAGTGGATGCTTCTTGTTTTCTTGAAGAATTTAAATGCTCACGCCTGTAATCCTAGCACTTTGGGAGGCTGAGGTGGACGGAACACGAGGTCAGGAGATCCAGACCATCCTGGCTCACACGGTGAAACCCTGTCTGTACTAAAAATACATAAAAATTAGCCGGGCGTGGTGGCGGGCGCCTGTAGTCCCAGCTACTCTGGAGGCTGAGGCAGGAGAATGGCGTGAACCCGGGAGGCGGACCTTGCAGTGAGCCAAGATCGCGCCACTGCACTCCAGCCTGGGCAACAGAGCGAGACTCTATCTCAAGAATGAACAAACAAACAAACAAACAAAAACATACAAAACAAAACAAAACAAAAAACTATTGAAAAGTAGCATTTGTTCATAAGATCAAAATGACACAATAAAACAAGCATTGATAGTATGTTTGTGTCAAGATGAACTTTCATTCAGATAGATACCTTTTATTTGTCTATGAAGTAGAAGAAATAAAGGTTTAAGAGTAGAGAAGGCATAATGCTTAATTCAAACATAGCTTATTCTAACTTTTCCTAGTCTTTTAGTGTGTTCTTTCCAAGTCTGTTCATTTTGACAGCAGAAATACTTCTTTCCAATTCTCAAATCTTTATCTAATTAAAATTTTTGATGAAGTGGGAAATATGTAACCAAATACTTATAATGTTTTGCACATAGACAAGTTTACATTTTTATATATACCCTTATACACACTATTATTGAAGTACTGTTTCTGAACTAATTCACATTTATTTGTTTGGGATAGAAGAACTGCTTAGCATCTTAAGTAAAATAAAAATGTAAATGTATCTAAAACAACTTAGTACTGTAGAGGAATCAATGATTAAGGGGAAATCAATTCTGCTTTGAAAGATACCTGAGTTATATTATTTATGATAAATATTTATATTATACAAATTGTTCCTAGAAACCTTTGAAGAATTTCTGAAATCGTGTGGCATTTATTTCAGTGGAGGTTCAATTAGATAAACAAAAAGTCATATTGTGATTTATGAGAGTCTATAGTCAAAAAGCCATGTGTAAGTTCATTCTAGGCCAAAATGAGCTTCATGTTTAGCTACTATATGTCAAGCACATCCTCATTGTCGAGATGGAGACATACAACATCACATCACTGCAGAATGTCTTCCCATAAATACTTTTCTGTACCCTTGGCATTTAGACTTGTAAAACTGACTTCGTTCAGCTTAACTATTTCATCTCAGGAGGCTAAATTATTTGTCCGTGAATAGTTTAGAAATGCATAACAGTCAAATAAATGTACTTCACTTGAGCATGACAAATTTTCTGTCCTAGATTATTTGGTGAATTTGTTCTATCTATATATATATTTTTCAACATGTTTTAAAATTTTCTAACTTTGCTGGTAATGAAGTATAGAAGTTATCATTTTAAAAATAAAACAGGAAGTGATATCTGGTACATAATACTTTTTACCAAATTTAAAGGTATTTTGCCATTTTTGGAATGCTAAATGAGGTAATAATGTCTCTGAATTATGGGAAGGAAATTAGTATTAGAATTAATCATCGATACTATGTGATAAAACCCTTCTATAAAAGATATAGACTTAGCAATATAAAAGTGAAAGTAATATAATCCTAATCAATTTCTAATACTTTACACAACTTTATTTTATTTACAATTTTATTTATATGTACAAACACTACGATTTATATTATATATATACACATTACAATATATGAATATATCTGTTACTGATGGTCCACAATTTGGTTAAAAATATATATATTTAATACACATATATTTAATATATATTAATTTAATATATTTATTATATTTATATATTAATATAAATAATACATAATATATAAATGTAATATATAAATATTGACATATTTAAATATATATTTAATTTATATATATGTATCACACACATGAATGCTGTAATTGTCTTGAATGACTTTTTAAAATATCTATGTTAATATTAAACACCATTAAACAATTAGTGCATTTCTAAATATATGACAGATAATGTACAAGCGATTGCCACACAACTCAGTTATTTAATGGCATAATGGCAATAAAAATGTCTTAATTATATTTGTATATTCCATACAAATATACAAAGTACAAAGTACAGTTCATGGCAGGAATTCTGATTTATTACATATTGTAGATGAATGAATATGTAACCAAATTTATTTTATGTTTCATTTATAAATATTATATCATCTTTGAATTTCTCCCAATATTTGGTGAGCATAAATTAAAAATACATTATATAGAGAGATTTAATATATTTATCAATAGTATTCCTGTCCTTTTCTTATGCAATATTCTAATGTTAGTATTAGCCTTATTGTTTTCAATTATTTAAACTTATATTCTAGTTAGCCAGTTAGCATTAGATTCTCAAGTAAGATCTGTTTCTTGTTGCCATTTGATATTACTCAAGAGATGTTGCCGAATTTTAGAGCTCCTACTTTAAATTTATTTTAATTGTATCAATGTTTTAATACAATGCCAGTTTTCATACTGAAAAGACATTTTTAAAAAATAATTTAAAATTGTCTTTTAGATTCAGGGGTTACATGCACAGGTTTGTTACATGGATATATTATGTGATGGTGAGATTTGGGATACCATGATTCCATCACTCAGGTAGTGAATATAGTACCCAACAGTTAGTTTTTCATCCCTGACTCAATTTCCTTCCTCCTTCTCCCCTCTAGTAGTGCCTAGGGTCTGTTGTTGCCATCTTTATGTTCATGAGTACACAAAGTTTAGCTCCCACTTTTAAGTGAGAATATGTGGTATTTGGTTTTCTGTTCTTGCATTAGTTCACTTGAGATAATAGCTTCCAGTTGCATCCATGTTGCTGCAAAGGACATGATTTTGTTCTTTTTTATGGTTGTGTAGTATTCCATGGTGTATTTGTATATCTTCTTTATCCAGTCCACCATTGATGGGAAACTAGGCTGATTCGTGCCTTTGCTATTTAATACTGCATCTTTGCGATTGATTAGTACTGCACTGATCATATGAGCCCATACATTATTTTGTCAGAACAACTTATTTTCTTTTGGATATACCCAGTAATAGAATTACTGGGCTGAGTAGTAGTTCTGTTTTCAGTTATTTGAGAAATCTCCAAACTGCTTTCCATAGTGCTGAACTAATTACATTCCATCTAACAGTGTATAAGCGTTCCCTTTTCTCCACAGCCTCACCATCATCTGTTGTTTTCTGACTTTTAAATAATCTCCATTATGACTATTGTGAGATGGTGCCTCATTGTGGTTTTGATTTGCATCTCTCTGATGATTGGTGATGTCGAGTATTTTTTTTTTTTTCATGTTTGTTGACTGTATCTTTTCTTTTGAGAAGTGTTTGTCCTTGTATTTTGCCTGCTTTTTAATGGGGTTATTATTATTATGTTTTTGCTTGTTTAATTGTTTAAGTTCCTTAGGGAGTCTGGATATTACATCTTTGTCAGATGCATAGTTTCAATTTTTTTTTTTCATTCTGCAGGTTGTCTGTTTACTCTGTTAATAGTTTTTCTTGCTGTGCAGAAGCTCTTTAGTTTACTTAGATCCTGCTTTTTATTTTTGTTTTTGTTACAATTGCTTGTAAAGGCTTAGTCATACATTCCTTTTTTTCAAGGTCAGTGTCTAGAATGGTGTTTCCTAAGGTTTTCTTCTAGGATTTTTATAGTTTCAGACGTGAAATTTAAGTATTTAATTCATCTTGAGTTAATTTTTGTACATAGTAAAATGTAAGGGTCTAGTTTCATTCTTCTGCATATAGCTAGCCACCTATCCCAGCACCACTGATTGAATGGGAAGTTTTCCCCCTATTTCATATTTTTGTTGACTTTGTAAAAGATCAGAAGGCTGTAGATATGCAGTTTTATTTCTGGATTCTCTATTATATTCCATTCATTTATGAGTCTGTTTTTGTACCAGTAACTTGCTGTTTCACTTACTGGAACCTTATACTGTATTTTGAAGTTGGGTAATCTAATGCCTCTTGCTTTGTTCCTTTTGGCTTAAGATTACTTCTGCTGTTTGGGCTCATTTTGTTTCCGTATGAATTTTGTAATAGTTTTGTCTAATCTGTACTTTGGTTTAGGCAGCGTGGCATTTTAATGATATTGATTCCTCTGATCCATAAGTGTGGAAGGTTTTTCCATTTGTTTGTGTCATCTATGATTTCTTTCAGTAGTGTTTTGTAGTTATTGCATATGTCTTTCACCTCCTTGGTTCAACATATTCCTAGGTATTTTATTCTTTTCGTGACTATTGTGAATGGGGCTTTCTTGATCTGGCGCTGAGCTTGAATATTACGGGTATATAGAAATGCTACTGATTTTTATACATAGATTTTGCATCCTGACGGTTTACTGATGTCATTTATCAGATCCAGGAGCCTTTTTGTGAAGTTTCTAGGGTTTTCAAAGTACAGAATCACATTGTCAGTGAAGAGAAGTAGTTTGATGTCTTTTCCTATTTGGATGCCTTTTATTTGTTTCTCTTGCCTAATTGCTCTGGCTACACTTCCAATGTGGTAAATACGAAGATAAAATGCTGTCACTGTTAAATTTTGGTGTAATAATATTTGTATGATTTAAAATATTATGTTTTGAGTTTTAATTTCCTTGTAGCATTTTGTGTTATGCTGTTTTTCTTAGTAAACACATATTTTAAACCCACACTAAACTATCTTCTGAGTACCTTATTTTGAAAAATGTATTAAATAAATATAATTCACTTAGCTTAGCTTATATCCTCTGATAATTCACATATGATAGAGCTATGAAAATAAATCTTGTTCTTAGTGATTTTCTGTGTTTCTCAATAAAACACTTAGATAAGGCCAGCAGTGCTTTTGAAAGTTAATTATATCTTGAACACTGCAAACAACGCTAGCCTGTGCATTTTTAACTCAATTTCCTTTATATGTATCGTATGCATATATACACACACACATATATATGGCTGTTTATTTTAATTCTAATGGAGAGAAGTATAGTATTTTAAAGTATTAAAACATTAATTATTATATGTATTAATATTTTTTTAAAATTTTTCTGGGTGGGCCGTATTTCTTGAGTATTGACTTTGAATTATGAAGTGAATATACTTAGTTATCCCAAGGTTAATAGGTCTTTAAGGGTAAAAATATATTGGAGACATTAAAAGTAATTTAATTTAAAATATTATGAAAAATCAATACAATTTTCCAGTTTAATTTTTTTTTTTTTGGTAATTTTGAGGACCTTTAAACAATTTCTCATAAGATTGTACAGCAAATTTCTAAATAGGTGCTAAATAGATGGCTCAAAGGCTTAAAGGATAAGTAGGGAAAGAACATGTATTCCTGCAGATTAGCATATATACTATGGAAATGGTTGCATTTAAAAAATGAGCCTTCAAGCATGGTTAGAAATAATTATTAAACATGATTTTCTGTCCCCCAGGAAGTTGCCACAATAGTCTCATAAAACATGTCAACACGGGGTGCATTTTTTTGTCTTCTACTCTTTGCCCAACTTAAATGACTGGCACAGTGTTTTCTAAATGATATTTAGGTAATGTACAGACATCGTATGAAACAACTTTGCTTCGGAAACTTCATTTGTGTTTAATAAACCATATTGGGTTGGTATTTAAATAAATTTTACTACTTATCTAGATAATTATTTCTTAAATATTGTCATGATTAAAATGTAAAATGTCAATTTTGCCTCCATCATTGTTTGTTTATTATTATTATTTTTTATGCCACCCATGAAATACACTGTAGCTTCATGGGTGTGAAGAACATTTTTTTTTCCTCACACAGTCCAAACATGTTTTGTCACAGTTCTTGACAGAAAGTGTGCACTCAAAAATCACATTATATCTTCAGTGTCTTCCAAATGCTTTCAGATTACATTCAAATCTCTTATTGTGGACTACAAGCTTTTTCAAAAAGAAAGAAAAGAAGATTATACATGTATTTATTTACGTGTCTTGTCTTTTGGCCCAGAATGCTTTTCCTGCAGTGTTCAGAGGCAGAGAAGAAGAGTTTCTCAAATACAGGAAATAAGTAGACTGGTATGGATGGAGACAATGAGTATGGTGGGA
Source organism: Theropithecus gelada (assembly GCF_003255815.1). Taxonomy (NCBI): domain Eukaryota; kingdom Metazoa; phylum Chordata; class Mammalia; order Primates; family Cercopithecidae; genus Theropithecus; species Theropithecus gelada. The sequence goes on from NC_037672.1 coordinate 76,363,392, forward strand.
GACCGCCTTTAAAGAGTTTTTAAATATTACTTGGAAACTTGTAGACTATCCTATCATTTTCTACTGAAAATATCTGGAGTTTCCTAAAAGGGGACATGTCAAATATTGCTGAGAAGTGAGTATGGCAAGAAAGTAACCGCAATCTTAACAAAAGTAGTTTTCATTGAGAGGTGCCAATGGAGTAGAGTGAGTCATCCTGTGATTTAGAATGAGAAATGACAGATGTATGTATGGACAATAATTTAAGAAATCATATCCTGAAAGTGGAACAAAACTGGGAAAATTGGTATCATGTGAGGTTGATAGTTTTGTTGTTTGTTTTGTTCTGCTTTGTTTTTGAGCATCTCAAAAGAATTGTAGCTACTCGGAAGCTTCATCTCAAAGAGCAGAGTGGGAGTTCCTAATTCAAATACAGATATTTTCATTTGATATGAACACGGATACATTTTATTTTATTTTGATAGAAATAAATGTAGAGAAGATGGGTATCATGACATATAGGTTTGGAGATTTGGTGGTAGGAGAATGAGTAAGTTTCTTTCTGACAACTTTTATTTTCTCAAGACAAATGACTGCATCAGCAGATAGTAACAGAAACAGAGCTCATAAGGAGTTTGAAGTAAGAGGAGACGTTACGAGAAAATACTGTTGATGCTGGAAATGAAGTTAACTAAGGGAATAACATAACTTTGTCTAGAAGGGTTCTATGACCCCTTGGAATTTAGGGTCACGATTTGAAGGTGATGAATAATTACAGTTTATGATATTTTTCTTGGATAATATTGAACCACACATTTTTTTCTCTCTCTAAAAATCTATTTGCATTACTTCAACCACCTCAAATTAAATAATGCCTTAGATATTACTCATTATCTTCTCCAACACATTTCATGTCCTGTTCTCTGAGAAAATGGCACCAGTATTTTCTGTGAAGTTTAAGTCAAATGCCTTACAGTCACTCTTACAATTTTCTGCTAAGTCATCTAACCCATTAAATACATCATGAAATCTATGATTTTACCCCATTCTCATTTATTGAATTCACCCTGTTTTATTGATCAATACTGGAACCACTCTGGTTAAGTGATATTGTCTCTTTCTGGACCAATGCAATAGAAACAAAAGAGCTATTTGCCTCTGTTCTTGCTTTTTTTACCCAGGCTGCTGTGTAATGGTCTCATAAACACTACTTTGATCTCATTATTCCCTGGCTTAATAACTTTGCAGTTACTGTGAATATATACAATTTTCATTTGTCAGTTAAACCCTAATAAAGCTGGGGTGAGGGGAATTTTCCAATAACCTCCCTTTGCCTATAAAATAAAGTACCAAATATCTAATAAAATATATAAGGTTTTTGTGGCCTGGTGCCCTCTGTCCCGTATAAACTTGACTCTTCCACTTTATTCCGACTATCTTCCTGATCAATTCTTTAGTATCTTCCATTTCCCTATTTGTTCTCCACCAGATGTAGTCCTTTGCAAGGATTTCTCCCTTTAAGGTACTGATACACTCTAACTCAAATTAAATAATTTTCATAATCATTCAAATATAAGCAGAAACTCAGCTTCCTGAGGGAAGTCTCCGTAAATAATCCAGATTAAATTGAGTATCTGTGTTTACTGCTATAGCTCATTTTTCTTTTCCTAGTGTAGTAATATTTATAATATTTATGGAATACCTTTAAGATTCATAAAGGCAAGGCCATGTCTATCTCATTTACCTCTGAAGCCAGTCCAAGTAGAGTTACTGGCCCACTATACCTGTCAAAAACATCTTATTGAACTGAACAGAAAGATACATTTATCTACTTTTTACTTTGATTTTTATTACTTTATATTTCCAAAGCTCCCTTGGGGGTTTGAACAGCAGTGTTGTATGTGATATAATATAAAGTGTTTAAGTTAAGAGACATTCATTAAAAAGAAGAGAAATGACTTTTGTTTCATGAATGGTAAATGAATTCCAAATACTTAGAACATATGAATTGACACTTCATGTCTTTGAAGCAAATAGTGTTTAAAGTGAGAATGGTTTTACTAAAAGGATAAAAGAAGAAAAATGGAATAACTTAGCTAAGTATGGTATAGGCTGCTACAGCAATCCTATTATAAGAAAAATAATATTTTAAATCTTCTCCTAATCATTTAACCACGAGAATGTCCCTAATACTATCAAAAAGCTCTTATCTTTCAAATACCTTCACATTCTCTCAGAATTTATAAGAGCATTAAGGCTTTACTATCACTATAATTAGATCTACTGAAAAGAGTATCTTCTCAATTTTGCCAGTTCCTGATTATTCATGGTGATGGCAGAGAGCCTTAGCATGGATTACTAAAACATGAAATCATTTATAGCATATGAAAGTTGGTCCCAATTCATTATATCTATCAGAAATTTCTACTGAAATACAAGTTCACCTTTGAGCTTCAGCAAATGTACATGCTACTTCAGTATATGTAGTGAGCTTTGGAAACAGAAAAACATAGTTGATTAACTTTATGTAAAGTAAGCTACACAAAGCATTCAGACCATCAGTTTGGTAGTCTTCAAGTGACCCATACTGAGCAATTAGCATATTAAAGTTTGGCTTTTTAGCCATTGAGAAATAAGAATAATATGAACATGTAGAAAATCCACAGAATAAAAAGATTTACTGCACATTTACCTGATGATAAGCTTAGAAATGCTCACAGAAATATCAGAAAACACTTTCTTTATGCAATTCTAAATAGTTCAGTTATAACATTTATGCCACTCCATTCATTCATTCACACATTTCATAGAACTCTTTGAACGCTTTTTGTGGTCAAACACTGGAAAAAGTAAGTGCAAAACTGAATAAGACATAATGTTTGTGCTTAAGAAATCATTATAATTTGTATAGTAAATAAGCCTTTCTGATATTAGAATGGATAAATGTTGAATCAGTAGGTGTCTCAAAGAAAAGTTCTAAAAAGAAGTAAATGTAAAAAAAAAAAGTCAAAAATTTGACTCCCCTGAAATCAAAATAATATAGTTGATATATCAGGTCATCTATGCATTTTCCCCAATCTAACAGAATTTATGAGGCATTTAGCACATACTAATTAATTTATTTATTATTCAATAACATAATGTTGTGTGCCTACTTTGTATCACACCATTTTAGCAGTACCTGGAATAATATTTATTTCTTCAACATAGTTGTAGTAATGATAGAGTCAGTGAAAATCATACACAAAGCACTGTTTTAAATACATATAAGTATTTGCCTTTTATCAATATAATTCCTTATAAGCTCCTGTAGCATAAAAATCATTACAAGTATGTACATTCCATAAATGTTTAAGTACTTTAAATAAATATTTGATTATTTGAATGAATGGCCTGGTATTTATTATCCAGAAGCTTATGAAAAATTCTTGAAATTGATGCAAAGATTGTGTTATCTGTAATCTGCGTATGCTAGTCAAAATAATGACATTATTCACAAAACAAACACTGCATCTGTTCCAGGCAAAAGCTTAGTCTCTTATTTCTTTTGACAGTGTGCAGACCTGGGTTCTTCAAAGCCTCACCTCACATCCAGAGCTGCGGCAAATGTCCACCTCACAGTTATACCCATGAGGAAGCTTCAACCTCTTGTGTCTGTGAAAAGGATTATTTCAGGAGAGAGTCTGATCCACCCACAATGGCATGCACAAGTAAGGAAACCCATGGATATTTAGTGATGCTTTCACCAGTTTTGAGGAAACAGCACGATGGAGCCTGTTATATTCTAGCAACATTTCCCCCTAAAACAGGCATAATGTTTAATCTTCTCTATACAGTTTTCATCAATTTTCAATCTCCTTGAATAAGAACTGAAAAGATTGAGTCTCTTTTATCACTCGTTGTTAGAAGCATCCATTTTCCCTAACTTCAAATTCAACAGCTGAGACACAGATATAGAATTTTTTCTTTCACTTTGTGGCTTATTTCAGTGTTCATGCTAGCTAAACATAACAACATAACTTTGATAATCTACTTCCCAGTTTACATTAAAATCTCTTCTTCCTTCATCCTTCCCTCCTTCTTCCTCTTCTTCTTTTTCCTCTCCTCCTCCTCCTCCTCCTTCTCCTCCTCCTCCTCCTCCTCCTACTTCTTCTTCTTCTTCTTCTTCTTTCTTCTTCTTTTCCTTCTTCTCCTTCTTCTTCTTCCTCCTCCTCCTCCTCCTCCTCCTCTTCTTCTTCTTCTTCTTCTTCTTCTTCTTCTTCTTCTTCTTCTTCTTCTTCTTCTTCTTCTTCTTCTTCTTCTTCTTCTTTTCCTCCTCCTCTTCCTCCTCCTCCTCTTTCTCTTCTTCCTCCTCCTCTTCTTCTTCTTCTTCCTCCTCCTCTTCTTCTTCTTCTTCTCCTTCTTCTTCTTCTTCTTCTTCTTCTTCTTCTTCTTCTTCTTCTTCTTCTTCTTCTTCTTCTTCTTCTTCTTCTTCTTCTTCTTCTTCCTTCTTCTTCTCCTCCTCCTCCTCCTCCTCCTTTCTCCTTCCTCTTCTTCCTCTGCCAGTTTTCTCATCACAAAATTATGTAGCTAATGGAGCCTTCACCAACTTGTTCTAAACTGCCCCAATAAGTCACTGAGAAAGTAATTTATGAAAGAACACAGGAAATATTTCAAAACATAGAGAACTGGGAGTGGCAAATCAGATTTAGATCAGAGTCATATATACACCAATTTTTTTTGCTAGGGTTCTCAAGCAACGGTCATGTTTCTGGTCAGTGAGTGTCCTTAACTACTATTTAATATATTTGGTGATCTTAAGTAGAGTAGATGAATAGTAAACATTTAATTCCAACATTTGCAGTAGATGTAGCCACATCTTTCAACATTTTTTGTTTTCTATATATTTGGTTTTCCATATATTTCTGAGAATATAACACATTTACGCATTTACTTGCTTGATGACAGTACTTTCAGTTTTTCCACAAGCAAAGTCTCTGTAGCGAATCAAGCAAAAACAGAAAATTAAAGAGAAGGAGAGTGAATCCCTCCTTCCTCATATCGTTTAATTTCCATGAACTGCCTGGATTTACTATTTTAGGTTCCAGGAAGTTGTAGCTGCTTTCAAAGGTGTTCACAAAAGTTTGAAATGTTAGTATCCATCTCTAAATTTAAAGAAGCAGTGCAGATTTTTTTATGTTATCAAATAATCACAAATTGAAATTTTATCTGAATTTCGTGGTGTCTAAATTTCATAATGTCATTGAAACACATTTTTGGATTTCCTTAAATCATTGCTAGTAATTAGCTTTACATTCTGAAGACCATTCTTTTTATCCCAAGGTTGATGATTTTACAGGTTAGATGATTACTAGTGAAAAGTAATTTCCTCTTCAAATGAATAAATACCATTTTTATATATGTACTTTTGTAAGGATACATATGAATGGGGAAGATATAAGCTATGATTGAATGTGATGCATTTTGGTTGCAGTGGAGATTTAAATAATTATTTTGCTTATGACAGCAAATGAATGCCCAAATAAGGAAAATGTTGTCTAGACAACAGAGTGGTAAATTAAAGAGAAAAACCATGTTTTGAATTGTCTTTCAAATTTTATTTTCTAATTAGTATTTTATTTAAGTGGCCTACCCTTGATCTTCCCATTTTTTAGCATAAATGTGAACCTCCCTTTCTGTAAATTTATTAGGTTTGGAAATGGGGTTGGGGTATGAGGGGGGAAACTGCTTTGGTGGCAAGGACTGCTTAGCACTGTTTTAGGACCAAAGCCCACAGTCAGGCTTCATATTTCTCAGTTTCCAGGTGTGTGAATTTCTAATACTGTGTTGTCAAATGAGCACTAATTTGTATTCATTTCTAAAAAAAAAAAAAAAGGACTCATGTACAAGATCTTTATAATACATAATCTATGAGTGTGTGTGTATGTTTTTAGTTGCATTCATAATACCACAATTACTGCATACGATTTCCTTATCACTTGATAGATGTTCAGATGAAGATCTTGAGCTTCAGTTTGCCTTTGGCTCTTTGGAATTGAATTTATATCTCCAACTTCAATTTTTTTTAGTAGAATATACAAAGTTTTAAAATCTATACAATAACATTTTATAAGCCTACAGAAAAAAATCAAATGAAAATAAAGCCAAAAATTCTGATGAATCTGCTTAAATTAAGGGTTCGTCTCAGTTCTACTTTGGTTCACACATCGTATCTATGATTAGGGCAGTGGAATGTTATCACATGTTTTTTGTAGGTGCATGTTAGTTCGAGCTTCCACTATTTACCTCTACTTTAGGGTCTCACTTGAGTTTGAGTTTCCTTTCGACTTTAAAGTTGTTTGTGCCCCCATCCTAGCTGTTAGTAGAAGAGTCAGAAGAAAAGGAGGATTCAGCTGCTGATTCATTTTTATAGATTTAGAGGAAATGTGTTAAATGCAAGGATTTTTCAGTTGACAGAAATTAAAAAAAAAAAAAAACACACAGAAGTTAGACATTGTTCTAACTTAGAGATATTTCTCAGAGGTTAATCCTGTAATTTTTTATCTTAAATTTCATTTTGTGTATAACTTTGTACTATTAAATAAGCTAAAATGTGTAGTAAACAAGAACACGTGTATTTCCAGAAATACCATTTAACCCAGCAATCCCCTTACTGGGTATATACCCAAAGGATTATAAATCATTCTACTATAAAGACACATGCACAAGTATGTGTATTGCAGCACTGTTTACAATAGTAAAGCAAAGCAAATACAATCCAAATGCCCATCAATGATAGACTGGATATTTCCATCTTAAGAAATTATTTCAACTTAAAGGGTACTGTTTTATATTAAAGTATATGAGATGACAGGTATGACAAAATTCATAGGATTCAACCTTAAATATGGTCAAGGTAGGGATTTTTTTTTTTTTTTTTTTTTTTTCCCAAAGATGTCAAGTTTTTAGTTAAGGGGTTCTTTCATTTCAATGACATTTTGGCCTGGTGCGGTGGCTCACGCCTGTAATCCCTGCACGGTGGGAGGCCCAGGCAGGTGGATCACTTGAGGCCAGGAGTTAGAGACCAGCCTGGCCAACATGGTGAAATACCATCTCTATTAAAAATACAAAAATTAACCAGGCATGGTGGGGTGCCCCTGTAATCCCAGCTACTCAGGAGGCTGAGGCAGGAGAGTCATTTGAACCCAGGAGGTGGAGGTTGCAATGAGCCAAAATCACTCCACTGCACTTCAGCTTGGGTGACAGAGAGAGACTCTGTATCTAAATAAATAACTAATTAATTAAATGACATTCTATCCAGCTAAATCTTAAATACCAGTTGGCTTTGTATCACTTTTAAAACAATCCCTCAAAAGTCATGACTTAATAAATGTTAGTTAAAAATTGTTAATTTTGATATTTAGAACAGACAATGCATATTAGGATAACAGATCATCCTAAGTAGCTTAATTTATGCTTATGAACCATTCAACTACCACCATACTCCATTTTATTCTCTGTATAAGGAGAGGTGTCTAAATTGCCTCTGGAACAAATATAAATGTATTTTCTCTTTGAGATTATCCAATAATATAACATTAACAGCTGATTGAAGTTTTAACTAAATATCTAAACATTGACTATAGTGTTAGAAATTACCTAATTAATTTTTGATCTCTCTATTACGCTAATCAAGTTCAGGAATAATTAAAATAATATACAAATAAGATATGTTTACCCTTAATATATGAAATTTGTAAAGCAATTCTGATCATGGATTTCATTACTCATATTTTAGTGGAAATATTCCATCTTATTGAAATAAGATGATTCTGAACATAAAATATATTTTAAAAGCTACACCCAGTTTCCATTAAGCTATATACAAAAAATAAAGTGTACAAGAAATACTTCATGAAGTTAGGAAAGTTTCACTCCTAATATCTGTTAGTAGCTAATGTGCTATGAGTCTATGAAAATATTTGTGTTAAATGTATTTCTTTTCTAATTTTGGTAGGTTATTGGAAGTTGAAATTTGTTCTATTGATCCTTCAAAACCTGAACACTTTTATTCATCCTATTGTAGTCCTTTTGAGGGTTATTTTTAAAATAAATTTTAGATTTTCAATTAAGTAAAATAACTTGCAGAACTGTAATACAAAAACAACATCAAAGTACAATATGTTTCATTGCAAATTATAATTTTGAACATTTACTTAAATTCTAATGCCTTTTTGATATACAGTAGGGAGTTTCAAATTCTGTTGGTGATTTAGCAAGTAGATATGCAATCTATTTTGAAGCAAGCTAAGGTGTTTTTTTTGTTTATTTATTTATTTATTTTTTTTTCTTACAAAATTTGTAGTCAGGAGCTACGCTGAAAATTCTGTATTTTCCTATGCTTATTTCTAAGTAGATACTTCGTGTTTACTTTGTAGGTTGCAAGGGTTAGCATCAATGAGGAAACATTCAATTCAATACCCAAGAAACTCACCAGTTTTTAAATATATAATTTTATCTAATAGTAGTTGTGCATACATCATTTTACTCCATAATTGATTACATATACATGAAGCAACACATTCTTCTTTTACTGAACTACCGTTATAACAATGCCAAAATAAGTCATTTCCATAGGGAATAAACCCCACTATTGTTCCTACAAAATTGTGAAGACAAAACTACAAATTACGACTTAAAGGATTTATTGCAAATCTATTTTTTCCTTCAGACCAGGAATTGGTGTGGTAAATAATGCCTAATTAATATCATCTTAAAATATGTTTTTCTTACTTTACTTTGCAAACCAGGACCCCCCTCCGCTCCTCGGAATGCCATCTCAAATATTAATGAAACTAGTGTCTTTCTGGAATGGATTCCGCCTGCTGACACTGGTGGAAGGAAAGATGTGTCATATTATATTGCATGCAAGAAGTGCAACTCCCATGCAGGTGTGTGTGAGGAGTGTGGCGGTCATGTCAGGTACCTTCCCCGGCAAAGCGGCCTGAAAAACACCTCTGTCATGATGGTGGATCTACTCGCTCACACAAACTATACCTTTGAGATTGAGGCAGTGAATGGAGTGTCCGACTTGAGTCCAGGAGCCCGGCAGTATGTGTCTGTAAATGTAACCACAAATCAAGCAGGTAAGTGCCATGCCCAACCAAGTTGTGTATGTTAGGCCTAGTTCTGTCAATTATTTCCATAGCTGAGGGCCAAGTTGACTGAAATCTGTATGAGAACTTTCCATTAACCGGAAGGTCAGGACTTAAAGTATAACACATCAAAAATGCTTTTGCAGTTTTAAACAAATAAAAGCTAAAGATTTGTTAGAAATCCCATTTACAGAAAAAAAAACACATTTTTTAATTGAATTTTTTCATTAGAAATACATTTCTGTATCAAATCCATTTGAAGCAAAATTTATCTCATATAATTTCATAGCAGTCATTTTTATAGCTCAAATCTATTTTTTTGTTTCCTTGAATTTTTAAAAACTCATTAATTTAGCATCTGATCAGGCAGGTTTTATTTGCTTGTTTATTTGCTTGCTTGGCAACACAGATGAATTTTCCTTGCAGATCATAAATCTTTTCATATTATTTCAACTATTGTAGCAAAAATGCCTGCAATGAAATTTTCTTTGCTAAATTCATTTATCAAAATTAGAATAACTATGAACTATTACACAACCACCTGAAAACACTTCTATATTCCATATGGAAATTTTGGAATGAGTAGGAAGTAATTATTAGGGAGTAGGGAATACAGTCCTGTTTGAGCTACTGATTTCCCTATATTTTACCCTCAAATGTTCACTTTTAAGCAAATTAACATGGAAGACTTCTTTCCTAGCAAGATAAAAACCAAAGATAAACTACAGCTAATTTAATAATTCAACCCACCTTGTGGCAAGAGTCCTTTTAAACCTAAGAGTAATTTGTAGCATGTTTTGTCCATCAACGGGTATCTGGGAGAGGAAGAAAAAGGCATTAAAAGCCAAAATTTGTACCTTTCCTTTATCAATTGGCTGCAACTCTCAGTCCAAAGTGTAGTAACCTCGTCATCTCCTTAGAACTTCAGGTGGGCTTTGGTCAGTGAGCACATCCTTGCCACCAGTACTCACAAAGAAATAGGACATGTTTGTCTGAATGAAATCAGGCTGACTTTATATAATATTAGTATAAGTTTGTAGGTCGTGGAATGCTAACCTTGATGAGGGAATTCTGTTGGTTACAAAGTCTCAGCAAAAATAATTAATTTGAATTGTTGGATACCTCAAGTAAATCAAATGGTTATATTCTAAAACTAAGAAAATGCATGCAGCTGAGTTCATAGTTGCTACTGATTGATAAAGCTGAGGGAAACATTCAAAATTAGCCCGGATTGTGTGAAGCATGTGATTAATGTAATAGGAATTATTCTATACTGTGCATGTTCTTAGCCACATTGAATACTTGTCTACAGCGTTTTTTTTTTTTTCATTAGAAAATATAACGCACACATATAAGCCACTTTCCCCAGTGAATCGTTTATATTTTTTACCATTTACTACCTAACCTAAGGTGAAACTAATAGAAGTGCTAAAGAGCTGGACAGGAATAGTGAAAATCAATTTTTCCCTCAGCATAGGCTCAGCTGCAGGCAATGCTAGCATGTGTTGACTTTTCATCACCGTATCTAGACATCAGGAGTGTTCAGTAAATGCAAACTCTCTTCCCATTTTTGAAAAAATATTGGCTTGAAACCTTTGACTTTAGCTTTCTTATGCAACATCTTTCAACTTTACTTGATTCTATGTACGAATCTTCCACCAACATATTGTAAGCATATTGAACAATCACTAAGAGTTGTGTCCCTTCAGAAGAATGTTTTCCAGCTTGCATACCCTTAACTTCCTTGAAAGGTATTCTTTTGATAAACTAGATAGAGGAAATAACTGTTGATTTTTTAATGATGTACTCAACAAATATTTGCTATAGTTGTCTTCAACTTGCTGGCCTCTTCAGCCTCCAAAGTATATTATTTGAAACTTCAATATCTTAAATACCAAAAAAGATCAATTTTTATCCAGGTGTTCAATTCATAGGTGTCTTGTAAAACACATTTTTATATTCAGAGCAGACAATTTTCTTGACTTTTGGTTGCTATTCATTCGCGTTCTCACAGTATACTCTAACATTATGAAAACCTACCCAAAACATCAAAATAAGATTCTTCTCAGTATCAGCATTCTAGAACCACTAAGTCTCACTTTATACAAAAATTATGAAAACTTCTAATTGTAACCACCCAATGGGTTCTTCTTGCCCACTCCCCAGAGAGAGTCAGTTGATCAAGACAGGTAAATTGCAACAGAAAAAGAGTTTAATACACGTAGAGCCAGCTAAGCAGGAAACCAGAGTTTTATTATTACTCATATCAGCTCCCCCAAAAGTCAGAAGCTAGAGTTTTTTAAAGATATTTTGGTGGGCAGGGGTCTAGGGAATGGGGAATGCTGATTTGTGGGGTCAGGGATGAAATCAGAAGAAGCTGAATCTGTCCTCCTGCAGATTCAGTTCCTGTGTCACGGCTACAAGACCAAATGAGCCAGTTTAAGTTTTCAGTATGATGCCAACTGATCCATCAGAATGCTACAGGGTCTGAAAAATATCTTGAACACCAATCAAAGGTCTTAAAATAGCAATGTTAGCCATGGGAGCCACTGGGGAGGTTAGGAATCCTGTGGATTCTGACTGCATGACACCTGAGCCATACTTTTTAATTTTGTGGCTAATTTGTTAGTTTTACAAAGGTTATCTGGTCCCTAAGCAAGGAGAGGATTTGTTTCAGAGAGGAGTTATTATCACTTTTGTTTAAAAGCTAAATCATAAACTAAATTCCCCCCAAAGTTATTTCGGTCTATCCCCAGGAATGAAAGAGGGCAGCCTGGAGGTTAAAGGAAAGATGGAGTCAATTAAGTAAGATCTCTTTAACTGTCATAATTTTCTCACTGTTTGTATTAGTCTTCTTCCACTGCTATAAATACCTGAGACTGGGTAATTTATGAAGAAAAGAGGTTTAATTGGCTCATGGTTCTGCAGACTGTACAAGAAGCACAGCAGCTTCTGTCTCTTGTGAGGCACCAGGAGGCTTCCAATTACAGCAGAAAGCAAAGGAGTGAGTCATCTCACATGGCGAGAGCAGGAGTACAAGAGAGGGGGAAGGTGCTGCACACTTTAAGCAACCAGACCTCTTGAAAACCTACTCTCTATCATGAGAAAGCACCAACGATATGATGCTAAACCATTCACAAGAAACTGCCCCCATGATCCAATCACCTCCCAGGAGGCCCCACCTCCAACACTGGGAATTACATTGAACATGAGATTTGGGCAGGGACACAGGCCCAAGTCATATCACTGTTATCATCTCTGCAAAGTGATTTCAGAATAACTCCTAAAATGTCTTAAGTTTAATGCTACCACGGCAAAACACTTTTCAAGTACCCAAATTGCAGAAAGTGGATTGTAGTAGGTTTTAATGCCTAAATATCTTTTAAGAATTAAATTGAATAAAGTTATCTTCACCATATGTGGTTGTTATGTAAAACTTCCTTAAGCAGATTTTAAATTTAGTTTTGAGATTCTCTAAAGATTGTTTTCAGAGAAATATGTTTCTTTCTTAAATAATTTATTTCAAATTTATAATTAGCCTCAACAGTTGTGTTGGTATTTTCTGATTGATTTTGTAGGGGCACAAGAAATGCATCCCTTTTGCCCTTTCTGTAAGTTTGCTGAGATGACTGAAAATAGACAGCTTAATAGGGAAAAACATCCATAATAAATTCATTAAATGCACACAGATGTGGTATCCCACAAATATAAGACTCAAAGAATGGCCAGATGGTTGACGCTTAAATACCTTCTTCATATAAGGAGGGGAATGGTGGGGGGTATAAATGCGGAAATGAACCATCTCAATGAACTATGACCTGGGACAAATTTTCTCTGACTTCTGGGGGAACCAGTAATGAGAAGATGAGGGGAGGAACTTCAAACTTCACTGTGAACAAAGATTTTCTTATTATGCAAATAAAGTCTCCCAGGTAATCTCTGGGAGGTGTCCTTAGAATAATAAACAAAAAGTCTGTCTGGGCATGGTGATGACTTTTAGTCTCTTCTCTTTTCTTTTCTGGTGGTTAATGTTTCCTGATTATTTGATGAGATTTCCAGAAAGGATGCTTTAAGACAATCACAGTTTTTTTGAAATGGAGTTTCCCTTAGTCAAATAAGGAAATTTCAGTGAGTCCCTCCCTGCAATTGTGAGATGTAGGGGACAGGGAAGAAATGAGAGGTTATAAAGTTTTTGCTTCTGAGGTAACACCTAAGGCCTTCCGATTTCTTTTAATTCGAAGTGCTCATCATACCAAAGCACAATTCTTTCTGATACTTCTCTCTGCACTCCAGCAATATATTTCTGTGCATGTAATAGCAATGAATGTCCAGATTCAAAATTGGATTAAAAAGGTATAAGGAAAAATAGTGTATGTTCAAGTTGACAATTTTGCATTAGGCTGATAGTCTATAGAAGTGATTAAATGATTTATAAATGTATACATAGTATTTAAATATTTTCCAAACAATTATATCATTATGGAGTCTAGGAACTTGCTTTTAGGGGAAGCTATCTGGATTAAAACAATACTTTTTTGCATGTAATAATCAAGCTACAAAATGTAAAGGAAAAGCCAAATACTAGAATTGGTTCAAATTTACAATTCTTGTAAAATGTGGTTATAATAATTTTATTGACCAGAAAGAATTACAAAATTGTGAGAATTTTCCTGGTAAAGAAAAATAAGCAGATGTAAAGGGGGAGAAAAGCAAGAAAATAGTAGATGTTACATAATATAAATAGTGGCTATGATGAAGGGAAAAATGATAAGAAAATAAAATGTGAATATGTTACTTATATAAAGAAATCTTTAATCAATTACAAAGGGAATAAAATATAAATAGCAGACAAAAAATTAGAGGATAAAATAGTGGATATGCAAGTAGTGGATATACAAATTAGAGGATAAAACAGTGGATATGTATAGTGTTCATTATTAAGCTACTAATCTTATAAAATGAATAAAATTATTGAGTTCCTCAAGTTTTTTAATAAGTATTTCATATATAATACATTCTTACACAAAATTGATTTACACAAGATAATCTTTCTTTGCTAAATAATATTTAGATTTATTTACATAACAACACTTCTCTTGTTCTGTTCTATTCTTTTAGGACTTCCGAAATGTATCTATCCATACAGATAGATAAGACACATATCAACACATAGAGTAAAATTTTAAAATTCTGTTAAAAGCAGTTACTTTGGAAGTTTCTTTATCTTTTTGCAAAATAGTGTGTATTTATGTTTTTCTATAAATATATTTGTTTTTATTTTAAAATAATTTTACACTAGGCATTTCTAAGCTTAAGCTTAAAGCTCTTTTAATATATATACATGTATATTTTGTCCCAACATAAAATAAGCTCATTCTAACCACAAAGCCAAAATTACAAATAATTTACATGCCAAGGTACAGAATTCTAATTCTTGACTGAAGCAGACAAATTTTAATTGGTTTGAATGTAGGCTCAGACTCTTGGAACCTTTTTCCAGAGGGCTATTTGACATGCTATGTATACCAAAATGCAGCAAACTTACACCTTACCTTGGAGAGCATGTTTCAAGCTCTCCCAGACTATCAGAAATATCACCAAGGTAGGTGTTACCTATATTTTCATGGGTTTTATTTCTTGGTTCTTGCACAAATGTCTGGAGGACATTATAATCCCAGTTCACTGTGTCTTTTCAATTTGATGCCATCCTTGTAGTTGATGAGCAGGGTGTCTCATAAAATGTTGAAATGATCAGGGTTCCCAAAGACTTAATCTGGCTGTAAAACCGGAAATTTCAGAGAATATTAGAACAATATGGTGAAAGCATACTGTTGTTTATGCAAAAAAGCAGCAAATACTTGTTGGCAATCTCTGTTTACTGAGACGTGAACTTCTAAAAAGAGCAAAAATGGTCAACTGTTAGATTATTATTATAATATTGAGTGCCAGGGTCTTTGTTGATTTTCTTTAGTGGAGAAACCACATTGCCTGCACTTGAACCACCACCTAATTAAAGGTATTTTTGTTTTACAAGATTAATTTGTCTTCCATGTAGGCTGAATAGGTAAGTTAAATCTGCCCATGTTTTCATAAGCACCAGCCTTTTTTCTTCCTTGTTCTTTATGATGGCTCTAGTTGAAACATTGTCACAGGGATCTATGTTTACTGTTTTTGTAGGAGAGAGTTGCTTAGCGATCTTTAGTTTGGCCATTAGTAGAGTTTGACAGCAGCTTTGACTTCAGGGGCTACTGAGATAAAAAGACATTTCTTCCAGTTACAGTGTAAATCTTCCAAATACACACCAAAGATCTGGTAAAACAATCAAAAGCTGAAATGGAAGTATTACTGTATCAACTGTAATATGAACCCAAGACAAAATCCCGTTCATCACATGACCCTAATAACCTCTACTTACGCAAATTTTTTTTAGTGATAATCTGAATCCACCAAGATCAATGTTAGCTTGAAGGCAGTATTCAATCATCTGTGAAAGGGCTGGGCATTTACACCCACCTCCTTTCCTCCCTAATGTATTTAGAAATGGTAGGAGATGCCTTTCAGGAAAGCTAGAAGGAAGATGTGCAATACTAACATA
The DNA here is from genome assembly GCF_003255815.1 of Theropithecus gelada. Lineage (NCBI taxonomy): Eukaryota > Metazoa > Chordata > Mammalia > Primates > Cercopithecidae > Theropithecus > Theropithecus gelada. The sequence continues at coordinate 76,379,100 of NC_037672.1, forward strand.
CGATGCTATTGCAGAGTCCTTCTTCAAGAGTAACCGCATTTTCTCTTCACTTAAGTGGCCATGGGGTAAGTAAACTAATTCAAGTGTGAAAACCATTGACAGGTCATGACTAATTAGGTCACTAAATTTATATTTTTACTTCCCAGACCTTGATGTCATTGCCAAGGATCAGATGACTCATTAATTTGGTGTCTGCATGCTACAGTACTGTATTTTTTACCATTCATATCCTGCTACCTATTATGAGATCCATGTCCACCCTCATTCCAGTGGTAAGGTACTCCTAAACCCTAAAGAAATGAAATCACTTGAGTGTAGCTTCAATGTCTGTGTTCCCCAGTATAGAAAATATAAATTATAGAGGTTTTTTGTTTTTCTTTTTTCTTTTTTTTTTTTTTAAGATAACATTGTTGTGCTCATCATTCTTTTTTATTGTTATGGTGAAGAAAGTATCTTCTGAGCTCTTTCTGAAAATTTAATCAGTGGATGATTTCACAGGTTTTTGTTCTGTTTTGTTTTGCTCTCATCGCCCAGGCTAGAGCGCAATGGCACAATTTTGGCTCACTGCAACCTCCGCCACCTAGGTTCAAGCACTTCTCCTGCCTCAGCCTCCTGAGTAGGTGGGATTGTAAGTGCCCACCACCACACCCAGCTAATATTTGTATTTTTAATAGAGACAGGGTTTCTTCATTTTGGCCAGGCTGGTCTCGAACTCCTGACCTCAGGTGATCCACCTGCCTTGTCCTCCCAAAGTGCTGGGATTACAGGCATGAGCCACCACACCCAGCCCATTTAACAGGCTTTGAACAATAAATCCACCTTAACTTTCATACTTCAGTAGGTCATTGAATTCCTTGTACATTAAAAGGAGGAACTGCAAGTATCTGAAATTTATTTAACTTAGCCTGTTTTTCAGTCCAGATTTTGGTCAACTAATTGAAGAAGCATTTAGCACCTAAACCAGCTACTAGAAGTAGCACATTGAATCTAGCATCTCTAATCAGATATTTATACCAGCTAGAATTAAAATTCTTTTTTGGTTCTATATCAGGAACACATAAAATCCATTTTCACACATATTCCCCCATGCATTTTCAAATTTAGCTATAAAATCTTGCAAGTCTTATATTCAAGAAGCTTCCAGTCCTCAGCATTAACCAGATAATTGGCTCCCAAGAGGATGCTGGAATTTTGAGTTTAAATGGAATAATAGATTTGGTCAGAAAGAATATTTCTTTCCTCCATCAGTTAACCACCTTAAATAAGGTATGGACTTGATATTGAAGAAATGAAGGAGCAGCTTCCTCAGTCATGTGTTGGACAGCTGAATCTGCTAGCAAGACGGACTCAATAAGTTTTAGCAGAAGAGAAAATTTTCAGTCACCTGAATCCTCCCATTTATCCAAATATTCCAATGCTCATGATCTAACTTTTTTCCTCAGTCAATGGTCTAATTTTCTCAAAAGGCAAAACAACAAAGTAAATCACCTTTGTAATTCAGGAATTCACGGAAAAAGACTTGAGTTTTGATGTATAGCTATGTCATCCTTTCCACTATAAGAGACAAGAGGTGCCCTGATCATTTCAATGTGATTTAAACTAAGAATTTAATCTTGGAGATGGTTATTTTATTTCTTTAAACTCAAGATGGTTATTTTGTTTCTTTAAACTATGAAGTGCATTTAGACACAGCCGACCTTTGTTGAATTTCTTAAATTTCTCATGACTTTATGGTGGAATCTGAACCACCAAAAGTATAATCTTCAATATTATTTTTGGTGAGCACAAGCAATGAGTTGCATGCCCCTATATGCCAGAAGTTGTCAGATTTCCAATCTTTAACACCGAATGGATCCTTGTTACACTGAAACACAGCAGTTTGATCACTGGTCCTATATTCCCATTTCCTTAATAGACTTACCTACAACACTCCTCTTCTGGGAATTTTTATTATTATTTTTTATTATTATTAATGTTTGTATTCTTAGTTGCAAACAAAATATTCTCTGGTTAGTTGAAACAGAAAAGAGCATTAATAAAGGATATGAAGTGGCTCATAGACTCATTGAGAATAGATTCAAAGATTAGAATATAAATTTAGAGGAACAATGCCTGAAACTACCACAGATCTGGCCTGATGAAGCTGAACATTGCGTGGCAGCTGTCGAGCAATGGATGGCAAGATTTTGATTTTATTGCAATTGCTATTGCCACAAGTAGCATTGCTGCTTCTGGATCTCAAACTTCAAAACTAAAGAGAAAGCATCAATATTTCCACCAGCAACATCTTCATGTTTTTTCTTTCACTTTCATCAGCAGAAAGCCAAAAAAGAGAACTTCATGAAGAACATGGTTTCTTAATTTGCCTATTTGAATCAAGATCTTGCCTGGGCCAGTTGGTTTGATGTATCTGAAGCCATACACCTTTATCCGAGGAGAAAGAGAAACTGGGTTTTTTGAATTTTGATATTTGTGTTGGAAAGACAGGCTTCACTACCAGAGCTTTTAAAAATATAAATTGCCATTGGAAAGATAATGCATTCTAATGAATTTGGCAAATTTCACTGTATATTTATTCAAATTTTAATGAAAATTTCTACATATAATTTATTAAACAAGTCATCTGAAATATTTTGAGAAAATCTGGTTTTACGTTTGTTCATCCTCTCTCTCTCTGTTATCCTTTCTCTCTTCCTTTCCTTCCCTCCTTTCCTTCTTTCCTTGTCTCCTTTCTTTATTGTTATTTTTCCTGTGTTTTTGTGTTTTTTGTTTGTTTGTTTGTATCTCATATGCTCAAGGATGAGTTAATAACATGCCTCAATTCACGGCGCATTTCCATCTTGAACCAAACAGGACCCTCTCTTGGGTTATATATTTTCTTATGTACCTACTTTCATTTTTACCCCAAATCTACTTGCCGTTTATCTACACTAAAGAGCAACCATTTTAATATGTTATTTGTTTTTCATAAAGTATTATTATGAATATATTTATTTAAAATCATATGCATATGTTTTTATTTAATGGTAGTATGGCTTATTGTATATAATTTTTCAACATAATCATAATATTTTATAAATCCATACATGTTGCTTATGGCCATTAAATGTGCATCATATATCCATGTCCACTGCACTTTTCATATCAACTCACCCAGTAACGGAGACCCAGGTTCTCTTACTGCCTAATTTGAGGATATTCTGTACTCAGTGTGAAGCCCTAATACAGTCATTTTAATTGAGTATACATGATGTTTCATTTCTAAAATATGAGGAGAGAAACAAAAGCAATAACACTAGTTTCATTATATTTCTAGTCCTTTCCCCATTTCCCTACACAAGGTACCTAATATAGTTCTATTTTCTTCACAAATAAATGTACAGAGAAGAAATTCTGTTCGCTTGCATCTAGTTCATAGAACGGCAGATTAGTATATTGGTTAAAGGTCTGGACTGATGAGCTAGACTTTCTGGTACCTACTAACTAGCTTTTTAATTTGAGTAAATTAATTAAATTTACTGATCACAGTAAATACTTAAGTCATTAAGTATTTAATTACTTAAATAAACCTGATCACAGGCTTCAGGTTTTTCACATGTAAAGTGGAAATAAATGGTATCTGTGACATACAATGATTACAACAGTTGAATGAGCTAAATCTACAAAACAATTAGTGTAATGCTTGGCATGTAGTAAGATGTAAATAAATATTACTATAGTATTATTTAAGAAACTCTTCAATGATCTACTAAGTAGCATGAATCCATGGAATAAACTATGGAAAAAATAGGTTTTAGACTTCATGAGTGTAATATGGACAGACTCATTGGTGAAGTAAAATGGAAAGAAGATAAATATTTAAAAGCAAAAAATAATGTGTAGGACCATGATTCTACAGATAACAAAAGACAACCGCTTCAAGCTTGCAGGAGTAAACCAATAAAATTCCTTTTCTAATCGGAACTATATGTTTAATGATTTCTTAAAATATTGAGCTTATATTAATCTTGAAGTTCTTCTAATTTTGATAAAATATCCAGAACAATAATGTAAAGAAACAATAGGATAACAGGGTCAAGGCCAGGTTCCTTGGCTCACACCTACAATCCCAGCACTTTGGGAGGCCGAGGTGGGCGGAACACTTGAGGCCAGGAGTTTGAGACCAGTCTGGCCAGCATAGTGAAACTTCATCTCTACTAAAACTACAAAAATTAGCTGGACGTGGTGGTGCACACCTGTAATCCCTGCTACTCGGGAGGCTGAGGCATGAGAATCACTTGAACTCAGGAGGGGGAAGTTGCAGTGAGCTAAAATTGTGCCACTGCATTCTAGCCTGTACAACAGAGGAAGACATTGTCTTAGGAAAAAAATAAAAATAAAATAACAGTATTAAACTAACAGCAAATGGAGGGAAATACATTGTATATAGAAAATAGATTTGTAATTTGATTTTCATCAAAATATATTTCGAAAAGTTACAAATTTTGTTAACTCATCATTTTCATGTGTGGACGGATATTAATTTGATAAATCATTGAAGTTTCTAAGGACAAATATGAGACAAATGTTTTGTTTAATTACATGTTATGAATATATCTATATTAGCCTCCACTGATGCTTTTGTGACCAGATTAGTGTTCTGATTATGGCTACCAATGAAAATCTTTTTATTTTGCCAATTAAAGTTGCCGTCTATGTTGAAATATTGAAATTTGTCTTCAGGAACACTCAAGTTTTGTGCTTGTTACCATGTGCGTTTGCTGTTTGGACAACAGTTCAAAGATGGGATTCTAATCCAAGGAATATGTCTATAATTCATCTCTGATTTATTCAATAATGATTATGGATGGTGTAGAATATTTTTAGAAGTCGTCAAAATTCATATTTTGTTCAATGACTTTAGAGTCTTGCCAGAGACTCACCTCATTTCCGAAAAAGCACGTTAGGACCTTCTGTTCCTTCTCTTTTTCCCTTCTCTCTGTAATGATGTCAAAGACATGATGGCTAGCATGTTTCAGCACTAATTGTGTGCACATTCCTATGCAAAGAACTTTATTTGAATTTCCTTATTTGATACTAGCAATATTCTCTTGACAAAATATTATTCCCATTTTTAGGATGAAGGAACTGAATTTTAAAAACATGAAGTAGGCCGGGAATGGCGGCTCACTCCTGTAATCCCAGCACTTTGGGAGGCTGAGGTGGGGGTGACCATGAGGTCAAGACATCGAAACCATTCTGGCCAAGATAGTGAAACCCCGACTCTACTAAAAATACAAAAATTAGCTGAGCGTGGTGGTGCACACCTGTAGTCCCAGCTACTCGGGAGGCTGAGGCAGGAGAATCACTTGAACCCGGGAGGCAGAGGTTGCAGTGAGCCAAGATCTCGCCACTGCACTCCAGTCTGGGCCACAGAGCGAGACTCCGTCTCAAAAAACAAACAAACAAACAAACAAACAAAAAACGAGAGGTGATTCCCCAAAGTCACAGATGTAGTACGTGAGGGAATAGAAATCTGAACCAATTCTTACACTAGAGCCAGAATGCTCTGAATCATGACAAAAAATTGCACTTGCTATTTTCTCACCTGTAACTTATTTTCTTATTGTCCTAGATAGCTCAGTTTTCAAATTCACTTAAATTGCTGCTTTCTTGAGAAAGCTTTCTCTGCTCTCCAGTTTGAACATGCCTTTCTAAGGTAACCCTAAGCATGGGGGCTATAACAATTTGTTCTGTTCTCTATTTTTTTGGAATCTTTTCTTGGGGAGCACAGTAGTTCTTACCACTTGTGATTGTTAAAATAGTTCATAAATGGATGAGTTCAGTGGTTTTTCTATCTTCAAATCAATGTTATAATTTCAATGTCTAGTAGTGATGACATATAATATATTAAACATTTTGGAAATTTTTCAAATAATTTTACATCAATTTTTTGTTTGTTTATGCTTGATGTTTTCTTTATTATTAAGGATCCAGAAACAGTACACTAATTGTAATTAATAGATAGGTTCAGATTTTTTCCAGAACCCTGCAATAAGGCATTATAGCTTAAGGTTATCTGCTTAGCTGGTCTTAGCCTACTTAGTTCATCTTTCTTCTTTAGACACTATATTTTAAAATTAATTAATTAATTAATTAATTATTGCTCCATGGGTAGATTGCATGAGGTTGAGGTTTGGGATATGAATCATCCTGTCACTGAGATAGTGAGCATAGTACCTAAAAGTTATTTTTTCACCCCTTTATCCCTCCTCTTGCTCCGTGTTCTATTAGACTCCAGTGTCTATTGTTTGCTGTCTTTATGTCAATGAGTTCTCAGTGTTTGGCTCCCTCTTATAAGTGAGAATACGGGTATTAGGTTTTCTGTTCTGCATTAATTTGCTTAGGATAATGGCCTCCAGCTACATTCATATTGCTGCAAAAGACATGTTTTTTGTTTTTTGTTTTTTTGGCTGTGTAGTGCTCCATGGGAGACACTAAAATCATGACAAAGTATCCACTGAAAGTGACTGAACCCATTCTAGAGATAAATTTTGTGTATTGGGTTATTTAATGGCAATTCACAATATTTTCAATCTTTAGTGGGTTTAAGAATTACCTGTTTATGTTTGTTACAATGCATTTTCATGGACTCCATATCCCAAATTTATGATTTAGTATATACAAGTAGAGGCCAGTAATCTGCATATTTTAACACACACACACACACACACACACACACACACACACACACACACACACTCAATGATTTTGATGCAGGAGTGTTTGTCTCATATTCTGAAAGAAAATTACATTTGTAGGAGGTTCTGATATTTATTTTATATCTCTTTTCTCTAGGGAAATGGTGACACTCTTAATCAGGATTGTTTGATGTCAGTTTGCCCAAATGCTCTGTACAAAATACCTACTGATTTTGTTAATACTATCTTCTTTATGTCTCACCTGTGAACTCTATTCTGCCCACTGCTCACCTGGAAACTGGTTTTAAACTCTATTATTTCGTGTCAAATCTGGTTGCAAACAGATTTGCTATTTAATATAAACATGGTCAACAATCTATTAACTGAGGAAATCATCAAACATTCTTGTGACTTAGCTCATAATCAGAGCAGCTCAGTTATTGATCTGTTCAATCATTCTTCTCATTAGCATACATGCTATGCATTTATTTGTTAAAAATGCATATTGTAAATTGATATGCATAGATTATCAATTTTCTTAAAACCTCATGCTGAGGTTTCACTACCCTTTATTACTGTTCCTAGGGAACACAGTTCTTAAAGCCTTCTCAGAAGTTGAAATCATATACATCTTCTTAGTGTGTTGTGTAGATGTAGTATAATACTGAACCCAAAGAGGCAAAGTCTGTTTAAATCAAGCATATGCATTAGTCTTTTATTAGATTCTAAACAAAGTTCACTTAGAGGAGAGAAGCATTTTTTATGCAGCATGTTGAAATAACTTGTTCATGTGATTTCGTGAAATTGATTGCCATGCATTCACACACGAATTATATATTCAGCACCTTCTGCATTCGTTATACTCAATTGAACATTTTGAAAGATATTAAGCTGGTTAAAAGCATGCTTCATCTTCAGAGGATTATATTCCCCCTCTGAAGAATTAAAAAATTGAATAATAAGGCTAATGAAATAAAACAGAAAAGAAGGAATGGCAATTGGGCATTGAACTCAATAGTAATAGCATCAAATCCATTGCCTTTGAGTGACAATATAGATTGACTTGTTTATGCTATCATTTTTAGTCTCTATTTTGCCTCCTTTATCACATGTGCACATCTGTGAAAGCATTTACTCAAATCCACTTAGTCATGGTATAGAGATGCAATTATTAAAAATAGATGACAAACCATTTTGCAACAGCTCTTATGTCTATTTAAAAGGTCGTGAGTTGTTTGGGGAGTCTCAATGCCAGCATAATCGATCTTTATTGATGAAGACCTATTGTTAAATGACGTATTAACACAAAATGAAATGAGTAAAGAAATATTTTAAGATTGACTTTTGGGAGCATTTTTATTTATTCCATTTGATTTTATTAATAATTGACAGTTCATTGGATACATTACTGAAATAGTCAAAGCAACTTAGCTATTTTGTAGTTTGGTTGCAAAACACCAATATCTTCTTTATCAGAACAAGCATCTAGTTTGAGGAGGTTTTTTGAAGATGTGAAATGTTTTTCATTAGACAAAATATACTTTGAACGCTGGCTTTTTGATCTTACTTTTTCAAATTTTCCTCCATTAGTAAGAAAATAGAGGATAGTTTATTGACTCTTCAAGCCCTAGAAGGCCTGAGGATATGACCGGTACTGCAAACTGATGCTTACATTATAACTCAATAAATAGTTTCCTCTAGACTTGTGGTATGAACAAAATATAAATATAACATTATTCTGACAGTGAATTTTATTTGCTTTGGTTGTATCTGCCTATTTAAAGTATATGATTTATAGAGCTTATATTTATTTGTTAAATACTCTTTATTTTTTCACTAATAATATAAATAATGTTTGAAGATGAAAACTCTCATTATCTAATGAATTATTAATCTGTCAGTTATTTTTTCTGTCAACAATAGCATATTCAAATTAAAAAGAATTCATTTCTTATTACATGCACTTAATCCTCAATATGCTATAGATATTAAAGGAAATATTTCTATTTCAGACAAAAGAAAAGCCCTTATAAAACATTGAAAGAGTAATGAGGACTACTAATGGTGGAAGGGAGAAACGGGTTTCAAAAACTACCTATTGGATAGTATGATCACTATTTGGGTGATGTTTGTCCACTACTGGATCATTTGTACCCTAAACCTCAGCATTACACAATATAAGTGATATGGTTTGCTCCGTGTTCCCACTTAAATCTCATCTTCAATTGTAATCCCCATAATCCCCACGTGTCAAGGGAGAGACCAGGTGGGAGGTGATTGTATCATGGGGCCAGTTTCCCCCATGCTGTTCTTGTGATATTGAGTTCTCATAAGATCTGATGGTTTTATCAGGCAGTTTTTCCTGCTCTTACCCTCTCTCTCTGTTTTGCCTGCCACCATTTAAGATGTGCCTGTTTCTTCTTCTGCCAAAACTGTAACTTTCCTGAGGCCTCCCAGCTATGAAGAACTGTGAGTCAATTAAACCTCTTTTGTTTATACATTACCCACTCTCGGGTAGTATCTTTATAGAAGTATGAGAATAGTTTAATACAGGAAATTGATACTGCAGAGAGTGGGGTACCTCTATAAAGATACCTGAAAATGTGAAAGTAACTTTGAACCTGGGTAACAGGCAGAGGTTGGAATAGTTTGAAGGGCCCAGAAGACGAAGGGAAGATGTAGGAAAGTTTGGAACTTCCTAGAGACTTGAATGGTTTTTGACGAAAATGCTGTTAGTGATATGGACAATGAAGTCCAGTCTGAGGTGGTTACAGATGGAGATGAGGACCTTGTTGGGAACTGGAGCAAAGGTCATTCTTGCCATGCTTTAGCAAAGAGATTGGTGGCATTTTGTCTTTGCCCTAGATATCTGTGGAACTTTGAACTTGAGAGAGATGATCTGAAACTGGAACTTATTTTTAAAAGGGAAGCAGAGCATAAAAGTTTGGAAAATTTGCAGCCTGATGTGATAGAAAAGAAAAACCCATTTTCTGGGGAGAAATTCAAGCCGGCTGCAGAAATTTGCATAGTAACGAGGAACTGGACGTTAATTTCAAGGACAATAGGGAAAATGTGTCCAGGGCCTGTCAGAGATTTTGGTGGCAGCCCCTCTCTTCACAAGTTCAGGAGACTTAGGAGAGAAAAATGGTTTTGTGGGCCAGGCCCAGGGGCCCTTATCTGTGCAACTGTGGCACTTGCTGTCCTATGTCCCAACTGCTCCAGCTCCAGCTGTGGCTAAAAAGTGCCAAGGTACAGCTTGGACTATTGCTTCAGAGAGTGCAAGTCCCAAGCCTTAGTGGCTTCCACGTGCTGGTGGGCCTGCAGGTGCACAGAAGTAAAGAATTGAAGTTTGGGAACCTCCCTCTAGATTTCAGAGTATGTATGGAAACTTCTAGATATCCAGGCAGAAGCCTTACAGTCTGCTGTAAGGGCAGAACCCTCAAGGAAAACCTCAGAAGGGAAATGTGGGGCTTGAGCACCCACACAGTGTCACCACTGGGGAACTGGCTAGTACATCTGTGAGAAGAGGGTCACTTCAGACCCCAGAATGGTAGATCCACCAACAGTTTGCACCCTGTACCTGGAAAAGCCAGAGGCACTCAATACCAGCCCATGAAGGAGCATCTCCAAGCTGTGAGAGCCCACCTTTGGCATCAGTGTGCCCCAGATGTGAGACAGGGATTCAAAGAAAATGATTTTGTACCTTTAAGATTTCATGACTGCCCTGTTGGATTTCAGACATGCCTGGGGTCTGTGCCCCTTTGTTTGGTCAATTTCTCCCATTTGGAATGAGAGCATGTATCCAACACCTGTACCCCCATTGTATCTTGGGAGGAACTAACTAGGTTTTGATTTTACAGTCTCCTAGGTGGAAGGATTTGCCTTGTCTCAGATGAGACTTTGGACTATGTACTTTTGGATTATTGCTGGGTAATTTGGGGTAATGAGTTAAGATTTGGGGGGACTGCTGGGAAGGCATGATGGTGTTTTGAAAAGTGAGGACATTAGATTTGGGAGGGGCCAGGGGAGGAATGATATCGTTTGGCTCTGTGTTCCCACCCAAATCTCATCTTCATTTATAATCCCCATAATCCCCACATGTCAAAGAAGGGATCAGGTGGAAGGCGATTGGATTATGGAGGCAGTTTCCCCCGAGATTTCTTGTGATAGTGAGTGATAAAAAAAGATCATGAGATCTGTTGGTTTTATAAGCTGTTTCCCTGCTCTTGCTCTAACTCTCTGTCACCTGCCACCATGCAAGACAAACCTGCTTCCCTTTACACTACGATTTTAAGTTTCCTGAGACCTCCCCAGCCATGTGGAACTGCGAGTCAGTTAAGCCTCTTTTGTTTGTAGATTACCCTGTCTCGGGTAGTATCTTTATAGAAGTGTAAAAACTGACTAATACAACACCTATGCAACAAACCTGAACATATACCCCATGAACCTAAATAAAAGATGAAATAAAAATAATTAAGATTTTCAAGTTGTTAGTGATAACGACGGTAACAGTGGTTTATTTTTGTTTTCATCCATTTTAGACAATTAAATTTTATGAAAATAAATCGCTTCAAAGACTGAATGACTAATTTTAAATATTTCCCAATGTGATGTTGGCATTGGTACCATCAGAGAGAAAGTAGATATGCCTTTGTTTATGAGATTTATGTCAGTTTTTCTAGGAATTAGAACTGTTAAAAGAAAAAACTTCATCCAAATTAAATTTAAAGGAGTTTAATTGAGCAATGACCAATTTGCAAATCGGGCAGCCCCCAGAATCACAGCAGATTAAGAGGGACTCCAAGGATGCCTCATGGTCAGAACAAATTTATAGATGGAGAAAGGAAGTGATGTATAGATATTGTACATGAGGTACAGAAACAGCTGGATTGGTTCAGCTCAGTGTTTGTCTTATTTGAACACAGTTTGAACACAGCAGTGTATGGCTGCTGGGACTGGCCAAGTCTCAGATATTATTATAGGCACATACTCCTAAATTAGGGCTTCAGTATTGTCTACCTATTAATTTAAGTTGCAGTTCATCCACAAGGACTCAAATATAGAAGTACACAGTCCTTCTCAGGCCTTGTTTAGTTTGCTTTAACAGGACTGAAAACATTAGTGGCTTGTTCCTCAAAACTATGAAGTTGAATATGTAACATAATTGTTAGTGACCTTAAATTTCATGTAGCCTTACTGTAGTCTTTGCTTCCTAAATAATTTGTCATCTTATTTTGCTTCGTCACTCTTTCCAGCCTTACCATTACTTTACCACCTTTAAATAAATATATCCAACTGTATATGTCACTGTGCTGTCTTTGAGAGAGATCATATTCATGCACATGGTTATTACAAGACAGTAGAGAAAATACATGTTCTACTATTATATATTTAAGAAACTCTTCACCAGGTGTGGTGGCTCACACCTGTAATGCCAGTACTTTGGGTGACTGAGGCAGGTGGATCACTTGAGGTCAGGAGTTTGAGACTAGCCTGGGCAACATGGTAAAATCCTGTCTCTATTAAAAATATAAAAATTAGCCAGGCATGGTGGCACACACCTGTAATCCCAGCTACTCAGGAGGCGGAGGCAGGATAATCACTTGAACCTGGAGGCAGAAGTTGCAGAGGTCAAGATCATGCCATTGCACTCCAGCCTGGGTGACAGAGGGAGACTCTGTCGAAAGAAAGAAAGAAAGAAAGAAAGAAAGAAAGAAAGAGAGAGAGAAAGAGAGAAAGAGAGAGGGGGGGGGGGGGGGGGGGAGGGAGGGAGGAAGGAAAGAAAGGAAAGAAAGGAAAGAAAGGAAAGAAAGGAAGGAAGGAAGGAAGGAAGGAAGGAAGGAAGGAAGAAAGGAAGAAAGGAAGAAAGGAAGAAAGGAAGAGAAAGAAAGAAAGAAAGAAAGAAAGAAAGAAAGAAAGAAAGAAAGAAAGAAAGAAAGAAAGAAAGAAAGAAAGAAAGAAAGAAAGAGAAAGAAAGAAAGAAAGAAAGAAATCTTCACAGACTTCTTCAGTTACTGCCACATGAGATGAAGTTCCTGGGCTCAACATTGTATCAACTTTTATAAAGACTAACAGTGAATATCATGAAAAACAACTCTTGTTTATTTTGTTAGGGTATCACATTAATGGTTCAACTAGACTCCGGTTTAATAGCAATCTACTCTCGTTTGATTTTCTTTTCTTTTTTTAAAGCCTAATGGCTATTTTGGCCTTTTCTGGGGGCAGTGACTATAAACTTTTATTTTATTTTATTTATCTTCTAACAATTTTTATGGGCACACAGTAGGTGTATACATGTTTTTTCTTACTAAGTGAGCAGATTTTTAAAATATTTAATCTTAATTAACTTTAAAATTCTTATATGTTCTTTAAATTTGTTTTAAAGATGCTGATAATGATGATAATTATATCAAAAAAATGTATTACAACATGCCAGATTGTTCTAAATTTTATATGGATATGTTAAGTAAATTTATTAACTAAATATCTATTTTTGTGTGTGTGTGTGTGAAATTAGAAACAGAGACAGAATCTGTGTTTTTCTTCTGAATCTGGTCCCCTTTCCAAGAAGCTATTAAGTGGCCCTAATACTCCTCACTGGCATCCAACTCTGGCCTTTTGCTCTGAGATGCTCTGAGATGTCTCAGCTTACTTTTACTTTGAACATTGCTTTTGTTTTTAATTGCCCTATATAAATCACCTTTTACATAATAATTTCTAAAATACCAACAATAAAGAGCATTACTCATCATTTTACTCCTCATACTAATTATTTGAAATATATAAGTTGTATCCCTATTTCACACCCTAGTTAATAGGCCAGAGATTTAAATTCATAGTTTTCTGACCCTACACCAGTCTAGAAGCTGCAAGTAGCATAAATTTAACTAGAATGTACTTAAACAATACAAGAATATATTTCATCATTGAAAACCACCAATTCCAGGAACACTTTGATTATGGGTCTGGCTTCATTTCTGAAATTTGCAGAACTTGACCTTCTTCTTCATCAACTTTGCCTCAAGCTGAAGTTCTACCATAATAGCAAAATGACTGCAGCAATTCCAGACCTCATATATGCATACCACATCATCCGGAAGAAAAGAAAACTTCTTTTCCTCCATTCATCAGCTAAAAGACCTAGACTTCACACTCAAGGGTCCGTTTAAGATAGTGCTTACCACGGAACCTATCACAGTGATGAAGCTGGCTCCTTCCCCACAGACTTCCCCATGGAACTCCACAGGGCCCCAGATGTAGAGTCAATCCCATCAGAACTCTGTAACTGTGACAAAATGGAGGGTAAATGGAATGGATTTGGGGATTAAATCTCAGCATATTTTCTTGCCCACGTGTAGTATTTTTTGTTTTAATTCGTAAGCATTTTGTGAAAGGTTGTCTATTAGTACTTAAAATATCTTCATGAGTCATAACCTTTGCTTCTGGAACATTCAATCTTTGTTTTATGTATATATAGATCATATATATACATAAAACAAGGTGTGTGTCTGTATATATGTGTATGTGTGTGGTGTGTATATACTATATGCGTGTGATATATATATATATATATATATATATATATATATATATATATATATATCTCCCCCTCTGGCTACTTTTTCAGTTTATTTTGTACATTATTTTATAGTTCTCATGAATTTATATATTTCTATTACTCATAGTTCTGCCCTAGAATCTTTCTCACTTTGAAAAAATATATATTATGATATCTCATTCCAAAAGCATGCTTGGCTATGTGATATGTAACAAACCATCTCAAAAGTTCAGTGACATAAAACAATAACCATTTATTTTTGCTCATATGTCTATATATCTATTAGGTGGTGCATCTTTCCTCAGCTTGCTTACTTAGATATATATGTATATACAGTCAGATGCAGGTTGGATAGGTAACTACATTTATTCCCTATGACTGCTGTAACAAATTACCATACACTTTGTGGCTTAGACATGAATTTATTTTCATAAATTCTGTAAGTCAGAAGTATAGTAATGTCTTCTCTGGCTAAAAACAAGGGGTCAGCAAGAATGTGTTTCCCTTGGGAGGTTCTAGGGAATAATTCATTTCCTGGTCCTTCCAGCTTCTAGAGGAAAGCTGCATTTCGCTGCTGGTCCTCTTCTTCCACCTTCAAAGCTAGTGATGATGGCTCAGATCTTTACATTGCTTCGCCTTGACCTCATCTTCAGCCCCCCTCTTCACTTCTTTTTACCCTTGTTATTACATTGGGCCCACCCAGATAATTCAGGATAATTTTCCTGTCTACTAATTAGCAAACTTTATTCTATCTGCAACTTTAATTCCCATTTGTCATGTAACGTAACATATCCAGATGTTCTGTGAATTAGTAAACAGACATCTTTGGAGGGCCATTATTATGCCTACAACAATGGCTCTGTGGAAGTGATCTGGACTCTCTTATGCATCTGAAGATCAGCACACTGACTGATTTAGGATGGCTTTCATTGAGATAACTGAGCATTTCTCCTTATGGTCTTTCAACCTGCAGCAGGCTGGCTCAGGATGGTCTCTTGTAAAGTCAAGTTACCAAGAGAAATCTCGTGTTATTATATGCATTACTTTCTACTGGCTATAATTAGTCAAAAGATCAATTCAGACTCAAATGGTGGGAAATCCAAGTATTCAACCCTTAATGGGAGAAGCTACAAAATCATATGACAAATGGCCTAGAAATTGACAGGGGTGGAGAATTGGGGCCAGTTTTGCAATAAATCTACCACTGTTGGAATATCCTTAATCATCACAATGACTGGTTTATTTTCGGAGCAGACAAACTCTCTTTTGCTTTCTGGTCTTTATATATGTCATTCTGACTGGCTGGCACCCTATCTTTTTTCCTTGCTCATTCCGCTAAGTCGAGGACAAAGTAATCTCTTTGTACTTTGTTTTGCTGTGGGGGTGGTCCCTTGGCAAACAAATAAGAGAGTCAAGTTTCATTCTGCTTTATTGCCATCTTTCTTGTGTATTTTAAAATAACCACTTCTTTTGTCCCAATGGTAATTAAGGGGCTATCACGTTTTTGGTGTCTCATTTCTTGCTTTCTGTTCCCAGATGTGGGAAATTCATGTGGGACAACTATATTCTCAAGTGCACTGGGGTGGCTTGCCTAGAATGAAAAGGAAATGCTACAGAAGGGATGCCTCCATCCTAAGTATCTGACTTTAATAACAGGACTTTTGGCCTATAAAAACTTAATGAAAAGGAGCCACGTGGATGAGGAGTCTATGCTTACAATCAGATATTCCCAGGTAATGTTTAAGAGTTTCAATAATCTTGCAAACACTTTTGATGCTTTTTCTCCTCACATCCCACATCTAATCATCCGGTGAATTCTAACTACTCTACACCTAAATATAGCTGGAACTCAGTAATTTATCATGCATTCTATTGCTAACACCTTGATCCAAACCACCATTATGTCATAACTACATTGCAACAGTCTCCTGGTGAATGTCCTTATTTTCTCTCTTGGATCTCTACAGTTTATTTTTAATACAGCAGCCACAGGGATCTCTTAAAAATGTGTCAAATGATGATACTTCCCTCCTCAAAGCCCTCTAATGACTCGCCATCTTACTCAGAATGAGAGACATAGTCCTACAGGATCTGGAACTTTATCATTTATTCGGCTGACCTCATCTCCCAATACTTTCTCACTCACTCACTTTACCAGGTACACTTGCCTTTTTTGCTAATCATTGAACTTTCCAGGCCTGTTTCAATTTCAGGAATTTAATGCTTACTTTTACGTCTGCCAATAACCATCTTTTCTAAAATATCCACATTTCTCCCTACTTTGTCATTATCGTTACCTTTCACTCAAACATTCTCAAAAGTGTTTTCAGACCATCCTATTTAAAGTTATGTGCCTATGTGTACACACATGGGCACACATACCCACACACATGCACACATACAACCTCTCTCACCCTAATCTTTCCTATCCCATTTAACGATATTCTTTTCACAGCACATATTACCCTCTAACACTGTATGATTTACTTAATTTTTATGTCTTTTTTTGTTTGTCCTTGAAATGGTGAAAATGTAAGTTCTATTAGGGCTGGATAGTACAATTTGTTTACTGAAGTACCTTCAAATGCCAAGAAGTGTGCGTGCACACAGAAAATACTTGATATTTTGACAACATGAGTGAATGAGTGGATGTATGACATTATAGATTCTGTATCATTTTACAAATGGATATTTTTCTTAGGAAATTCCAAGTTATATTTTGCTGTTTTATGGAGCTAAGCAGGGACCATTTCCTCATTCTCAAATTATCCACCGATCTATTGAAAGCTGCTACTACATAGTCCAACAGCATGGGAACCCATATGGGCAACATCTCTCTTATTCCTATTATTTCCACGTTTTGTTTGGTGAACTCCTACTCAATTTCTTTCTTTCTTTTTTTGGGGGTGTGGGGGGCGGGTGCAGATGGAGTCTCACCCTGTCACCCAGGCTGGAGTGCAACGGCACAATCTCGGCTCATTGCAACTTCTGCCTCCGAGATTCAAGTGATTCTCCTGCCTAATAGCTGGGATTACAGGTGCCCACCACCACGTCCGGCTAATATTTTGTATTGTTAGTAGAGATGGGGTTTCACTATTTTGTCAGGCTGGTCTCGAACTCCTGACCTCGTGACCCACCTGCTTCTGCCTCCCAAAGTGCTAGGATTACATGCGTGAGCCACTGCTCCTGACTTCTCTTACTCAATTTCTATTACCATCTACTATGACTCCTTCTAGGAAGCTGTCTTTGAATAATTAAATATGAGATAGGTGCCTCATTTCAATTTTCTGGAAATTTCATGACTCTTACACAACTATGTTGTAATGTTCTTATTTGTCTTTTCTGCTATGCTATAAGCTCCTTGAGAACAGAAATTATGCATATTTTGTTAATGACTGAATTGTTAGTGATTAGTACAGTTTTAACATATAATAGGTATTTATAAATATTTTAAATGAATAAACAAATGAATGTAATTCATTTAAATGTTATTAATTCCAAAATTAGAAAAAACTTCAGTATCTAATCTAATAGCCAAATTCCTACTTTTAACTTTATTAATGGCAACAGATTTATTCTAAATACTAATACTAATTATTTCTGACATTTCAGTCACCCTAAAGCAACTTTGTTTTCCAGATGGAATTATTAAAATTTTGTCAACATTCCCTCTTGGTCATTATGTCTACGTTTTAAATAGTCCTGTTTAATTTATTTTTAAAATGATTTTAATAAATGTGCTTTATGATGTGTACATTATTCAATCTTACCAGTAATTATTTCAGAAGTTGTTACATCAAAATCATTGTTAGGCAAAACTATCACAGCATTTGATTTTTCAGTTCTTTATAAGATTGTATAAATTATTACCTATATATTAGAGTAGGTTAATTGAGTGCCTTAAAATAAAAGTGCCTGTTTCTTCTTTGTGTTGCTTTATCAATCTCCTGAACCAGGTATCACATATCTTTTTCTTTTTGTTGTTTTATTCAAATCTTCTAAGCATATCAATAATTTTAAAGTGGTTCCAAATAGAAAAAAATACTTTGTAGAAAATAACCTACATATGGGAACTTTGATGAATTTGGAAGCCTAGTTATTTATAACGAGTAAAATTGAGTGTCAGTTGTAATTTGTGAACTCCTACACTTCCCATTTATAAAAAGGTATTACTTTATTTTGTATATGCTTGGAGTTTCTTTTATATATTTCATGTTACTCTGGTACTGCAGTTTTTTTGTTCTTCTTTGAATGGATGAAAGACAAGGCTTTAAAGTCTCCAAAAAAACATTTCCTGTTGTTGTAGTCTTAATATTTATTTATTTATTTATTTATTTATTTATTTTTAGTGTAGGATAAACAGAAGAAATGCTCAGTCTTAATTAGTGTAAATAAAATTTTTAGATAGATTTTTAGAGTCAGGACACATTTTTACCATTTTGCTAAATCAGTTTTGAGGTCTACACTAGAGTTTTGACTACAGTTTTAAAAAATTATTTCCCTATCTCAGGATCTCTATGTATATAAGCATTCATTTTCTGACAAAACATTAAATGTCAAACGTATTCCCAGTCATGGCAAGATAAATAGTGTGGGGAAAAAAAAAAA
Source organism: Theropithecus gelada (assembly GCF_003255815.1). Classification (NCBI taxonomy): domain Eukaryota; kingdom Metazoa; phylum Chordata; class Mammalia; order Primates; family Cercopithecidae; genus Theropithecus; species Theropithecus gelada. Next base: position 76,397,946 of record NC_037672.1, read on the forward strand.
AAAAAAAAAAAAAACTAAATGACAAGAGAAAAACTTCATAGAGATTTCTGTATGACTCACCTTGAAGACAATAATTTTTTTGACATGTGAATGAACTTATACTTAAATGAGGACAGTAGAAAATGAGGTACTTGTCAGGAGATCGAGACCATCCTGGCTAACATGGTGAAACCCCATCTCTACTAAAAAATACAAAAAAACTAGCCGGGCAAGGTGGCGGGCGCTTGTAGTCCCAACTACTCGGAGGCTGAGGCAGGAGAATGGGGTAAACCTGGGAGGCGGAGCTTGCAGTGAGCTGAGATCCGGCCACCGCACTCCACTCCAGCCTGGGCGACAGAGCGAGACTCTGTCTCAAAAAAAAAAAAAAAAAAAAAAAAAGAGAGAAAATGAGGTACTTGTCAAAGGCAACATAATCACTGCAAGGTGCAATGCTGCAATAGAGTGGTTTGGAATCCCTATTTAGTGATCTTCGGATTTTACTTTGTTGATTTCTTTAGGGTTATTCTCTTATAATAGTACAATGCTGATTTAAAGAGTTTTCTATTACTTTGAAGAGTCTGTATTAACAGCAGTGATCTTTCTCAGAACTTTTGTAGAATCATTTTCTAAAACACATGACTGGAACATTTTAATTAACTAAAATCCAGTTTGAACAAAATGATTTACTTCACTGATATCATAGAAACCATAAATCCCATGCCTAATATAACCTTACAAGAGATATACTTCATAAGATTTTACTTTGTGAATGTCACTATTAAATACCCAATTAAAGAGTCATCTGTGTTGAGTGGTTTTGCAAATAGAAAGCCAGTTTGGATATGAAGTGAACAAACTTGCATCACACAGGAACACATACATTGTAAGTGGCAAAGTAGTAGAGAGATAGTTTCCTCATTAAAAAAAAATATGTTATTGATACAGTTTTAATATGGAGCAATACTTACGTCAGTATACACATACTTACCTCTTTGAAAAATACTTTAAAAACAATTTATAGATCATGACCATTAAGTTATATTCTGAATATTGCATTTGTTAATCATACATTTCTTTAGAGACCTACATAAAGAGTTTATGTCATTCTGTTTTTATTCAGAGATAGGGATTTCTGTTTAAGTATCCAGTTCCCAGAACAAAAATAATGCATATAGTAGGGCATAAAAATATGGCCACATACCTTTAAATGTCTTTCATGATGAAGTTAGAGTCTGTTTCTCCAACCCCTGAATCTGGGCTAGCCTTGTCACTTTCTTTGTTTAATGGAGTGTTGTAGAAGGGATGCGTAAATGCTCTTGCTAACGCCTCTAAAGATCTGTGGCTTCCTCTTCCACCCTCTTGGAACCTTGAGACCACCACTCTCTGAAAAAGTCTCCTCTGGCTTCCTAGAGGATGTAAGAGCACGTGAAGAGAGGGAGTGCCCTGACCAGGCCATCTGGTCACTCTAGCCTCCCCCGCTGAAGCCCCAGACACCTGAAGGAGACTATCTTAGGCAAACTTAGTGCCCAGCTAGTCTTTGAGATGCTTACAGACCCATGAGTGGATCTAGTCAAGACCAGGAGAAGACCCCCCATCAATGTTTAGAATTGTGAGAAGTAGTAAACAGTGGTTTTTCTAAGTCATCAAATTTGGGAGCATTACAGCAGTTGGTAAATAGTTAATATCATGGTATACTTGCAAAATGCCTAGAAATACTTGGAGAATAAAATAAAAATTATTCTATCATTAAGTTTATAATTGCTTGTCTTACTGAGGGGAAAGGCAATATATAAATAAGCTAAGTAATTTGTATTTAGATCGTAGGTAAAGAATTCAGAATTTGAACCCAAGGAGCACCATATTAGTGCTCAAAAGATGATAATTCGGAAATCAACACAGATTATTCCTAAAATGTAAAAGACTACACTTCTCCAATAGCCCTATATTAATTATGTATTAATATTCTATTCTATCTGCCTATCAATCTATCTACTATCTCTTTATAATCTAATGTGTGCATATGCTTGATTTCTCCAGTAGACGGCATGTTCTGCTTGGCTAACTGCATAATTATTCAATATCAATTATATTCTGTTACTGTGTATCTCTGTAGGCTTGACCTGGGTTTCTTTTATGATAATATTTCCTCATTAGCTTTTGTTCTCATTTTGCTTCTCTTTATGTTTCACAATATTTTCATGTCCATATTTCAAAGCTTAAGAAACAGCTCTCTGGATACGTCATGTTTTAAAATGTGCTCCATTTTTGTAGCTGTTAATGAAGTTTTGCTGTACCCATTAAATGTGTCATTTTACTTCTGAGGTTGCAAGGTTTATATATCTTTTATGAAAGTCATGACTTACAGCTTTATAAGCTAGACAGTTTGATTAATAGTCTTTCTTTTCTATGTCCTCCATTAATCTGCTCTTTTGTGATATGTTTCAACGGAATTTTTGTATGAAGAGTATAGTAAAAGAAATACGTTCTAAAATAGCAAAAGAAAATGCTGAGAAAATTATTAGTTTACCTGTTATATGGTAGTAAATTGTATATCAAAAATATGTTACAGCAAATTAAAAGTCCTTTAAGAGAAAGGCAACATTACATATTTAGATTTACAGTAATATAAACTTTCTGTGTTTTTGAGTGATTTACAGTGACTCCCTTTTAATACATGTGAATAAACCTCATAAAAGTAAAACAAACAAAAACATCAAGATTGTATAGCCAAATGGAAATATAATACTAAATCAGATAGTGACTGGATCTGTTCTTCACTTAAAGTCTTCATCACAAGCAAGTCTAGTTGTTAGACTTTAAGTTTATTCTTGGTTGCTATGTGTACATTTACAGTAACTCTCTTATTGCTAATTACTGATTTGTTGTTAGGTGAAGACAAATTTCAAAATGTTAAAATTTGGTGATAAGGTATGTCATTATGAGGATATTTATAATTTAAATGAAAGTGTAGTGATCATGTGGAATATTTATAGTACGTTTTTATTTATTTCCAGTGTTCATGGTTATGTTATCACACATACAATCCATGACTCTAATAGCAAAATGATGATTAACAAGATTAAATTATTGTACAGTGATTAAATATAAAATCTGTAAGAAACATCATTAAAATGGTATCTATAATAAAAATCACTGTAGTGTAAAATAATTCTTTATCTCTCCTCATTCACCTCAAACACACACGTATATGGAAACATGCACCAGCACACACGCGTGTGCATTCACACACATACACATCCTTTTCACCATTACAATTACAATGAGAGAAACACTTCTTTAGGCTAATTCTCAAAGGTCAAATATATACAAATGAATTGAAAAAGCTACTGTGAGCACTTAGAAACCTCTAATTTTTATCTACCTACCTATCTACTAAGATAATGAGTAATATTGTTATATTTTAAATGCCTATATATTATATAAAATATTTAAATATACTTTTGACATTTTTTACTTTTAATGAATATTAGTCTTAAAAAGTCATTACTTATAAATACTAGTTACTGAATATTTAGTATATTCCAGGCACAAAGCTAAGTTATCTACATTAATTTCTCATTTAATTATCCAGTATTCCTATGTAGAGTCTTCATTTGAAGCTAAAAAAACTGAGACATAAGGAAACTAAATAATGTTTTAGTAGTATAGTTGAAGGTGAAGTTGAGATTCAAATCATGGCTAGCTATCTTCAGTCAGACAGTTAAATTCACATTTAGAAATATGAATATATAGTAATATAAATATGGATTTAAAATTTGAGAATGAATATATAGTAATATAAATATGGATTTAAAATTTGAGACTACATAATATTAAAATTCTACATACATTAACATAATTCTGTTTCCCATATATATTTAATTTTCCTATATATATTTCATCAGCAGAATATATGTACATATATGTGTATATATAATTTTAAAATAAAAGTGTCCTTATTTATCTTTACATCAGATTACAACAGAAATCAAATTGGAAAGAAAGGTCAAGAATGTATTATTTTCCAATTTCTCACATTGAGATTCAAAGATAATTTAATATTAAGGGTAGATTGTTTCAAAATATGGTTTAATAGGGTTCCCTATACAAAGCATTAGTGCTAGTACAAATTTTTCTCCTTTTTAATATACTAATCAGTTATAGGATAACTTACTATTTTAGAATCAATCAATATATTTTTTTCATTAGCTTTTCTTTGATTTGCTGATTTTTAACTACCTTCCTTTTTAGATTTCCTTTATAAAAATTACTGTCTTCCATATTGTCTTATTGGCTTTAGTGTTTCATTTCCACTCTAACAAAAGAGAGATTGAAATGCATAAATATAAAAATTTAGGTTTTATTTTATTGTTTCCATGTTTGGAAAATTTTGTAATGGTAAATAGCTTTAATAAACACATGTATATTATTATACTATATATGTTCTTGGTGTGAGTTTCAGTATGTGAGAAAAGACAAGAAAAATTGACCATAATCATGCCTTAGAAGTAAATCTGTGTATGTCAAGTTACAGTTCAGACTACTGACACAGTAAAAGGGATAGCCTTTTATTCAACTTATCATTCCTACTTTCCTTGTGCAATAGTAAATGAAAGTATTTACATATATAGTAAGATACATTAAAATCCTCAAAAAGAACAGTGATTTGTGCATTATTTATATCAACTGAAATAAATTGTGACAAATAATGGAAAAGTAGTTTCCCATAAAGCTGAATTAACTTTTCAAATTATTGTTTTGTTTTCCTTTAGTTTCCATGTTATTGATGAGATACAATAATTTGCCAGTTCCAGATCAGAAAATTTTAACTGAAGCCCATTATTAAGATGTGTTACTTACCTTACTTTGTTTCTATATCTGATCTGAATTAGGAACTAAATTAAGTATTGAGTACGGTCATTATACCCCTTAAATGTCTGTAGCACAAATTGGCCCCTGTTTATTCTTCAGAGGAAAGAAACATAATAATTCAGATTTCTGCTTATGCATTTCTTGCTTACCTTGTTTGCAGGTGTTAGAATGTGAAAATGCGATTGATTCTTGCGCTCTTAAAAAATAACAGGTGTGAAAATTCACATGCATCATCACTGTGTGACTAAGCACTTAAAATTAATAAAAGAGAAAGATATTTTGATTTATGTTAATGAATATGTTAACTTGCCTTCTTAATGATGATATTCATCTCAAATTCTAAATGGAGCCAAATGGAGAATAGATATAAATGAATGGTTCACTAAATTATTGAACAAATTAATAATAGATAATATTTACTTTAGGCTTGTTTCTATTTATACATCTACTATACAATAATTTTGAATACCTACTATTAGAAAGGTACTGTTGTAGGTAATACTTGAAAAACAGAAATGAATCAAAATTTCTGTCTTCAGTGAGTGTACACTTTAATATGAGAATTACATATGGATACAAGTAACTCTAAGATAAAGTTAAAAGTAGGTTTATTAGGAAGATTAATAAATTAATGTGGACATTAAGAAGGAACAGTGATTATTTCCAGATGAGACACTCAAAAGATTTCATTAAGGAGACAGTTGAATAAGGTCATCAGTTGTGTGTAGGATTTGGACATGCTAAGATGGAAAAGAGCATGTTGGGCTACGGAAACATATTGAGTAAAGGCAGAGAGCATTATCAAAGATGCATAAAAGATTTAGAATTGTCTAGTTCATGTTGTCTAGGGGATGATATGTTTGGAAAGGTTAATTGATACAAGATTTTGGAGGGCTTCAATACTAGAATAGAAAGATTTCATTTATTTCCCTATGCATTGAAGAGCCATTACAATTTCTTTGTATTAAACTAAATTTTGCTTCACACATTTTTGAGATAAAATAATTGAAAAGAATAATTTGAAGTGAAAAAACAATCTTACATTGAATATTTATATTGTCAATTATCTTAGTATAAAAACTTCCTTCAAAAAAGTTACTCTTAATCTACCTTTAAAAATAAATCTAAGTAGCATACATTTACATGTTATATTGGCATTTCAAAATCAGCCACCTGATATAACAGATACAGCATTAGCCATAATATCTACACTTCAAATAATTGTAATTGTTAATTCTGATGTAGTAGGTGCTTAGCTATGCTAGACAACTACTGTGTTAGGCTACATGACTCTTCATTGACCAGAAAATAATAATTTAGAAAAATATAATGCATATAGAAATAATATATGTAGAAAAAGTATTATTTCAGATTTTGAGTTCTTCACTCTTCATCTGAGATGTACATTTTTAAGCAATTCTTAGCAAATACTAGTTCACATAAATATAATATATTCTCAAATTAAAGAGAAATATGTTTCCATAGTAGAAGAATAGGGGAAAAGAAATTACTTATTTAATGTATAACTTATAGTCTTCTTATTATATGGTTTTTATCAAGCAAATCATTCAATGCTTATAATGATCCTATGATGTAGGCATAGTGTCTCCCCACTTAACAGGTGAGGACACCGAGTTTAGGTAACTTGCTAAAGTCACAGAAGTCACTAGAAGCCTAAGTAGAAGACTATAAATAACCCAGTCAGCCTTGATTGAACTAAATGCCATTAACAAAAACAATATGCAGTCTCTTCCTGTGCAGCTCAATGTTCCTTTTCTCCCACTCTTACTGAAGAAATTAATATAGTATGTTTATTTCAGTTCACAATTGAAAGTATGTGTAGCTTATCAAAAAGTCTTATTTTTCCCCCCTTCTTTTAAGTATAAGGAGCTCAGTTCTCAGGTTATCATTTCTTTCTGTCGTTTTAGTTATACTGATTTACATTATACCCTAATAAAACAATGATATTTATAATGCATATGATATTCATTGCTACAATGAGGTAACAAACTCTTGGGGTTGTGAATTTTCAGGGACTGAGCAGTTTAATTAGATAGAAAGGAAGGGATGAATTCAAGTATATCGCCTTACTTCCATGGATTGAAATAGAAAGAAAATTTTCATATATTACTAATCACCTCTGGGAAAGTGGATAGGTGACATATTACAAATCAGCTAATAGCAGTGTGTATGTGTGTGTGTGTATATGTTTATTTTGTATGATTTTTCCACTTATAACTGATATCCTTTGATAGATTCATATTTCACTAAAATAATTGTGTTCTCATGCACCTTTTATGTTGATTAGAAATTTAATTAAACATTTCCAAGATTCATTAATTAACTGGCTTCCTTCAAGCACTCCTATCATAAATTAAGCAGCATGCGAGATTGGTTAAAAATACGACAGTCTTGTTGTGACACACTAATCAGCATTAACATTTCATCAATGATTCTAAAACAAAGTGCAAAGTTTTTCTTCTTACTGGTCTTTAACAAATTGGAGACAATAGATCAGCTTCTACATCATACTTGGAATGCTTAGTATATAGCAGATGATGCTACTGTTTCCTTTTCTTCCACTCCTCTGAGGAAAAAAAAAAAAAAATCGAAGAACAGAGTAAAGAAGGGTTCAGAAATAAAACTGCAGAAATTAATGCTGTGAAATTGGCCAAGGAAGGCAAATACAGTAGAGATCTGCCTCTGGGATAGAAATTCCTTTTTCTTTCAGTGACAGGCTAGCAGAGCAGTTAGGGCATTCATTCTGATTGCACCCATTTTCAAGCAAATTTGCATACTTGTTATTCATACGGATTCATGGCTCTTTTAACAAGTTTCTCCCTCCCCACAACTTTCCTTTTGGGATCCTCTACTGTCCATTTAAGTAGAAAAAATAATGTACTTGTGAATGGCTTCTGAAATCTGATCTTTACTTGAAAAGAAGGGGAAAAATATCTTTCAAATTTAGTTAATAAGAATAAAGATGTACAACTATAAAACGTGTAAGAAACGAGTTTGGGACTCAGTTTTTAGTTCCTACTATGGGCATAATGTTTTAACAATGTTAATAACTCTTCAGAATTTAAGAAAACCGATCCTATGTGTTCAAGACATTTGTATTTAAATTCATTCTAATCAAGTCTGGGCAAATGAAGGTTAGATTGAGCAGTGATTGTTAAGAGTTAAATGTCAATGACAATGCACTAAAGTGCACCATCTGCTTTTTTCTTTATGTGTGTTACATTTGTCATTACACAGTAATGTTACTGAAATAAAATTATTTTCTAATAAGTTAAAAAAGGAAATAGAAACAAGATTCAGAATATTGTTTACTGTTTCTCTTGCATGCAATGATTTTATTAATGCATTGATATGGCTTCCTCACAGTGTTAAAATAAATCTACACTAATTACCTGAGTTGTAAGCAGATCAGTGTTTCTTATGAGAAGTTACTTCCAGCAACCACTAAGAGATGATCAACAAATTTGACAAGTATTCTCAAGAACTAGAGAGAAAATCTAGCAAGGAATAAGAAAGGACAGGCCTGATGTACAGCTGTTTGCTTGTGTCCACTCTACCAAATTGATGAGGAAACTAAAATTTAGGTGATTTTCCACTAACAAGAAGAAAGAAATATAATTTTCATAAAATGCGTATTTGTATGAGAGAGAAAGAAAGAGTGTCAGAGGTAACAAAGGAAAAAGGACTAACACAGGCATCTCTCTACTTAAAAATAAGTTAATTTCCGAAAGGCTATTCGTAACCCATTTCTTCAGCATGACTAAGAAAGGATCAAGTTTGCAATTTTCAATGAGCTTCCACTAAATAGTACTTGTGGTCTGTGCTTTAAAGTTTTAAACTGAACTTTTGCTGTTCTGTCAGGTCAATTTAAGTTGTAATAGGCATCAATTTCCAAAACATACTGGTTTCATCCACTTTGAAATTTGTGGAAGCAGATGGACTCTTTCTCGAAAAACCCTAAGTGTCAGGATGCAATTTTGAGCAGTTACATTATCTGATAGACTCACATGTATAATGTGTACATTCTAGAAGCTGTTGAATCTATGGAAATCTCTGTGGCAAAGTTACCTTACAGCATTTACACTGTTCTTTTACTTTAAACAGAACAAGTCATAGCCTTTTTCATGCATTGACATTTATCTAGTAGGCATCTGACTCTGAGCTATACTTTTTGTACACAACTAAAAAGATTTTTCATTGGATAAATTACTTCTCTTCCATATTTGCATAGGACCAACACTGTTCATATTATTATCATTATATTTATTACTATTATTATTATTATTATTATTTTGAGAGGGAGTTTTGCTCTTGTCACCCAGGCTGGAGTGCAATGGCACGATCTCGGCTCACTGCAACCTCTGCATCCCGAGTTCAAGCGATTGTTCTGCCTCAGCCTCCAGAGTAGCCGGGATTACAGGCATGCGCCACCACGCCAAACTAATTTTGTATTTTTAGTAGAGATGGGGTTTCTCCATTTTGGTCAGACTGGTTTCGAACTTCCAACCTCAGGTAATCCACCCGCCTTGGCCTCCCAAAGTGCTGGGACTACAGGCGTGAACCACAGCACCTGGCCCACTATTCATATTACTAGTGGCAACAAATCCGTAGGGCTCTGCAGCAAACTCACTTTTTGCCTTCTCAGAAGAAAGAATTCAACTGAGGCAGCATAAGGCAGAAGGAGAGACCTAGGCAAGATTTAGGGCAGAAATGAAAGAAAGTAAAGTACACTTGGAAGAGGGAAAAGCAGGTGACTTGACAGACCAACTTCCCGGTTTGACGTTTGACTTAGGGTTTTATGTTAGTATGTTTCCAAGGTCTTGCATCCCTTCTCCCCTGATTCTTCCCTTGGGGTGGGCTGTCTGCACGTCCAGTGTACTACTAGCACTTGGGAGGGGAGCATGTGCATGTGCGGTGTGTTTACTGGAGTCGTACACATGCTTACTTGAGGCATTCTTCCTTATCAGCTGAATGTCCCTAGAAGGTCATATGCCAGATAAACTCTGCTACTCCTCTTCTTCTTCTACTCCTTCTTCTCCTCCTCCTCCTCCTCCTTCTTCTTCTTCTTCTTTTTTTTCTTCTGAGACGGAGTCTTGCTCTTTCACCCAGGCTGGAATGCAGTGGTGCAATCTCGGCTCACGGGAAGCTCCGCCTCCCGGGTTCACGCCATTCTCCTTCCTCAGTCTCCTGAGCAGCAGGGACTACAACAGGCACCCACCACGCCCGGCTAATTTTTTTTTTTTTTTTTGTATTTTTAGTAGAGATGGGGTTTCACCGTGTTAGCCGGAATGGTCTGGGTCTCGGTCTCCTGACATCGTGATCCGCCCGTCTCGGCCTTCTTAATGAACATGCTTGAGTCCACTCACCCAGTTCCTGAGATCTTATCAGGAAGCGGCTAATCACCAGTTTCAGGTGTTTCTGTTTATTGGGAGAGTGCCTTTCCTTGGTTCTCTCTGTGACCGATTATTGTTTTAGAGCAAACTGGTCCAACCTGTGGCCCACGGCGGTTTCACTGACCTAAAGAGTTGGAGAAATAAAAATCTTAACCTTAATTTGTTTTCACATATCTTGGAAAAAAAGACATGTGATAGATTATAAAAACATGTTTAAAAACTGTATTGCTTAGTGGAATATTTAGTGATTTATGTAGATTTGTGTTAATTTTGCATTATAATTTCTACACATAAACGATTTAAGAGCGTATTATCTTTATTGAATATTTTAATTAGGATTTTTAAGTAAGTATAACTTTTTATGTGTGCTGGTATAGTAAAATTCAAGAGAAAACAGCTTACATTATGAGTATCAAAAAATGATTATCCATGGAAGAAAATATTGCAAAACTGTGTGCATTTAACTTACAATAATCATATGGAATGCAAAATGATTTGAAAGGAAAACTTATTTTTTCATTGTAAGTCAAAAAATCATGATCATTTATTACCATGAACGTTCTCTTTTTAAATTTTTCTGAGTCACTAAAACCATTGTTTACATGGACAAAGACTGAAGAAAGAGATTCTTAGAAACATTTGCTCAGTGAAAATGGAAACCATAGGAAAGAAAAAGAATACTGATCAAGTCAGCAAAATTTCTTCTTTTTGGAGGATTTTTCTTCATCTTCTTCTTTTTTCAGTTAAGTTTAGATTATTGTATTTGAAGTGTAAAATTTCTAAATAGAATACATATTTAATACAGTGCACAAACTGTTTTTAGCTATGAATCTTTTGAATACTCTAATTTCCTTATCATTTCTGCTTTAGTTCTTTCAAATTTAAGGACAAATATTACTCATTTTAGTTTATTTGCTTGCATTCAAGGAAACTGACACTATGCTTTAAGTGAATGTTTACACATTTACTGATTTTTTAATTTATTAATAATTCCAACAGCCATAGGATGTTTATCTTTCTTTTTGTATTTTAGCTGAGCTAGCTAATTTATTTATTTATTTATTTTTTTATTTATTTATTAGCAATAATCAGTCTCCATCACAAATTTACTTAGAATAACTAGCCTTCTCTGCCCTTCGCTGGAGTGTGTGTATGTTTATGTAACTTAAAGAACACTACAAAATAAGTTTTCTAACATATGTCAGCATTTAAAATAACATTTTTATATGAATTACCTTCTCAATTATGTTAGGAATAGGTGTGTTAATCTATTTGACATTTGTTATAAATGTTAAATGTCTCATGGGAAAAGAAATGTGTTAATCTCTATGCATATAAAGAATTGTGCAGAAATTGAAATTGGTTATAAATTTTAACTCTCGCCACACCAAATAGCAATCACTGAAGTAGTTAAATACAACTTACCAGTAAAATGTACAGGCATGATCAATAGTATTTTGAAGAAAAGCTAAAAGCCCATGAAACTTTTCAATGGAATTAGTTTTATTCTTTATTGTTGATTTATTTTCTACTGTTGATCTTCTGATGATTTAAAAATATTTACTGGATAGATTTCCCCACCTGCCCAAACTTCACCATCACCCACAAAATAATTTTACAGAGATGAAACATTAACTTTAACTAACAAGATAATACTACATTTTTTTTTTTGGATATTTAAACAATAAAATGTTAAAAATTGAACTAGTAGGAAGAAAAGTTCCTTCTGGCAGCAGACAGTCACCTCAACAGCCCATGTCTGATTTTTCCTACAGGCTTTCACAGACTCCTCTCATTGGTGGTCACATTCATCTTTCCTCTTAATTGGCAACACACAATCATTCATAAATATCTCTTATAGCTCTTTTATACGTATATAAATATCTGACCACAACATTAGGCCTATTCAGATTATTCTAGGAATCTTGCCTTGTCAGTGCTATTATATAGAAAGTTAAAAAAAAAAAAATCTAGTTTTAATAGCACCTGACTATAGTTATAAAAACTTGTTATAACTGCACTAACTTTGATAAAACAGCTTTACCATGCTCAGGGACATATTTGACTCATATTATATGTTGTTTAATTGTTATAAAAGTATAATTATATCCTTTGAATGTCATACTTAGTTGCCATAACTATGTTTATTAATTCTATTTTTTTATATAACTTTGAATCTATACACCTACAGCCTACTATAATCAATGGCTAGGAAAAAGGAATGTGCTTATTTTGGTATGTAATTGGGATTGTAAAATGTGGTAAAAATGTAGTAGAATAGTATTTAAATATTCAATCCAAAACAATTTAAAATGTCTTGTATCAAAAAAGATTATTTGAAGATACTTGAAAACATATTATAAGAACAAATATGGTTACTGCCTTTTTCATTTCTTTTTTCCATGAAAAAATAAAAAGCTAGTATTTCTTTTTGACTAATGTATGTGATGCAAGATATCTCACAGAAAGAAGCTACTTATCCAAAAGTGATTGAAGCCACCTGTTGTGTGAGGCGGGCTTTGTCATGTAACAATGGGTACTTCTCAACAGTCTCTAGGGTGCTTTGTAAGTCTTTGAAGTATCATTAGAAGGTCTGTATTGAAGAATAAGGTTTCGCTGTTCATGTTCCAAGAATTAGTCAAAATGGGAAAGATGTTTCCTCTTGTTCGTGAAAACCTTTTTGAGATTGTATAATGTTTTACTTAAAGAGGCAAAGTACTACTCATGTTTCCATTTTAAGTTAGAGGGCATAAAAGAGAAAAGCAATTTAGGATTTGTACTGATGAATTAGTTGCCACAATTATTTTGAGGTTCTTTAGGGATATTGTACTTTGTTCTGAGATTAGATTGTGAACAAATTAATCATTTGGGAGACTAAATGGGAAAGTCAATGCATAGGTGACTTCATTCTGTCAAAAAAAATGAACTGAGCTGCAAGTATGTCACTTTCGTTTTTTAATCCAAACATTGGGCTGGTATTATAATTATCTCTAACTTTAATTATTTGATATGATTAATAATTAGAGAAAAGATATTTATAGTATTTCACATTATCACATATTATTTGCCACTATGCTTTGGAATTGAAAGTGAAACAAGTGTCTACCAGATTTTACATTGGTCTGGATCTGTGCCCCTCAGCATAATGGTCATGGGTGGCTTTGCATGTGAAATGCGGACATATGGGTCCGGGTCCATTGGACGTTAAAATATAGAGTCACGTGTGGTCTCTGTGTCTCACTTTTAACTATAATATTTTTAATGATGAAACAAAAGCTTACATAAAATGATCTAATGTACTTACCAGTAGGCTGAAACGTAAGAAATATTTCCACTCATTTGCTTAAATGCTTTTGTTTTCTAAGTGAGATATAACAATTTCTATAAATTCCGACTTCAATTTCTTCTCTCTCACTCTCTCTCCATAATATACTATCATCCTTAAGTGGGTGTATCTTGTTTGCGTACGTGTTTCAGTAGTTTCACGGCAAATGTAGACATTAGTAAAAAAAGTATTTAAAAATTTAATATTCATGACTCTTTTGCATTTTTCTTTTTAATCCTTTTAAAGACTTATCTATATTGATACCTGTATTCATTTGTTAAAGTTAACATAACAAAGGACCAAAAACTGAGTAGCTTAACCAACAGAAATTTATTGTCTCATGATTCTGAAGGCTGGAAATTCAAAATCAAGATGTAGACAGGGCCCTGATCTCTCTGAAAGTACTAGAGAAGGACCTGTTTCAGGCTTCCCTCCTAGGTTCTGGTGTTTCTTGGCTGGTGGCAGCATAGCCCCAATGTCCACAAGGCATTCTTGTGGAATAAGGGTACCTGTGTGATACCTGTGTGTTACTGTCCAAATCTCTCCTTTGTATAAGGACACAGTCATATCAGAGTAGGGTTCACCCCAGTGATCTCATTTTAATGTGATCCTGCAAAGTCCCTGTTTTTGCAAAGGTCAACTTCCCGAGTAGTGGGATTTGGGACTTCAACTACTTTTGGGGAAACGCTGTTCAAGCCATAACAATACTTAGATATTAACTTCACTATATAATTGTTTTATGAATATACGACAGTATGTCCATTCTTCCACTAAAAGACAGTTTGGTATTGACAACTTTTTGTTCTATGACAACCTTTGTAATTATCCCTTTCTGCTTATGTTCTTGGGTTTTGTTGTGGCAGATACATAGAATTCAATTTCTTCTATGGCAGAAGTTTTCAAGTTTCCCACCAAACTGTACAAATGTGTACTATAAAAAATGTAAGTCAGTGCTAAAGACTCTTTTTTTAAACTCTCATTAATGCTTGCTTTTATCAGATTTTTGAATTTAAGGTGCTAAATGCATCCCATTTTGTTTTATTTGCATTTTCCTGATTCTTGAAAAGGGTTTTAAACTTTTCATATAATTTTGGGTATTTGAGTTTATTCTACAAATTGCCTGGTCATAGTTAAACAATCTTTTACGTGGGAATAATCCTTTTTAAAATTTATGTTCATTAGGTAGTAATTTTTATTGCTTTTAACCCAATGTATTTTTTTTTGCTTAATATGTAGTTTTAAAATAAATTTTTGTTACATGTTATTTCTTACTTTGACAAGTACAAAGCTGTCAATCTGTTCTGTGTGATTTGTAGTTTCTTGTCAATTTTTTAAAAAATTATTTCTTGAAGTGTGATGTAAAGATACCATCATATATTCCCATCTAAAATTAAATTTGGATTTTCACATACAGATCTCTAATTTCTCTATGATTTATTATGTATTATGATGTCAGGGTCATTTTAGTATGAATAATTTGCTTCTCAATGCCACTTGTTATATTGTTTATCATTTTCTTATGGGTAATGACAACTCTGTAATATATAATACACTCACATACGCATGGGTCTTTTTCTAGTATCTCCATTGTGTGCTTTGTTTATTCAAAATCACTGTAAGTACAACCTTGGTTTTTTCGTTGTTGTTTCTTTGTTTCTGAGATGGAGTCTGGCTCTGTCACTCAGGCTGGAGTGCAATGGCATGATCTCAGCTCATGGCAACCTCTGCCTCCTGGATTCAAGCGATTCTCCTGCCTCAACTTCCCAAGTAGCTGGGACTACAGGCATGTGCCACCCCGCCTGGCGAATTTGTGTATTTTTAATAGAGATGGAGTTTCGCCATGTTGGCCAGGCTACTCTGGAACTCCTGACTTTAAGTGATTTGTTCGCTTTGGCCTCACGAAGTGCTGGTGATTACAGGCATGAGCCACCATGCCCAGCCCTACAATGTATTTTTGTTTATTTATAATAAATATAATAATTACAACGTCATATTTATTATAAAATTACAATACGTCTGTGATTTTTTTCTGTCCTTTTTTTTACTTTTGGTGTGACAGATTTTGACTATTCTTTGTTTTTTTTATAGCTTGATGATTTTTTTTTTTCATTTCTCATGGCATACTTTTAACTGTCCTCTAAAAGAGCTTGTTATCAGTGTAAACCATAGTTTATATATCATCTTACTTTCTTCTCTGTTGTCTCTTAATTTTTTTATTGTCTTTATGATTTTTACAGTTTTCATATAACACTAAAGATATTGATATTATTTTCACTTATAGGTTTTGGAAATCATGATTGTTGAATATGAAGTTATATCTATCACTTTCATCTAGTTTAGAATTTGCTCATTGTTGTGTCTTTAAATCACATGTTCTTGTTCTTTCTACTTTATTCTTTTGACACTTTTGTTAGATAAATGCTGGGTTTTCTCATGATATCTTTCATGTATTTTCCCTCTTATTAGGTTATTTAAAAATATTTGTCATTTTGTTATAATTTCTTCAAATCATTTTTTTTTTTTGTCAGATAAGGGTAAATTTATTCAAGTAATACCAGAAATTCTCATTTTTTTTTTCTTCCTGTCCAATGAATGTACTTTTCACAAGTCAATAGATTCATCTATGGCAAATAACTTAACATTTTAAGCTGTCTGTGTTGGCAAGGAATAGGATATGAATGCATATTGTTGATTTAATGTTGTCTAAGCAAAAATAGTAGTAAGATTTAGAAGTCTTCTAGTTTTTGTCAATTTTTGCTTAAAGAAAAACCAACAAAATTTTACCACTCAAGTCTAGGCTTCAGAATTAAGAAAATATATATAATATATATCATTTTTAATATATATATGTGTGTGTGTATATATATATGCATTCCTAATATATGACAGATAAATATTTCTCATAGTTCTCTGGCCCCAAATCCTCTTTTCAGAGTAGCAACTGTGACAAAGGAGCAATAATTTTGTTAGACATCAACCATAATGGTGGTCATAGTATACTGAATGCAGTAACATTATTGTGCAGAGGTATGTGGAATATCTAAGTGAATATCATGGTCTCCACCCAACAGCAAATATCTACTTAGGAACTACTGCCATATTCTAACTGTTTTATTTACAACCTTACCCCTCCACCAATCTATTTTTTTCAATGTAGACAGAACAACAATAAGTAAAAGTTAGCCAGGTGTGGTGGCGCACAAGTGTAGTCCTAGCTACTTAGGGGACTGAGGTGGGAGGATTGCTTGAGTCCAGGAGTTGAGGGTCACAACAAGCTATGATCACGCTACTGCACTGCAGCCTAAGTGACAGAACAAGACCCTGTCTCAAGGAACAACAACAACAAAAGTGAGCTTTTAAAAATGCAGACTTGGTAATAGTAGTCTTTAATTCTAACTATTGAATATAACCAGTTGGTCTTAAAATAAATTATTCAAACTATTTAATATGGTCTATTGGTGCTATGTTATTTGTCCCTGCTTTTGTTATTACTTCATATCTTATTCTCCAACTTCACCATTTGTGTCATAGCCATATTGAAACATATTTAAATATTTCAATATCATACAGTGACCCCCAATCCCTCCACATATACACACATATAATGTTCTTTCTGTCCATACACGCACCCGATGTCCATACATGAGCATCCCTACACTCTTTTATGTGATTATTTCTGTACACTATTCATATCTTAAGTTATAATTCATTTCCTTTAGTAGACTTGCCTGATTCTTCAGGTCCAGAAGAGGTGTTTTACAAAGGTGTTCCCATAGTGCACTATCCTACTACTATAGTTATTTCCACATTGTAATGGCCCCTTTTACTTGTCTGTATCCCTCACTAGAAGCTAAGTTCTACAAGAATAATGCTTGTGGCCTTCACAGTGTTCTTATTTTCCTTTTCCTGTGGTGTCACAGTATTTATCAATGTTTTTAATAAAATATTCAGGAAAAAATATATTTATTAAGTATAGTAATGATTAAAAGAACAAATAAGTAGTTTTCTGACTGATTATGATAGGATTTTATTCCAAATAAATCTAATTCTAGTCATTATATAAAGTTATTCATACTAAGAGAATAAAGCTAAGATAATACTAAGTTTTAAAAATAATAAACAATTGGTACAACTGAATTAAGCAAACATCTACATTTATTGAAGGCATTGTAACACATTTTGAAACATTTGTTATTATATTAAAAATATCATGAGAGTGAAGCAGATGATTGACATGATCTAACTTTTGTTTTACAAAGATCGCTTTGACAGCTGTGTAGCTAATAGCTACGTGGCCAGAGTAGAAGAAAGAAAACCAGATAGGATGTTATTGAGGGATTCAGGAGAGATAGTGGTGGTCCAGATGACACTGGGACAAAGGAGATGGTATACTTTGAATGTTCAATTTCAGAATGAACTCAGTATTTAAGAAGCATTTCATCCCTAATTGGAAATATTTCCATTCCTTGAGCTACTAGAGGAGATAAAAGAATTGTTAGCTTTGCTCCTGAAGCTTTATCCATATGTGGATTTGAAGTAGTTTGAAGTATAGCTATTTGAACCAAAATTAATATTTTTGTACAAGAACATTAAACTTTTTGTTTAATGAATGTAGTAAGTGTAATCTGTCAAATAGAAGGTCACCAAGTAAAGGCATGGAACACCAACCTACAGGAAAAAAGGGCTAAAATTTTAGATGGCAACCGATTTCTTTCAAGCTTTCAAGTTAAGACTGGAATACACAGATATTATATTTAATGTGAATTTTCTTGATGATAAATTTTCCTTAGAATGCTCACAGTCCTGCTGGCATCTTCATTACTAGGAAACTATATGATCGATTAACTTTTCTCATAAAGTAGCAATATTTGAAGGTTTCCGGCTATTCATCACTTGGTCTAAACTAGCTTCTTTCATCTCTGATTATCAATGCTCTTAAACACTGATGAATAAGTCAATTAAATGACATTTTGTTTAAAAATGTAATATTTTTGTTCAATCAGTTATAAACTCCATAGTCACATACTGAACTAAAGGAAATCTAAATTATTTTGAACAATTTGTATGCAAATTTAAAATGTACATATAACAAAATTTAAATCATGAACCCAAACACTAAATTTCAAGGTTTTTAAAGTATAGATTGATTTAAAGCTACCATAGCCCTCGGTTTATGGATATCCTATAAAAATGTATATCCAAAACATGAATAAAAAATAAGAAACATTTTCAGACTAGAAAAAGAAGTATTTTATTTTTAGAAGTGCAGGATAAAACATAAATCGTAGTAATATTTCTGAATTCAACTCTTCTAAAATCCATTACTATTTATTTCTTTGCTATATTTTCTGTATTGTTTAAACAAAATAAAAATGTGTTAAGTGACTAATTCAATGAAAAACTGAGAAAAATATAAATTTTTTTAGGCACCTAGGAATATGAAGAAATATCTAGGGATAAAAGAATTTAAGTTTTTGAGAGGGAAAATACAATTACTCCTAAAAGCAACCGAGCAAAATGCATCAGAATTTTTAGGGTTTTTATCTTTTTCAATAAATAGTGATTAAGTGGTAATATAATACAGCAGAACTACCAAAAAAAAAGAAGGTAAATATTGGTTACAGCAGTAAAAAATTAAAACAAATAAAATGTTTCTGATCTGAAATCCACACTTTACACACTAAGCATTTTAGCTTAACTCATGTCAATAAAAGCACACTGGCTGTAAATGTTAACTCTGTGCAGAACTGAGCCAATCACTTCACCTGGTTAAACTTAATTTCTTTTGGTTGGAAAAGCAAGACAATGTATATATACAAGATAGCTCCTATAAAAATTCTTCCATCAGTGTACTGTGCATAATAACATTCAATAAATGGATCTTTGATTTACTCTTTTCTCCTGAGATTTTATAAAGATTAAATAAGATTGTTCAAATGAAAATGACTTGTATCTACAATAATATTATATTGGGCAATACTATATAATAGATGCTGGCTAGATTATATGTATATATATCATATCCTTAATCTTTAGAACAACTTCAGGATAGATATTATCTTCATTTTACAGAGACAAAAGGAGCTTCAGCATGGGTAAGGGATTTTCCCTAAATCACTCAGTTAGAAAGTGGCAGAACTGGAATTTAAGTTCACATTTGCACTATTATAAAATAAAACTGTTTTAGTGAAAACATACAGCCTAATTACTTGGTAGCAACATTAGTAAAATTATTATGTAAGTACACAGGTCCACTATGTCTGATTTTCAAATAAGAATCAGCTTCTTAGTAATAGATGTTTCCTGTTACAGTACAAGTCAAATCTACAGGAAGCTTGCACACATACATGTGTACCCGCAGTGCACGCGTGTGTGCACGCACACACACACACACACACACACACAGACACCTGCAAGTGTAAACTATTTTTTTTTTTTTCAGGGAAATAGGTCATCCTACTATAGGCTACTTTGCTATTGCTAGTGTTGAGACCCAGCAAACATGTTTCTCCTTTGCCCAATGGCTTTCTGTCAGAGTTCACCAATAGGAGGGAATGCAAAGGAGACTAGAAAGCAGATGCAGTTTGGAAAGGAAATTGCCCTTCCTATTAGCTTGCCATTCTAGGTATTACTGCTCTAGTAATTGATTTTTGCCTTTACAGAAACAGGAGAGTCTAGCCTCGGTCTTCTTTAGGCATTGCTAGCACCAGCCTCATTGCACCCCTTCAAAGGCCCTCGCCCAGGCTTCTAAGGTACCAGCTTTAGCCAGGCTTCTTGGTTCTTATATGCCTTAAATTTTTTCCTGTTTTAGGCCTGGAAATGATAGCTGCCTCTTTCAGTGATTGTCATTGTGTTACCTCAATATTTCCTTTCCATCTAATTTAGTATTGCAGTAACAGCGTAAACAACTCTCTGTATTAAATGCCCTCTGTTGAAATATCTAGTATGTTTACTATTTTTCTAACAAGATTCCATCTCATACAATTACAGGTTTTGTGCAGCTAAAATTCACCTACATATTAGAAAAACTTGGATAGCTTTATGTAATTCAGATAGGGAAAAGTTATATCTGGATAAACTTTTTAAAAAAGTAATGAAAAGCAGAAACATCTGTGAGGTACAATGCCTCAGTCTAGACAAGTTGTAAATAACTAGGGCAAACCCCAGGATACTACAGCTGGACCTTCTCATCTACTATACCTGACATTTTAGGTTTGCTCTTCTAAAAGGCAAGTCTCCAAGGTGTTTTAGGTTTCTAGCATTGTTCTTTGAAAAGAACTGTTGGAGAATATATAGTTTGTTCAAATAGGGACTTTAAAGGGTTTCTAACTTCAGAAGTTCACTGTATAAATGATCATGATCTGGTGAACTTAGTAAAGATCTGAGACTTTAGAGTTGTCATCTCAAGTGTTAGGCAGTGACTCTGACTGCTGCAAGTCACTTACCCTCCTCTGCATTTCAGTTTCTTCTCACCTTACGGGGCACTGTCAATTCATAGTGACTATTCTTATCATTACAGACAACATAAAGTGTCTACAAAAATGTTTTGTTACTAGCTCTAAGGAAAAATATGGTTATAGTGGGCATATGTAATTTTATTCTGCTTTACTATTTATAGAAACTCAGAGATTTAATAATGCAACATATTCATATGAAATATGTAAAAATCATTGTGTGGATGCCTGAGTGTGTGTACTTACATATCTGGATGCCCAGTTTCTACACACATACAAGTACACAGAATGGCACTGATACATAGATTTGTGGAGTCAGTATAAAGAGTAAATCTTTGTAGGCAGACTGTGTTTTAGACAGCTAGAGATGCCATAGACTGGTTGACATAAACAACAGAAATTAATTTTCTCACAATTCTGAGGACTGGGAAGGTCAATGTGTTGTCCAATTCATTTTTGGTGAGAGTCCCCTTCCTAGCTGTCACACAGTTGCCTTCTGCTATAATTTCACATGGCTTTTCCTTGGTGCATACGTGTGGAGAGAGAAAGAAAGATCTCTTTAACGTTTCCTCTTCTTAGAAGTGCTCTTTTCATGGAGGCCCCACCCTAATGACCTCACTGAAGCCTAATTACCTCCCAAAGGTCTCCTTTTAAATTCCATTGCATTAGTGTTTAGGGCTTCAATATACAAATTTGGGTGGGGTCGGGAGCGACACAAATACTCAGTTCATAACAGACTACATGGAACCTCTTCTTATAAACTGAATGACACTGGACATTTTATTTAGAAAATTATACATAGTCTGTTTATGTGTATATTAAATAGGATCATAGTATCATCCAAATCATTTGGTTATTTGGAATATTAAGTGATGAAATCTATGTCGAACACCTGGCATAGTACTGGCACATAGTGTATACTCTGTATACGTTAGAATAAAAAGATTATAGGCATACACTTACAATAAAGATATAATCAAGAAGTGCAATTGATTTGGCTGGCTAGGAGATTTTCTTGATAATTATTCTATTTAGCTTAGATTATATTTCTTAATTAAAAATAACTTATTTTCTGATACCTTGAATTTCCAAATATTCCAAACTATTTTTTTCTTAATATGTTTTACAGAGTCAGTGCAAGTCAGTAGTTCTTTGTAACAGCTATTTTGTAATGAAAAGCAGAAACATCTATAGTTATAGTGTATTGCATGGACTGGATATACTATAATTTCCATAATTTGTTCTTCTAAGTCAATCTAATTGCTCTTTTTTCCTCTTTCTTACTTCATCTCTTCCTCCCTCCCTTTTTTCCTTTCTTCCATCCTGCCTTTTTTTAAAAAAAAAAAAAATCCTATTATAAGTAATACCAGAGTGAGCATTTTTAAAGATATATTTAACCAGTGGTAAAGATAAATTATTCTAGATCTATACATTTCAAATTTAAGTAAATACTATAAATGTACTTTGCAATAGCATGTGTTTTTTCAAACAAAGTATGGAAATACTGGTTTTCTCAAACCCTCAATAGTATATGTTTTCAGATTATTTTTAATTTTGCCAGTTGGATAGTTAACACTTTAATTCACATGAAGCTAATCATTTTTGTTTTTTCATGTTTACAGGTCATTTGCATTCTTCTTCAATTAATTACTTTATATGACCAACTTTTATATTACGTTATTAAAGGTGCTGATGTTACTAGAAAATTAATATAGTATATTGACAGGGATTATCCATGTTAAAATTGTTAACCTTTTGTCTATTATGTAGTAAATTTATTTTTGATAGTTTATTTGTGGAGAAATAAGTTTGGAAACAATAAATTACTGACAACAAAATGACATCTGGTTGAAACATTAACACAGGCCTAGGGCAGACAACTACAGACAGAAATCTCAGCCCTACTTACTCATACTACGCTTGGTAAGTTGCACCCAAAGCAGCCTGCTCAATTTCTTTGCTCTTCCTCCTCAAACTACCACCTCTGAAGACACCCATAGGGAGATGGACCACTAAAAATGGCTCTGGAGACAAGGCTTTTCCTTTTCTTTCTCCTTCTCTCCCTTTTCCCAGACATCAGAGAACCCTCCTCAAGGTGGTATCCCTCCTCCCCAAAGACCCCCCCCTTGCTTTGCATATGCCTGAATGAGTAATAAATCTTTGAATTGCTTATGATTACTAGACCTGATTCTATGTGTTTTGACATCCAATGCCTTTAAAAGTGAGGGATAACATATACATTGAACTACAACAAAATTAGCTTATTTAATTCAAGTGTATTTATTTTATGAAGTAATAGAAAATAACTTTACATTATTTATGATAAGATTAGAAAATTCCTCAGTGTGTGTGTGTGTGTGTGTGTATGTGTGTGTGTGTTTAAGATTTAGGAAAAGTATAATTTGAATAAAAACAAAATATTTATATATTTTCCTTAATCTTGCTATTTCTGTATGATTATTACTAAACTTTTGCACACCTAATACTAAATTTAATATGTATCCATATCTCCAACTCTGTTCTGGAGTCCCTTGTTTTATCACAATGTTCCCTTCTTAGTGTGTTACTTATATATTTATTGAAGAAACTTTTTAATGAATTAATAAAAGCCAGAGAATACCTTTATTTATTTTGTTTAATAACATCTATGTAAAATATTTTAATGGTATTCATATTGATTATGTCTATGACAATGTTAACGCCAATATTTCTGAAGTTAGAAATAACATATTTTCAAATATATTATTAAGAGACAAAGAAATCTATTTTCGTTTCCATAAGTATATTATTAAATGTTTACAGTGGCATTCACAAAGACCTCATGTCAGAACATCTCATAATATTTGTGGCAAGTATTTATGAAGGGAAATATTATTTATTTTCTGATAATTAGTATATAAGCATCTAGTGCAAACTACTGCAAAAACGTAGGTAAAATACTATATAATTAACATCATAGCTACAAACATGATGGAATCTTTCATAATGCAAACAAATTTTTTTTTTACTTTTTAAAAACACCAAAGGAATTAGTTATCTAAATCAATTAAACGCAGAAACCCTAAGCATTTGACTTTCTTTTGGTAAATGCAAATATGAAAAGAAAATAGAAGAAATATAGGCACATTGTATACAGAATAAAATATCCTACTGAAATTACTAAAATAAACAAGAGTAGTTTTTGACAGAGATCATTAATTCTCAGTTCAAACTCCTAAGAAGACAAATCAAAATACCCTGTCATCTGTCTTTATACTTACTTAATTGTTGATTCACATAAGTTTTCTTCTTAATTCAAATGCTTTTATGTCAGCATCTTGTAACTCTACTCAGGTTTAGGGAAGAATTTTCAACCAACACTTGCAAGATATGAACTCTTGGACTATCAAGAGTTTTAAAGAGTGATTGATTCTGATACTTGGTATACCAAAGCAGGGTATGGTGCGGGGCAGTGGTGCAGAACAAAACTACTTAGTTGAGCAAAGATTGTTTTTATGTTAGGAATTAGACATAAATAGAAAAAACTTTAACCTAACATGTACAATAAATCTAAGCAATACCAAAGTGTTAAATATCTGGATTTCCCTTATAAAGTCATTTTTACATATATGAATGTATTCAAGTATTCCAAGTTTCCTCGCCTCTTCTAGGATATAACTCCTATTATATAGTATGGTGGTATCAATGGTTAGACGTATGGACTCTGAATCCAGACTTCCTGGATTTTATCAACTGCACTGCTAGTTATAGTTTTTCCTTACCTCTGTATCTTCATCTGTAAAATGGGCATAATGACAGTATCTACTTCATAGGATTGTTGAGACGTTTTTGTGAATTGGTGTATGTAAGAGTTTAGTATATTTTAGCTAATTCATTGTGTAAAGTGTTAGCTGTTACAGCTATTTTAAAATATAAACTGCCTCAACCCTTATATTTTATTTACCTTCTCAACTGTAGTTCTGAGTTGTCACTCCTTTTTCATAATTACACATTACACTATCTTATAGTAACAACTTAAAACCTTCAATGTCCTTTCCTTTTATGTGGTTTCCTCCTTTTGAGTTGACATTCTTGCTATTTTTTTTTTTTTTTTCCAAATAAAACCACTAACCATCTTGTAGCTAGCTCTAAAAATTAGTTTTCAGTTTCATTCTGCTTGATGTCCCTATGGTGTATCTCTCTACTGTTCATTTCCACACTTTTAAAATGTCTTTGTCCAATGGAAGAGTTTCATTTTAAGTTTCAGCTCACATTTTTTTTTATTTAAATCCTTTCATAATTCTCCTCAGCTCCATTTGGTTCTTCACGGTCTACTTTGTGTTTCTATAGCCTTCTGCTCATATTGTATGAGTTGAATGTGGGAAGGTCTTTCAAAGATGAAAACATATGAAAATTTATAAATGAATGTGTATATATATATGGATACATATGTACATGTATGTGTGCATATATTTAAATTTACATTTACATTAATGTCCATATTTATATATATATTTCCAAGAATTAAATGTTAATTAATTGGTAACTAACTAATTATTTAACTGATACAGGGAATTCATATCAGGAGAAATGAGGTGAAAAATCAAATATGAGGCTTTTGCAACAATCTTGACTTCAATTGTGCATTTTGAGTATTGTTATGATTATTCTTGACGGTCTTTTAGTCATTAAATGAATGAGTTTATAGATAAATCAATAGTATTTTGAATGCAAATGTCAAGAAAGTATGGGCCTTGTTCTTGTTTACTGCTGTTTTCCCAGCAATTAAAATTATGCCTGGCACATGATAGGCTACCTGCAAGTGTTTAATTAAATAAAAGAATGATCCTACTATGATGCTGTATAAGCAGATAAATACTGTTTTCTGAAAGCAGAGGATTTCATTTCTGAAATATTTTTAAAAGGCTGCAGTATGAGGCTTATGAGATCTGATAAGACACCATAGGACAGGGGAAAAAATGATGCTTATATTTTAACTATGTAAATTCATGATTTTCTTTTTTAATTTTGAACATAGAAATTTTATTATTTTAATTATTTCAAAATTAAATTTAATATGGTATTAAATCCCTATGACCTTGTGAGTTAGGTAAAACAGATATAACCCCAAATTTATAAATGACTATATTGAGACACTGGTAGGATTCCTGATTTTTACTGCATTTTGGCAGAACTTAAGTTAGGCTCTAGATTCACTCTGAATCCAATATGCAATCCAGTTGCATAATTGGAAATGACATGGTTAAAATCTTATGAATAACTTTCTGGTCAGGAATTGGTAACTTTGTATCAGAAATGTTGGTCATTCCCTAATGATTATAGATTTCAAGATAATGCATTATTTCTTTATAATTCTAAGAAGATATGGTTAATTGTATATTATTATCTAATAAAAAGCAAACTCTTTTATTACTA
The DNA here is from genome assembly GCF_003255815.1 of Theropithecus gelada. Lineage (NCBI taxonomy): Eukaryota > Metazoa > Chordata > Mammalia > Primates > Cercopithecidae > Theropithecus > Theropithecus gelada. The sequence goes on from NC_037672.1 coordinate 76,424,405, forward strand.
TTTGTGACATGTTCCAAAATTTGATATATCATTTTTAATTAACTAAAGAAACAAATGCCTAACTTTAATGTAGGGTGATGGACATCATTAAGGCCTATTTGGGAAGTTGTCCCAGCTTCCCAAAGTAAGAAGGATAGTCACTGAATACAGTAAGAAATAGGCTCTGATTGGCAGGAAGCCAGAGTTGCTTTGTGAAAACTTATAAACTCAGTAGGATGGCTCTGCCTTCTTTGCAATATTGCAAGCTGAGATTCTGGAATAAGTTTGACAAAAATGCCTTCGTTACACATGGGTAAAGAGGGGAAATAAAAATAAAATGATATTGTAAATAACTTATAATAGTGTTAACACTTCATTTTTTCTATTAGAAATTATTGTTTGTTTTTACATTTTAATCTTGTTTACATATTCTTCAAATAACCCTTTCATTCTCTTTAGGCACACTTACAAAAATTAGCACATCATTCATAAATTCCTGGCAGTGAACGCTATAAAAAGAGGATCCTTTTCTTCCCTACTATGTTATTATAATGAAAATATGTACATCAAAAGCTTGATATTGTTTTCTAAAGAGGGCATAAAAAAAACAAATGAGTGCTAAATAAAGGGGGGGGGACTTTTGGCATTATGTAATTGATCAGAGAGTCATTAAACTGTCCTAATGCCACTAGGTGCAAGTTAGTTATGGATAGGTGATCTCATGTGTAAATAGTCAAAGTCAGTTATCGTTCCGGTAATCTTATGTTTATTTGATCTTATGCTGATTTGACTGTTTCAAACATGTAGATTTCAAAATATATACTACATTGTTCATCTAAGGATATTTTACCGAATTTTGCACATATTCAGAAGTAAAAACATTGAATCAAATTAGTCAACTTTTCCTGCGCATGTGGTACCAATTAGTTTTTGTTTTATCTGTCTCTGAATTGTTCCATCAATACTTCCATTGAGTTATTTGGGGGTGATTTAATGATAGGAGATATAATCGTCTTATCCTCTAAGTAACCAGGAGTATAAAATATGATGGATGGAATTTTTATTTAACATGAGTGTCTCGAGAAATCATGGATTAATAGATGTTAGTTACATTTTTTTTTTGTGTGTGTGTGTGTGTGTGTTTATAGCACTATTTTAGTAGACCTTGATAGCAGTTCATTAGGAAATATAGAAATATTTCTCCAAAGTGTTAAATACTGTCTGAAGAATACAAATCATCCATTTGTAAGAATTTATATAATGGCTTCTGATTCCCCAAGTTCTATTTTATCAGAACAACTCTGTGTCAAAAGATGAATATGTCCAAACGGACCTAACTCCTACAAATATAAGTCAAATTAAGCAGCTCTCATCAGTAACAGCTTAGCCTACCTCACAGAAAAGAACTTGATCTTATTTATAGTTATTTCATTACTAAGGGTAGTTATTATTCATTGAGAACATTATAGTATTTACAATCACTGAGAAAAAGCTTGTAATTTAACTCTAACGTTATAATAAATGCTTAAAATCAAAGGGTAGAAAAAATCATACTTAAATTTTATATAATAGTTACATTTTATTAATGCAGGTATTTAATTGGAGATGTTCAATATGCAGTCAGAAAATTGAATCCACCAATTGTGGATGGATTTTTTTTTTTTCCAGTGCTTAATTTCTATGCTTGCAGAATGTTTTTAATCATCAGAGAGAAACTAGCGAAAATGGTTTGCATTAACACCCTAATTTTACATATAAAAAGGCTCAACTATTTGCCCCTAATGCTAAGATAGTGACAGAACTAGAATGGAAGCTCTTCCTCAACTCTAGATCTGGGATTTCCAGCAGCCACAGTGATTTTTCAGATAACAAGTGTAAAAAGAAGAAAACAGTGCAACATCTAGACAAGTACTTTGTTTATAAACTCTTAATTTATCTAGGAGTATTTCAAGAATATGTCAATCTAATTAGATATCCCAATTCTCCCCTTGTCCTTGTGGCTATGAGAATCAGCATCAAGGTTTGTAATAAATATTTTGATTTCTTAGTATCTTCTACACTTAAAAGAATCCTTTGAAGATTAAAAAAAAAAACATACAAATACCATTATGAATATTTTGTATGCCTTCAAGAACACTTAATCTAGATTCTGCAAATATTATTCTTAGCCCATATGTGTAGACTCATCAATTAAAATGCTTCCACTCTGTGCCAAGAAACCTAACAGTGGATACAAACCATGGACTGATCGAAGACGCCTATTACACGAATCTAAAATTTTCAGTGACAGTGAGTTGAAATTTAATGCATAGCAATAAAACTTTCATGAACTTGCCCAGGGTGTATATATAGTTTATGACCAGTGTTAAAATGTGGATAATATAGGTGATTCTATTTTTCTTGTGTGTGATTTGTATATGTAATATTGACAGTTAATGGCATATTCCTATCCCTATGTATACCATAATTTGCACATAGAGACGGCAATGGGGAAATTACAAGGACCTATACTTCTGTGGTGTCTCCTATGTATACTTGATATTACTCACTGTATCTTAAACAAGACATTGTCTGGCTGTGTTTTTCATTTTTGGAACAGGCTGGAAAAATCACATAAAAGTCTTCCTAAATAGAGTGTCCTGGTTGGGTATTTCGTGGTCTTAAAAAAAAAACAGTCAGTGTTTTGATTTCAACGTAACAATTTAGTAGGGAGATGGCCTACAACATTATGCGAAGCAGCAATCTTGATTCAGTAGGGAATTTTCTGCCTATTCCATTGGAATTTTGAAACATTTGATGGAAAGTTGCATTAATTTATGTAAAAGGCAAGTGATGAATAGAGAAGTGCTTTGGAAGAGCAAAGGGAGATGATGCATTTAAAAAATATTTAGTGATATTTCAAGTAACATTAGATCAATTTCCAAAAAAAAACCCTCCATAAATGAATACAAATAAGATATTAATTTGCTAACTATGTTTAAGTAGTCCTATGGAAAGTGTTTGGGTATGTATACCTAAAATATAATTTTATAGGTACATTTAACAAATCCGTAATAAAGATATTATTATAAAACTTTTGTCTTGGCCTAGAATGTAAACATGCAAAGCCTATAAAATGATATAGATTAGACACAAATATGGCGAAAACCCGGATATATATAGGTGTGGTAGGCTGAATAATGATGCCCTTCTAAAAAAAAAATCCACAACCTATTCCTTAGGATCTCGAAATATGTTACTTTAAATGAAAAAAGGAATTTTGCTGCTGTGATTAGATTAAGAATCTTAAGATTGGTAGGTCATCCTGTATAGGGAGATTATCCTAAACCACTGTAGTCTAAGAGTGTTTATATTAATATAAGAGAGACAATAGAGTTAGATAAAAAGGAGATGTGATTACTGAACCAGAGGCTAGAGTGAGAGGTTTTTTTTTTTTGTTTTTTTTTTTTTTTTTTTTTTTTGTTTTTGAGATGGAGTCTCACCTTTAGGCCCTGGCTGACGTGCAGTGCACTGGCACGATTTTGGCTCACTGCAACTTCCACCTTCCTGGTTCAAGTGATTCTCCTTCATCAGCCTCCTAAGTAGAGTACCTGTGATTACAGGCGCCCCCCACCATGCCCGGCTAATTTTTGTATGTTTAGTAGAGACAGGATTTCTCCATGTTGGCCAGGCTGGTCTCGAATTCCTGTCCTCAGGTGATCCAGCCCCCCTCGGCCTCCCAAAGTGCTGGAATTACAGGCATGAGCCACCGCGCCCAGCGGAGTGAACGTGCTTTGAACATGAAGGAAGAGGCTGGAGCCAAGGAATTCCAGTAGTCTTTAGAGGATAGAAAAGACGTGGAAATGGATTTTCTTCTGAAACCTCCAGAAGAAACACAGCCCTGCCAACACCTTGAGTTTTAGACTTGTGACCTCTAGAACTGTAAGATAATAAATCTGTGTTGTTTTATGCCACTAGTTTTTTGGTAATTTGTTGTAGCAGCAATAGGAAATTTATATGATAGGATACTTTGGCCAGGCTTTGTTAAAATATATCTGAGTATCTGGAGGAATAGAATCAAGAGTCCCATATTCTATGACCAACATTACGTTTTAACTATGCATGTTCTGGCCAACATAGTGTTATCACTATACATTCTAAGGGAATATAAAATATGTTGGTGTGGTCTTACAGCTTTGTTCCACTGAAGACAGAGAGGTCTAGTAATTTGAATGGACATTAGAATATTTTGTTTTATATTTATGTGTATTTTAATATGGAACCTTCCCAAATTCTTACCTAAATTGAGTTTAGATTCTATATTCACTGCACAACAAAAGTGTTTATATTATGGAAGTCATTTTTAAGTTATATAAAGAACTATGTCAAAAACAAATACCCTACAGTGTTTTTAATGAACTAAGAAGAATCTGCTTCAGTACTCAAAAATTTTATTTTGTTCTGGTTTGCATACTTAATAACCTGTATGTAATGATTTGCATTAGTGGGTGTTTTGCATAGATCACTATGCTACATCTCACTTTGAATTAGCTTTACTAAACACCACATTATATCATTATATTTAGAAGCATCACGTTAAGTACCTAGAAGCATCACGTTAAGTACCTTTAGAATCATAAACGTGTTTAAATCCCAAATCCTCTATTTATGAGCTGTTGGTACTTAAATCATAGAGGCACTAAATATATTTACAAATGTATTTATATATGTAATATATATAATTTATTAATTTATGTGCAAAATGTATTTATCTACTTCAAATAAAAATAAGATACAATCTACTCTAGGCGGCTATGACAGCAGTGGTAGAGAGTGATAACTGATGAACTAATGGCAATGAAAAAATGAAAAAGGATTAATAGATTGAAACAGGATTAAATAAATAAATAAGTAAATAAGTAAATCAATCAATAAATAAACTAGTCAGGTATAGCGTTGCCCACCTATATTCCAGGATACTTGGGAGGCTGAAGTGGGAAGACCTCCTGAGCCCAGGATTTCAAGGCTGCAGTAAGCCAAGACTGCACCACTGCACTCCAGATTGGGTGACTCCATACCAAAAAACAAAACAAAACCAAAAACATAAACAAAAACAGAACAGAACAACAAAAAGGAACTCAACATAGAAGTCTAAAGCTAGTTAGATGATTTTCAACAAAGGTTTCAAACATATTCTGACCTTTTTCCGTTAAATAACTATAGACTTTCTCTATAAAGTATTGTTAATCAACCTTGTTTCCAATATTTTTAATAGATTTTATTGGATCGCAGTTTGCTCTTACCTATTTCACTTCTATATCTATGGCAAGTTTCTACATTTGCAAACATTATATTATAGCAGTCAATTATATGTAGCCGTTACTTCAAAAAGCGTATTAAAATGACATTGATTGCGCTGCTTAGCAATTTTCACTTGCCCCAGTTCCTCCTTGAATTTACAAGAATTGGTTATTTTTGTATCATTTTTGCTCATAAAATATGTAGTTAGTCATTAAACTTGAGCTAGAATCAGACTTGTAATATAATGTCATAAAGGTTTTTTTCAAGTTTACTCAATTCTGTTTTTTTAAATAAAATTTCATCTACAAGTAAACTGACATTTGTCAGTTTTATCCATAAATTTTCAGAAAGTAATATTCTATTATGTTTTTAATGATGATGTTACATCTTCACTACGTGTCAGAAATATCTTATATCACTTTCCTGTTTCATTGACTTCCTGATGGATTGGATCTTTTTTTTTTAATTGGACACATACCACATGCTTGTTCTTTTTCTAGCTATAGAGGATACAAAGATAAATGAGGCCACTCTCTGTGCTCAAGAGTTGTATAATCTGAAATGCAGGTATATAGATTTTCAGAGGAACGATCTAACTTTCTATATCTGTGATATATAATACTTTCTCCAAACAATTTATTTTTAATATTCCTAGTTGTATGGTCACTGGCCAGGACACATGGAATTGTTGATTGCAATAGCCCAACTCACTAGTGCTTGGCACACAGTAGTTTTTCAGTAATATTAGGGAAAAAAAGGAAAGGAGAGAGGACAAGAAGAGTTGCCAACAACACTTTTTCTTTCAGTTGAGAGACCTATTAAAAGCCCATGAGATGGAGAGAGACATGTCTTGAGTTTTGAGGAAAGGAATGTGCTGAGACAAAAAGGAAGAGACTTATATATGAGTCCTTCAGATCTCTCCTGTGTTACTCCACATGAATGTTTTATGTTACTTTTTACAAGTTATTATTTATTAATCATGACGTATCAAAGTTTGTGAAATATATACATACATAATTTTAAATATATATAAACTAGAGGATATTTATGGCTATCTGTATCATAATATTTGCTTCAAAGTGTTTACACGTGTATCCCTGAATAGTAGAAAAAAATTGAATTTGCATTTAGCACGCAGGATATTTCTCAAAATCCACAGTTCATCTGAATAGTGTGCAGAATATGAATATGGTGCAGCATGCAGAGAGCAGTCATTATGTGTGTACTGTTAATCATTGTGAGAATTTATCTTGGCTTATTTTCAGAAGACAATTTTCCAGTTTCACCAGTATAGAAGTATGTAGAGATATTTCTTATATATTTGAATGCTGTCATATTAATGTATCACGGTAGATCAAAAATAGTTGTAAAACTTTGTTTTAAGTAATACAACTAAGAGTTGATACAGTTTCATGTCACAGAATGTGCAATAAAAAGTTGCTTAATTTTTTTTCAGAGACAGTTGTTTCTCCTACTGCTTTTTATAATCAGCTTTGCAAAGCACTAAGGAAACAGCAAAAATTAGGACATTTATATACTCAAAGAAGAAATTAGATAATCTGAATAATCTTTAAAATAATTTTATGTGAGATGACATTAAACGTAACACTCTATTTAGAGCTATTCTTTCATTATTTTATGGAATAATACTCAAGAATACAATCTCCGAAGAAAGACTGCTAAGGTCTGCCAATTCCTGGTGGACTGAACTTGGATAATTAACTTCTGTGCATCAAAAAGGGATGATAATAGTTTCTATTTCCTAATGATGTTAGGAAGATTGAATGAGTTAATGTATATAAAGTGCTTAAACTGTAAACTGACACATAATGTTTCTTATAAATGTAACATATTATGTACTCTTATGGTACAGCAATTACAGTAGCCTCTTTCTCTATGTATACATACGTATATTTGTTCATTCACTTAGCCGATAATGTTAAACAATTCTCAAAGTAAAATGTGGACTTAGTTCTTTCTAATAACTGAAATTTATTCAAAATACATCTTGGGCACTTTGCAGCCAGTTATTATTTACATTTCATTTACTTTTTAAAATAAATAGAAATCTAGACTACTGTTCCAGTGGAACAAAAAATGTGGGTTTTATGCCATTTAAACTTATGGTGATAGATATATAATGATATGTTTTGTCAGCATTAGAAATTTCTCTATGTGATCTGTTGGAGTGAAACATGGCCTTACATGTGACTTCAGCAGCAGATATTTCCCACAACTGAAGAATGTGTGGTTTGATTCACTAACATTAGTCCCATGGCTTAAAAATTAAATATCTGGTAACATTACTAGTGTGGAGCAGAATGCTGTGATTTGGCTTTTTTTCTGGACTTTAAAAGGTTGACCAGCTGCAATCATTAATCCTGTATTTTTTCTAGTTCCAGCCTGTCATGTTGCTGTTAGAAATGATGCTATTTAAAGATATTGTGATTGGGAAGTTTATGAGAGGTGCTGATAAACACTACTCAGGTCTCCTAGTCATTCTGTAGCCAGAAAGTTTATCTTTTTGTGTCTACTGGCATAATTTCAGATACTGAAGAAATCATGTCAGATGGTCTCAGCGAGAATATATTTAGGCAGAGAACATGTGGTGGTCCTGAATTTTAATAGTATAATAGAAATTCAATCCGTTTCTTTAAACAATTGATAGATAAATAATTTATTATCACAATTCCTAGTGAATTAAATGATTCCTGTTGTTCATTTGGCTATACAAGACTAAGATCAATGAGAAGTGAGAAAGGAAAATGAGTAGGTTCTCTACATTTATGATGTGTTTGTTTTGCTTTTAAAAATGCTTGGTGAGATTGGTTTAAATTGTGAAAATTTTGAAATAATTAGCAATTGAATTAGAGTTTGCACTTTACAGCCTTGTTACCATTAATGACTTAATCTGTGGTTACCAAAACCCTATTTAATATGGATTTATAAGAGGAGACTAAGTTTTTATTGTTAAATATAAGCTATAAAAAGTTGTTTCTGAGCTAATTATGACTTAATTTCCTGTAAAACAAACTGCAGTATTCCATAATGGAAGTTTAATACCGATAAAACATTATTGAAAATTGCATATGAGACCATATTATCTTGAATATAGTATAACTGAGTAATAGTGAGTTGGTCAAAGTTTTCCAAATACACCATGCTATCTGCTAGATATAGCCTCATTTTATTCTAATACAATACTATAAAAATTATTTAAATTCTGTTTCTCATACAATGGGGATTGTGGTTATTAAGATCAAATAATCATTGACACTTAAGTCTCTGTGTATTAAGAATTCTATTATAGGGTAATAACAAGTAATGAATGGAAAACAAATTCTATGATAATTTATTTTGTGTGAAATTAATTTTGCTATTCAGAAGGAGGCATATTGTCATTATACACCTTGTTGCATTTAATATTTGTTTTTGTAATTTGCACTGTTATTTTAGAGAACACTGACTATGAATGCCAGTGATGTAGTTTTCTATTTTTATTATTGTCATTTTCTTTTCAAATTAACATCAATGTGAATGTGACTTCAAAACAATATTTAAAGAATATGCTTTGAACTATAAAGTATAATCACATCAGAAATTATTTCTTAGCAATTAAGTTATTTTCATTTCCTGCTGGAAGCAACTAATTTTTAATATTTTCTGATTTTCAAGTATTTGAAAAAAACAAACTCTACTGAATGGTACATTTTAGTTTATAAATTCTTTTTATTAAAATAGATATCCTCTCTCTAGAACTACTGTCATTTAAGGCCAGGTTTTGGTAAAATGGTCGTTTCAAAACTTCACTGAGGTCATATATCAAAAGATCCAGTTGCAGGCTTTTAAGATGGAGTGATTGTAGGTTTTTGAGTGAGCAGATTGAATTTTTATTTGAGAAAGAAACCTTTAAAATACCTTCTTTCTTTAGTACAGAAAATGGTTGGTACTAAGTGTGTTGAGAATGCACTGTTAGTTTCTTTTCCTGGTCCAATAGTATCAGATGACAACACAGTAAGAAGGATATACTAAGTATGTAAGTATATACAATTTATATTATGTATTAAAAAAATATAAAGTGTATAATATTACACATTTGTGAGTGTGTATGTTATAATATATCTGTCTTACTTTTTTGTTAATAATTTTGAATAAGTTTATAATTCAATAACTGCAATTCTCGTTTACTTTAGGAAATCTAGTTACTTATTTCCTTACATTCAAATGCTAATATGTATCCCAAAACAAAGATAGCAAAGTAATCACTATATGTAGCTTTATTAACCCAGCTGCAAAAGATGTACATGATTTCTCTTAGAGATGTTTGTATGTGTATGTGGTGTGTATATATGTATATATAAAATAAAATATGGATTTATCTACGTCTGCATTTCATTTAAAAATATATACATACATATATATGTAGTCTGTGGGAGGCAGTTAATTTAAATTGTCACATGATCATATACATAGTAAGGATAAATACTGAAAGACAGTGTTATACTGAAATTCAGTATAGACAGTATTATACTATTATTCAGATAAATACTGAAAGACAGACATAAAAATAAAAGATGCATTCACTATGCTAATGCCAATACTATTTCATCTTAGAAAATATAAACTAAAGATAAATTCATTGGCTGTAGGTTTTGTAATTTTCCATGTTTCTCTGGAAATACTATAACTATAGCTTAGGTTTTTAGATTAGCTAGGGTTTGTCTTCCTATTTTTCCCTCTTCCTTTTTCCACCTTTGTGAAGAAGTGAAAGAATGGAAAGTCTTATGAAGAGAGTCATAAGACACATAGATTTAAAACCATACTTCATCTTTCATCATTTCAAAAGTCTGTTCTTTACTGAAAGAATACATTTTATCTTAAAAATACACTCAAGTCAGGCGCAGTGACTCACGCCTGTAATCCCAGCACTTTGGGTGGCCGAGGTGGGTGGATCATGAGGTCAGGAGTCGAGACCAGCCTGGCCAAGATGATGAAACCCCATCTCTACTAAAAATACAAAAATTAGCCGGCACAGTGGCGGGCACCTGTAACCCCAGCTACTCGGGAGGCTGAGGCAGGAGAATCGCTTGAACCCGGGAGGCAGAGATTGCAGTGAGCAGAGATCTCACCACTGTACTCTAGCCTGGGAGACATAGCAAGACTTCATGTGAAAAAAAAAAATACATTCAAGTTTTATAATTATTAAACATACATATACATATAATTGTCTACATAAATATGAAGTTATGTGTGGGTATATGCACATATATATTCTTTGACTTTTTTTTCCAGTAGCTCTTATTTTATACAAATAGTTAGGGGTGGTAGTCACTTGACTTCTAATTCTTTATTTATTCTTTGCTCCAGAAGTCTCTAGATTTCCTTGAAATTCTTTAATAATATTGTTTATTCATTTTACTATTCATTGTCATATTCATATGTCAGATACATATTCAATATATACTAGATTCAAATATAGTTCTGCCTATACTGTGCTGTGCCAAAAACAACTAAAAAATGTATTGCTTTGAAGACATTTATACTGAAATTAAACAATTAAGTAACGGGATGACAGGTGGTGAGAGCCACTCTTGGAGCAGGAGGTTACAGATAAGTAAAGTGAGGAGACTAGAATGATCCATGTGATAATTGATTCAACTTAACAACTATAAAGTAGGACCATGTGCTATATATTCTTTATTAGCTTTAAATCCCAGAAAAATAAGTTATGCATATTGGAAATATTAAATGCCATTCTATGCTCCAGGAATTTTCAAGGCACATGAGATATATAAATAAATAAGACAGTAAAAGTATTTCCCATCATAGAGGCTATATTCTTGTAGAATATAAGACAATTCACAAGTAAAGAAATAAGCATATAATTTCAAGCAGTGCCATTATAAAGAAAAATAAGAAATTAATGAATGGTCAATCAGTCAGGAAGTGAATTCTGGAAATATGGCATTTTTTAAAGACCTAAATAAAGTGAAGAGCAATTTAGATGAAGATAAGGAAGGACATTCTAAACTAAAAGAAATGCAAGTGTAAAGGGTCTGAGGCAGGACAAATTTAGAGTGCTCAAGAAACATGTAGAAGGTCATATCCATGAACGAGAACAAGAGATAGTGGAGTTGATGACTAGAAATTTAGGCAGAGGATAGAGCATGTGTGACCTAGTAATCCATAAGGCAGGGCTTATGTGACGTGACCAAATTATAACATGAACAATAACACACTGGCTCTTCTTAGAAAAACTCCCTGAAGTTCAGGAAGGTATAAAGAAGTAATCCAATTAGGAGAAAAATCATGGTGTCTTCAACGAGGGTGGATGCAGTTGTATATTTTACGAAGTTGTCAGGAAAGTCTTCTAAGGACTAAGCAAACAACAGTGAACCAGACATTAGATTTTTCTAATTTTATAGATTATCAGCAGACTAAACCAAATTATGCATGAATGAGCAAACAAATCAAATTACCAAGAAATACCTAATGGTCAGGAAAATACCAAATACGAGCAGAAATAATCCTCAGAGAAAGGCAAAGTTGCTAACAAAGATTAGGATAACAGGCAATAGTGAGCCACAGGTTCAAGACAGCAGCAGTTCAGTAAACCTCAATACTGATCCAACTTCCAGCCTCAGCTTTCCAAGTTTAATTTTTTATAAAAGAAGCATTAATAATAATTCTTTTTAAAATAGTAATAATAATAATTTTTAAAAAGAAGAATTAATCCTAGTATGGTTTGCCTTAATTATTTCCTGAAATTTACTGACAAAATGATTCCACCAGAGTCTTTACTGAATATACAGAATCCTTCGTCTCACTTTGACCTACAGAGTCAGAATTTTCTGGAGAGAAGCCTAATACTCTGTGTTGTTTTGGAATACTGTAGTGGCCTAGACCTGCTTCATTAATAAGAAGTACTTTAATATGATAAAGTGTGCATAGCAGTGAGAAGTAGGGGCTTCCAGCTGTCAGATACTGACAGTTCATTTGGCCAAATTTTAATCTATAGAATCAAATGTAAAACACGTGTATTTTTAAATCTTGTGTTTAAATGAACTAATGCATTACTGATGTGTAGGGACTTCTGCTGGAAAGTTTAAAAATTGTCATCTGATGAAGTTTTTAACCCATTCATGGACTGTCATAGACTGAAAAGATTTCAATATTGTTTTATTTACCTCTCTCTAGTCTTTAAGACTTAATATGGGTATATACATCAAATACATAGAGTTTTATTTATTTATTGTTTTAAATACAAGTAACCAATACTTGACTCTATTTGTAATTTACCGCCTACACAAAATGTATTGGCTATAGGGATGCATTAATGGTATTTTCTTATTCCATTTGACACAAATGAGGTTCATGTTTTCATCATGTTCACTTTGTTTTAAAGAGTAAGGAAGACATTGTTGTATACTAAGTGTAACTATCGATGTTTTAATCAGCATTTGAAAGCGTGGCATTTTAATTAATAAAATGAATAAAATCAAGGAAATTTACTCATAACCTTTTATTAATGTAGAGTCATGAAAGCCTTGGATGCAGAAAACAAAGCATCTTATCTGTGTAAGCACTTTGCCTTTGGATCTCATCAAGCATTTAAAGCAGTGCCAAGTTCAGTGAAGAAGCTACAAATAATTTTGACTGTTAAAGGATGAAACAGTTAAAGAATTATGGAAAGTTCATCATTGAAATCTTCTTAAACAATTTTCTAATATTTTACAACTGATATTATTACAAATAGTATTTATTTGGCACCCACCCTGTACCTGACATTGTACCTGAAGAATAAGATGTCAACCTTAAAAAATATGAATTTATATTATTGTTCCTATTATAAAGATTGAAAGTACATTTATAAAAGTTAACTAACAGAATTACATAGAAATGGCTGGCTGCCAAAATACTTGAAGTCAATTCTATCAGACTTCAAGCTATCTGTGCCATGGCAGGCCTTTCCATCTTGGAACGCTGTGCCTTAAACTAGATTTCTATATCTGAAAAGTAAGGAAGATATATTGTTTTATACAACCGATGGCAGGATTTTGTATATCACTGTTTGTGTCATTAGGATATTAGAGGTTTCTACTTTATATCATTATCGATAAGTCAAACAGACACAGATGAACAATTCTGAACAATTCAGTACATACTAGACATAGGTGCTGGAACTGAATAACCAAGTTCAGTTGGATGGCTGATGGTGGGACCCGCCATTAGAGTGGGAGTTTACAGATAAGGTGTGGAAGCTAGAATTATTTATGTAATAATTATTAGAGTTGGCAACATCAGTATATATGTATCTTTAGGTTAATATAGATATAGGTAGTTATGTATAGGAATATGTATAGATATACACAAGTTAATATACACATTTATGTCCTTGTCCTGTCAGTAAGAGGGCTTAAAAGCAATGGCATCTCAGTGGCAAGAAACACACTCAACACCCATTTCTTGGTTTCTAATGCCTTTTCTAATAAAGGAAACCAGTGCTCCTTACAGAAATGAATGACTCTAGGACTGGAGCAGTGAATAAGCAAGATGAGCATAGAGTATCTGGTCTTTTAGTCCCAGAAGGTAAGAAAATAATGTAGAAATAACAAACAGACAAACCCATAATGATAGGTGTATATCAAAGAGACAGAGGAGCTCTGAAAGAGCTTCCAATGGCCAAAGCATTAGCAAATTCAGTAATAAAATAAAGTATACAATTATATACAAAGGAGTAAAAATATCCATGTCATACTGATGCAAATAATTACATAAATTTAAAAATGAAGAAAAATAGACAAATTTCTCCTGCAGAAGAATTTCTAATGATTTAAGTAGATATTCCACTATCAAGAAAGTGAATCATAAATTCCCACTCCTTTAATGTGGGCTGCAAATAGTGACTTTCTTCCAAAAAGTACAATATTGAATGCTGGGGAGAAAACAATGTTAAAGTGGAGAAACAGTAAACACTACGTCACTCAGGAAATCAAGGTTAACATAATGGCGATGATATGTTGGTAGTGTGTACCCTCAATATAATGTAATAGGATTGGCAATTTACTTTCGTGGTCATCCCCCAAAAACCCCATAACCCTGTTTTAATCATGAAAAAATATTAATCCCAACTGAGAGACAGTTTACAAAATACCTGACCAGTGTGCTCTAAAAGTGTCAAGGTCATCAAATCAAGGAAACTTTGAAAAACTGCTATAACAAAGAGGAGCCTAAGAAAACATGATGACTAAATTAATATGGTTTGCTGGATGGAATCCCAGGACAGAAAAAGGACATTAATTAAAGACTATGGGAATCTGAATAAACTGTGGACTTTAATTAATAATAATCTATCAGTATTGGTTCATTAATTGTGACAGATATAATGTCTTAATATGGTATGTTTCTAATAGGCGACACTAAATGTAAGTTATGTGGAAACTCTGTTATCTTATTTTTCTATAAAAAATTTCTATATAAATTTAAAACTTTAAAAATTTGAAACAGACAAAACAATTAGCTTATAATGGGAACTGTAGTAGCCTAAAGAATCTCCATCTTGCATATCATACTAGTATACAAAGGTAGCTCTAACACAGACGCTACAATATGGGAAGAATTTGGAATATTTCCACATATCTGAAAGCTACAACTCAGAAGTTTTAGAAATTATTTTGTACCCTTCACAGCTTGATTTCTTTGGTATTTTTTTTCTATCCTTATACAGGGATAGTGATAGTTTTATGATTTGACATCATCCATAAAAATTTTACAAGCATAAATGCTCTAAGTCATCATTCTCATTTGATACCAGACTTAAAAGGTTGAGCAGGCAGAGAATGAGCAAAAGGTATCAGCGAGGGAGACAAATAAGATAAATTGAGCATGCTCCTTGATGCTGACAAACCTGGTTACAGTTATTTTAATGTGCATGATACTTGCAGTGGTGTAGGATTGCTGCCATTCACAATTTGTGCATCATCATTATGTCCCCAGGAGCTGTCATCAGCTTTACCCAGAAGATGCAAAGATGCTCTTGTCACAAAGAAAATTATCCCTGACCTACTCTGAGCTCAGAAATGGTCTTCTCCCCTCATTCTAAACCAGTATTTTAAAGCACATTCTTAGCCACTGAACTACATTGGCATTTGTTAACTTAAGTGTTTGAAAGTGAAATAGTTTATGCTTTACTTTGATGAATGCAAGTAAATAACAAAGTATTGCACTTTAGGCTGATTGTGTCTGTGTTGGTATTTATTTGTTGTCTTTACCCACAAATGATTATTTTATTGAAGAACTGATTAAGTTTTAAAATTAAGTGCACATTTCAAACTAATATTATCCTATGATGAGATAAATTCAGGTTTGAATGATATTTAATTATGTATTTGCCATTCATTCATCCATCCATCAATTCAATCAACAAATATTCATTAAATTTCTATATGCTAAACAATTTTCTCATCTTGGAAATGTAGCAGTGAACTAAACTAAACCAATTCCTGCCTTCATGGAGCATATTATTAAACAATTTATGAATAGCAAGGTGGTAATACCATCAATTCATTAAGTAAAATCTGACAGCTATCTACGATAAATAGTTAAATATAAAAAAATGATTTCACTATAGTAAAGTGAGTGAAGAACTCTGAAGACTTAGTCTTTCTTTGGGTTTTTTACTGTTGTGTTAAGCAATACATATGTAGTGATACTGGGAAATTGAGTTTAATTCATGATTCAAGATAATTCATACAGATATTCACTATTGAACAAAATATATTCAAAAATTCACTGTCTTCCTTAATCGTCTGTTGTTTCTATTTCAGTAGTGTTAGCACTTTTCAATAAACACTACAGTGAACTAGGGAGCCCATATCTTACTCTTTTATGTTGCCATGTCTTTTAGACATGTTGTCTATACAAATATCAGCAGATTGATAAAAAGAATGTTGACTCAAATATTCAGATGTTTTTCAAACTCAAAATATCCAGACATATCCAAAAGAACAGATATATAAGTCCTATTTTCATTAGACAAGTAGTGGTTTCATAGACCGTATATCAAATTGTGATGATCACCAGAAGTGATTATGATTCTAAGGAAATATTTGAGAAAAATGAAAATTAAAAAAAGTTTATTTTATTTGCTATTATTTTAAAGTGTACCATATCTTTGGTGGCATGTTTCTTAAGGAACCTGCCCATGTTTAATATATACATTTATTAATGATTTTAGGATTCATGTAATTTCAAAAGTAATAAATTATAAAAGAGAGTTTGTGTTGTACAAATGCTATAATATAATCATGTATCTATTAGCATAATGGGATATGTCATACACAGCTCATACATTTTAGAAATGTGGAAGATATGTAAAATAATCAGGAGTATCTTTATTCTATAAAATATAAAATAAAATAATTTATGTTTCTAAACTACTTAGAAAAAATATGGACTACAGTTTTATCATGAAAAAATCCTGAGGATATTTAGCTGATTTATATTTGTAAAAAATCTTCACAATCTTTAAACATTATATAGATAAACTAAAATTTAATTGGATTTTTTTTCATAGTGCTACATTCTCAAAATGCAATATATGTAATACACATAACAGGCTTACTTTTAGGGCCTCATTAATCACACTGCTCCTTATTTAAACTATTTTGCAGCTCCATCTCCAGTTACCAATGTGAAAAAAGGGAAGATTGCAAAAAACAGCATCTCTTTGTCTTGGCAAGAGCCAGATCGCCCCAATGGAATCATCCTGGAGTATGAAATCAAGTATTTTGAAAAGGTAAGACTAACAGAATTAAAAAAAAAAAAAAATGTCTTCAGTTTCTTTTTTTTTTATTTTTTCACTTTAGCAATTGCAATTATCCAATTTGTAGAAGTGTATGTTGCAATTTTATGTATAAATCAATGACAATTGATTCTGCAGTCATAATTATGGACGCTAGAAGTGTACAGGGACCTCTCTATTCATGTTCTGCTGCTGCCAAATAGTTTACACAGCTTAGATACTGCCATATAGTCTAATATTAGCTTAACTGAGTTGAACAGCATTAAAAGATGAAGTCATAGGACATTTGAAAGTGTTACAAAGACTTAAGCTATAGATTTTCAGTAGTGACTGCAGTGTGCTAACAGAGAAATCATATGTGCTTATGGCTAGTAACTCAACATAACACCTATACTATTAAGGTAATATGAAGAAGATAAGACACATATATCACATACAGTTTTTAGATTCTTAGCAAACATTTGGCACTGTAGTATAAAATTTATGTTTAAATTTCAGGTTAAAAAATAAAAACATATATGCATCACATTCCCCATATTTTCTTGATTTCCTCTTGTTCTATGAGTCTCTTAGAGATACTTTTAAACATTTTGCCATAATAGCTATTGAGGTCAGGTCTCAAGATTGTAATAAACTCTTTTCCTCTTTTCTGAATTCACAAGCAAATGAGTTATTGATGAAAGAGTCATACAGATGGAAGCTGAAAAAGCTTGTAATTTCTAAAACTGGGCTGGAGTATGTGGCTTACATATGTAGCCACCATGAGTCTTCCTGCTACTTCCGCCTCATTCATCTGTGATTTTTCTACTGGCTGGATCTGAATGTCATACACACCTTAGGACAACCTGAGTTCTTAAAGAGGAGATAAAGATAGATGGGAACCCAAACCAGCCTCTGAGAACTGGGTTGGAGACCCTGACCCAGAAATGTTGGTCCTATGGATGTAGGGATAGAAATGAACATGTAAAAAATGCAGGCATGAAGATCCCAAAAAAGAAGAGAAGGACTGAGCCACACGACTTACTCAATGGCTTTTCCAAACTCACAGACATCACTCCTTCTTTTTTTCTGGAAGAGTAAAAGATATGGTAGGAAGTACAAAATCTTACTTTACAATACCTAAGAACTTGCCCAAGCTAGGGCATTGGAAAAGAGAGGGAGAATAAATGGTTCTCCTCACCATATATATATGCATAGATAAAAGAGTTTAGGGCCGGGCGCGGTGGCTCACGCCTGTAATTCCAGCACTTTGGAAGGCTGAGGTGGGTGGGTTGCCTGAGGTCAGTAGTTAGAGATCAGCCTGCCCAACATAGTGAAACCTCGTCTATACTAAAAATACAAAAAAAAAAAAAAAAAAAATCAGCTGGGTGTGGTGGTGGGCACCTGTAATCCCAGCTATTCGGGAGGCTGAGGGCAGAAGAATCGCTTGAACCCAGGAAGCGGAAGTTGCAGTGAGCCGAGATCGCACCATTGCACTCCAGTCTGGGCAACAAGAGCAAACTCAGTCTCAAAGGGGGGGAAAAAAAAGAGTTTAGGTAAGTGTATTGAATATTAATTTGTCACAGTATAGAAAATTTAAAAATAAATTTTCTTCTTTCATTCGTTGATTCAACAATTGCCTGTGTAAAAATACAACAAAGGATAAAACAATGGGGAGTGATGGAGAAAGGCCATCTACATATTTACAGGTTTTTGTTGTTTCTACAATGTTCATGTATTGATTATACTAGTAGATAAATAAATGATTAACCATTTTTGAAATAGTCATCTTTCTAGGAATGACTTACTGGTAGTATTATATACAACTATCAGATCATTAGGAAACATAAATGGTGACACATATTTCAAAAATAGGTTATCAAATACATTATTCACCAAGAATGCTCTTAGAGAATACCTCTGAGACAAAATTATGTTGGGATATGGTTAACATTGTTTAATGTCAACAGAACTGTAGTTAATCAAGTGGAATATAGTGACATTAAAATTTCTCACTGATTACTGTTCTCGTGAGATTACTAGTAAAAAACAGCATTGCAAATTCCAGAGGTCTACAATTTAAACATAGGCTATGTCAAAAAACAATTTGTAAAATTAAGGTTTATATTTCTTATTCAAGTTTTTGTAACCTTTGTTACTTTATATTGATGCAAAGCCATGTAGAGTTATATAAATATATATTAACACATGCTGAATTCTGTTGTGAACATTGTTTCTCAATTTTCATTGTGATTAAAGTTGATTTCAAAAGAAGATAAAATGCAAAATAGAATTCAAAAACTGTATATTTGACTATCTTAGATGCAATAAGGGTTAACAGCAGGGAGACTAAAAGTTTAACAAGTACTTACATTTTCTTTTATCTCTGAATCAACTAGCTCGATTAATGACTGGCTTTCTTTTTTGTTCTTGAGGAAAGCATCCTATTTTTTTCCCCTTATGAATAACCTTTGATTGTTTTCATGACCACTTCCCAGCATATGCATTACTTTCATTATATGTGTAATATTCAATATTAATGAGAATTTATCTTTTCTTAAAAAGTTGCTGCTTCTGTTAGAACAAAGTTATTCAACAAGTGGTAATGAGGAGTTTCTATTAAATATTTCTTCTACTGAGTTTTATCCATATTGTGATATTATTTTCTTTATAGTTCAATTTCTTTTTGAGTTACATTTATTTCAGTATGATTTGGTCTTATATTTAATAATTCAAATTTAATGCTTCAGTATTCCATTATATGATCTGTATAACTCAAATAAAGAAAAAAATGACTTGGGAAAAAGGTTTCTAAACATATTTCCAATAAATTAATAATAAGTTGCTTGTTTACATTAATTAAAAGCAGCAACATCTTTATATGATATATTGGTGGAAATGATTATTTTGGTCAGTGTTTTCCTTTTTAAAATAAAGGTATTAATTCCTGGACCATTGTGCATGAGCCAAACATTTGAGCATATCTATATTATACCTATAAAGTTTTTTTAAGACTTTCATTTATAAAAAATGGATTATGAGCTTTTATACCATGTATTGAGGTAGGGATCCTGATAGGTTTTCAGAGCTGATTTTGAGCTTTCAGAATAACACCACCATTTTATTGGATGGCTTTTGGCCAGACACAGGTGGCAGAGCTTTCCAGGGCACATGCATTTGCCAGCTGGCATTTCTGCCTCTGATTGCCCTGCTCTAATAGAGGTCATTGGGCTTCTCTGCTCCCGTGTGAGGATGGGCTCATTGCCATCTCTTAATTAAAGGCAGAGGCAAAGGGAAGCTGCCCCTTGGCAGGGTGTTTGCCAGCTGGCTCCTTCTGCTGAAGCCCTCCCCTCACTGCATGTGAACAGTGTTTGCTAAGCAGCTGGGGAATGTAGCTCATTTGCTCAGCTGGGGCACAAAGGCAGCAAAAGGCACTGCCCTGACCAAGGACTTGGCAGCCAGGCAATTGTGGGTGTTGACAATCTTTACATAAAGTTTGTGATATGTAGAAAATTACAATATGAGAGTGATTTAAAGGAATGAAACAGAATTAAATTTTGGAAGACGCTTACACGATTCACAATGTGTATTCATTGGTTTTGATCCACTAGATACATGCTTTGCTAAATTCTCTTCAATAACTTATGTATGGCTAACTCAGAGAGAGACAATGTACAATTAAACTCTAGCTAAGGAACAACTGAGACATACATAACGTTAATTGTTAAATCAAACAGAATGTTGTGCAATTGATATTAGATCATACATTATTTCAAGGAGCAGCAGTCCAGTTTCCTTGTAAATTTTTCCTTTTTGGCAAAAAGTATCAATTTCTAATATTTTTATAAAATGTATTCATTGTACCTTCAATAGTTAGAGTTTACAACTATGGAAGCTTTTAAAAGTTGTTTTGTTTTTTACTTATCAATGGGACAACTTACCATCATGCTATAAAGTTAAGAGTAATCCATTCTACTTAGAACCTATTTTGTAGCGATTGTGCTTGGTGGTATATGTATTATCTTTATCTCTGTCTCCTTCCAATATTCTTGGTAAATAATTTTATCTCCATTTTAAGGAAGAAAAAAACTGAGGTAAAGAGTTGTTTACCCACATTTTCTCATCTACTTAATAATATGGCTGGAAATCTAATGCTGTCATTGATGCCTTCTTCTAATGTTTTATATTATAAATGTTAATCCTTTATGTAAAAATGATAATTACATAAAGTCTATCAGAATTGTATACTTAAATTTTGACTAGATTTTTTCTTTAAGTTAAATTTTCTTTAAACAAATATCAGCAAACAGACATTTAACTTACTTAGTGAGAGTTACTGCTACAATTGTAGCCAAACTGGAAAGCAGAATATTATTGAGAAATATTCCTTTTAAATAATATGGGAAAATAATATTTTTCAATAATATGGAGAAATAATAAATGATAGTATCAGGTTTATTCCATCAAGAACCTGTGCATTCTCAGAAAAATTGGTAACTATCATAGTTTATAGAAGCTGTTTACAGTTGTTAAAAGGAACACATTAAGAAATTGTTTGCTTTTTACTGCTATGATCCTACCATACAGAAGGAGTAATAGAGTGGATAATAGAAGAGCAATACATGTTTGTCAATGAAGAAATTTACTGGTATTATTAGGTAACATTTTATAAGACTTAATTACCTTTGCTCAACTTTAATAAAATTTCCTAAATACATTAAAGTTTAGATAATTAAATTAATCTGCAGTTTAAAAAATTAAAGATCAATCATTTGCCTATGATGATCAGAAAGTGTGCTATTGGGTTTATAAATTACACCATACCTATTTAGAGATAATTTTGGACCTACTTAACTCTAAGATAATTTTGTATGTTTAAACATATTACAAGAGGAATGGTAAATTGCTTTAAAAGAAAAATGTTACATAGATTGTATATTTTAGATAGTTTTAGTGGTAGTCAACTTTGACATGTCATATTAGAAAGAGTTACAAATATTTAAAATAATTATGAAAATTAAAACATCTATTACAGTTTATTAACTGCTTTCACATACATTACCTGTTTCATTTTTACAACATCTCTGTGAGGAAACCCAGGCAAGTCTCTACTCCAATTTTACTGATAAGGAAACTGAATATAAAAGCAAAAATGTCCCTGCTATATTTCAGCCTGTGATTTCAGTATCCATGGTAAAGTTGGTGTGGGAAATTCAGAGAGATAATGAGGAGTTACGGATGGTTAGTCTAAACTTTTGTTAGCATCAAAATAGAAACAGTTCCTCTTTGTTTCAGTTCCCAAAATTATTTTTCCAGTAATTATTTTTCCTGCTCCATCTCCATTAACTACTACCTAGCTCCTCCAAATGAGGACATTTTCAAAAATAAATAAAAATGCTTTGCTTATCTGCATTTTTCTTTAATGCTTTCTATCTAGGCTTAGAGAATTGAAATTAAATTTCACCAGTGAAGTACTAATTTCTTACCTTAAGACCTAAGTACAATTATAAATTGAATTCACTAATGAGTTAAAGCCTAGGTCTTACCTCACAGAATGGGACACATTGTTAACTTTCTGTATGAATAGGCAGTATATTACATATGCTCCAATTAACTATATTGGAGGAAAAAAGTATACAAATAACAATACTAAAATAGAGTCTGTAAAATAATCAATCTCCTACAACATTATGTTTTCAAAATTTTAGAAATGTATTACTGCCAAAGACAAGTATTCTGGATAGGTGGACACAATGTCACCCACCACCCTGAGTTCTAGAAAAGACTTTAATATTCTATGTCAATAGCACACCTAGGATGTGTAGGATTTTTTTCTAAAGTATTATATTTGTACTAATAGAGTCCATTGGTTTCTGATTCATTTTCTGATCTATGGTTCTAAATTTTGCGGTCATTATTAATTTATATGCTGCCTTTTTTACTGTATGTGCATGCGCATCCCAAGGACCAAGAGACCAGCTACACAATTATCAAATCCAAAGAGACAACTATTACCGCAGAGGGCTTGAAACCAGCTTCAGTTTATGTCTTCCAAATTCGAGCACGTACAGCAGCAGGCTATGGTGTCTTCAGTCGAAGATTTGAGTTTGAAACCACCCCAGTGTGTAAGTCATTTTAATTACTGTCAACTCATGTCTCAGTAATGGTTACCAGAAAAGAGTCAATGGATCAATACCCTCCCTGGGCACTCTGTCAGTCTCACTCTCCCTCTCTCTCTCCCAGGCATGACCCCTTCAGGTAGGAAGCATCTGTCATGCTATTATGGTAGGTCGGCGGGTTAACACGTTGGTCCCTGCTCCTCATTGCATTCAGTCTTCTGGGAGATGGTACTTCAGGAGATACTTTAAAAATGTTTAAACTTGCTTCTAAAGACTTTCTTTCCACTGCTGCCATACTTTATTGAATTATTGCCATTTACTTTTTTAGTTGTTTTATTGAACTAGGCTACTAGGCTTAGTCTTTCTTTGAAAATTCCACAGGGAGTTTTCTTTAGCATTGAGATTGGCAAGAAAATGGTGATCTCAGGAACCAATCTGATCTCATAAAAACTATTAAATCTCTGGCACTGTCTTTAACGGGAGAATCTGGGAATATTTTTTGGAACAGCCTTTTTGAATCACTTTTTTCCCTATAAAGTAGTGTAAAACATTTTCCTTTAATTTCAACAAAATATTTATGTTACTTACTTGTCCTAAACACATTGAAAGAATTTAAGACAGTAATAGACGCTGTTAAAACTTTTTGTGAAGAAATACACAGTACTGTGAAATGTCAGAAGTGTATATGTGTGTCAGTGTGTATGTGTATTTGCTTTAAGCCGAGTTACATAAAAATTAGTAATTTTAAAATAAATAAATTGCATATTTCCTTTTTACAAAAATCAACAAAATGATAATTTAGTTATGAATTTACTTTGTAAGAATCAGAAGAGCTATTAAATTAAAATGTGAATAAAACTATATTATACGTCCCCTTTGAAAATCAAGATCTTCTTTTTAAAGTATATTTAACTGATTTATTTAAAAATAATTTTTAATCTGTAAAAATAACTTTCTAAGTGTTGTTTCACTGAATTTTATACGGAAAAGGGTGCCATTGTAAAAAATTATAAATTTGTTTTCTACACAAAGGAAAATCTATGAGTGAAGTTTAACTGAAGCTACTGAAATTTGAACTTCTAATGCTATTCAGAAAATTTTCTTTTCTTACTAGATTGAATAGGAACATGTGATATTAGTCTGAAAATTCTCATAATATTAGCAATGGATTATTTAATCCTGCCCCTTTAAACTAAAAGGGATTTAAGAAAAAAAGGCATGCTGTATAAGCTAGCCATCTTAACAAGGCTTGATTCTGTTTCGGTATAATTAGTAATAAATATTGCTTATGTGGTCTACCAACTCTGGGAACAAAGCCATAAATGAAATCTCAAACTATGCTTGAGTGCTTTGATAACTATACAAATGGAAAAATCCCATTTAAAAAAAAAAAAAAAGGTAAATTCTACTCAGTTCTAGGATGTTGGCACATTCAGCAACTGGTTTTTCTTCAGGCTTTTCAATATTCTATCATTTACATATGTATTAAATAGTAGCTGCCAAGCACACGAAAACTCAATCAGATGACTTAGAGGACTAATATTTAATCATTTCCTGTGTATACTTTTACAAAGGTTTACCTGAAGTAAGCTACTTTTAACATTTTCTATATAATTTCTAGAGAAAAAGAAATATCACCCACTAATTTTTTTATTGCCGAAGTAGATTATAGCATTATTTTTAATAGCAAATGAAAATACTTCGACATCATACTGCCTCCTAGCTATGAGAGTAAAATCTTTTTTTTTTACTCATATGTGTACATATATGTACAAGCTTTTTACAGAATGAATTTATTATTTGTAGAGAGTATATTAGATATTAATTGCTTTTTGATCTTTATGTATAATGTTTTCTGAATATAACTCAACAACAAGAATATATTGAACACCTATAACATATTAGGCTTCCCTAGGCCCTGAAGAAATCAACGTGAGTAACACATAGAAACTTCTCTCCAGACAAAAGGAATATACTGTGTTTAATTCTAAAATATAGAATATTTGTTTCAAAAAGCATTTTAGAGTAATAGTTTTGCTTATTTATTTATTTATATTGAGAAAGTCTCACTCCATTGCCCAGACTGGAGTGTAGTGGAGCGATCTTGGCTCACCACAACTTCCACCTCCTGAGTTCAAATGATGCTCCTGACTCAGCCTCCCAAGTAGCTGGGATCACAGGCGTGCACCACCGTGCCTGATTAATTTTGCATTTTTAGTAGAGATGAGGTTTCTCCATGTTGGTCAGACTGATCTCAAACTCCTGACCTTAGGTGATCTGCCCACCTTGGTCTCCAAAGTGCTGGGATTACAGGCGTCAGTCACCACACTCGGCCTAATTTTGCTTATTATTTTAAAATTGATTTTATTCAATTTCTAGCCATCAAAGGGTTTCTTTTTAGCTCAAAGATGC
Organism: Theropithecus gelada; assembly: GCF_003255815.1. Classification (NCBI taxonomy): domain Eukaryota; kingdom Metazoa; phylum Chordata; class Mammalia; order Primates; family Cercopithecidae; genus Theropithecus; species Theropithecus gelada. The sequence continues at coordinate 76,449,977 of NC_037672.1, forward strand.
TATAAATGACTCAAATAATTCTAAGGAATAATACCTTCTTTCTCAAGGCCTATTGTCTAATAAAGAATCAGAGAAGATATGCAATGACAATTAAAATAAAACTTTTTTTCAGAACATTTATTTTTGTAGTATTTTCTGAAATCCACATTCATTATTTCACTGCGCAATTATTTACTTTATGTCATAATTTCAGTCTTAATTTACATTTATTATTTCCCCAATAAGGTCTTCAAGTACTTTGATGCAGTAATTACGGTAAACATACAATAAACATATTTGTGTTTTTCCTCATTAAGCTTTCAGTGATTTTTATTTGGTAAGTGATAGTTAAAGAGTTCTGACTTTAATGAGCCATCTGTACTAAGAAAAACCTACTTTATCAGTCAGGTATGTAATAGGAAGTTATTTTAAAATTTCCGTGAGTATATTTTTTAAAAAGAATTTTCCAATTGCCTGTTCAATTCATAATGATGATACAAATAATGAAAAGTTGACACTTTTTTATGATTTGTGTTTTTATAGAATTTATTATTTACTAATTTATATTACATTTCGGTCATTTGTTAACAAAAAGTTAAAATGTTATGAGCGCTTTTATTTTTCATTGACATTGTCTTGTAAGTCAAAAGATAACTCTAAAGAGAAATGCAAATAGTAGTACAAACAGGAACGCAAAACAATTTCTTTAGAAAAGCTATTTAATATGAAGATTTGGGTAGAAAATCTCCAATTATTCTTCCTCTGCCAAGTTTAGTTTATGTCTTGTAACTGTAAACTTCTTCATTTTAATTTTGTTATGCATAAAAATAATATGTTTAAAATTGATTTTTTACCCTACCCCCATTCTCAACAGCAGTGACTATATATATATATATATATATATATATATATATATATATATATATATCTCAACAAAGAAACTTACCGTGAGTAAAACCATTCAGCCAAACTCTTTAGACCCTTTCCTGGTTTCTTTTAACATAATTTATCTTGAAGCTTTCAGACTGTAACTGAATCTATCTTAACCTCTACATGCCCACGATTCATCAATCACATTTGTGATTCTTTTAATTTTTAAAAATGGATCACTTCCTTTTATCCAGCTATACCTATTTGTCTCAAATCTGTGCAGCCTAAATTAGGAAATAATGGTATTGTGTTTTTTATTAAAAGTTGTACTGAGGTAATTGTGGATTTGCATGCAATTTTAACAGCAATACAGACCACTCTTATACACTTTACTTAGTTTTCCCCATGGTAATATTTTGCAGAACCATAGTATAATATCACAACCAAAACACTGATATTGATGCAATCAATCCACAGATTTAATCCTATTCTCTTGTATTCCTCTTTAAATGTGTATGTGGACATGTATGTGTGTTAGATTCTATGCCATTTGGTCACTTGTACAAGTTTGTGTATCTACCACCAACCCCAAGTTACCAAACAATCCCAATACTGTAAAGATCCTTTGTGTTTCTTTTTTATAACCACACCCACTACCTTTAAGAACAAATGTTGTGGGCCGGGCGCGGTGGCTCAAGCCTGTGATCCCAGCACTTTGGGAGGCGAAGACGGGCGGATCACGAGGTCAGGAGATCGAGACCATCCTGGCTAACATGGTGAAACCCCGTCTCTACTAAAAAATACAAACAAACAAAAAAAAAAAACTAGCCGGACGAGGTGGCGGGTGCCTGTAGTCCCAGCTACTCGGGAGGCTGAGGCAGGAGAATGGCGTGAACCCGGGAGGCGGAGCTTGCAGTGAGCTGAGGTCCGGCCACTGCACTCCAACCTGGGCGACAGAGCGAGACTCCGTCTCAAAAAAAAAAGAACAAATGTTGTGGCATCACTAAGCCCTGGAAACCATTCATCTGCCATTCATGCATGACGTTTTCACATTTCAAAAATGTTTCATAAATAGAAACATGCAGTATGTGCCTTTTAATTTGGAATTGGCTTTTTTTCACTTAGCATAATTTCCTGCAGATTCATCCAGATTGTGGTGTGTATCAAGTTTCTTTATTTTTATTACTGAATAATAATCCTTAATATGTATGTACCACAATTTGTTTAACCTCCATTAATTTGTTGAAGGATATCAGGGCTGATTACAGTTTTTGCTATCACAAATAAAGATACTGTAAACATTTGTATACAGATTTTTGTCATGTAGGTTTTTATTTCCCTAGGATGAATTTCCAAAAGAACAACACTGGATTGTACAGTAATTGTATATCTAATTTTGTAAGAAACTGCCAACATGTTTTCCAAAATGGCTGTATCATTTTCCATTTCCACCAGCAATGGGTGATTGATCTGGTCTCTTTATATCCTTGTCAGCATTTGGAATTGCCATTATTTATTTACTTATTTGTTAGTCATTTTGAATAAGTGGGTAGTGATATCTCACTATTTTGAAAATCACTGTTAGTTAATTATGTTCAACATCCTTTCATGTGCCTATTTGCCTACCATATTGTTTTTAATGTCTCCACTGATTCCTATGTACTTATATTACTTATTAAAAATTATGCCCTTGATTAAGTTACCCTGATTAAGAAAGTTTATAGATACCTATTGCTGTGAGAGAAAGATCCTAAATTCTCAGTCTGACCTGTAGACTTATAATCTGGCTCTTACAATTATTTTAACCTTCAATGATGAACTCTTCACATATATAGCTGAGGTAATAAAGTCTAGAGAATGTCCACGTAATATTTGTATACAACCAGGAGTGTGGGAAGCAAGGTGAGGTAAAAAATGTGACTTCTCAGTATATGCTGCCTTAGAATTTCCAGGCATGATGCTAATGTGTAATGATTTTTTTTAAAGAAACATTATTATTTACAAAGAATATTAATTTGTATAATTGGTGATCTTTCTCCATAGTGTGTTATATTGCTTCAACATTTTCTTTTAAGTCTTCCCATGATATTTCCCAGTTATTTTTCTAAAACGACATCATTAATAAACTAATTTTTAGTAAACATAAGAAAATGAGAGACATGCATAACTAAAGGTATATATCTTAAGGATTAAAATTTTAACAGTATGTTAACATGATTACCATATCTCCTACTTGACCTAAATATTTTTGTCTCACTCCTAAACAAATCAACAAGCATGAATGCATTGACGATAACCTGTAAATTGTTTATTTTCATCTGAATTAATATAATTAATGATATCATTAATGCCCTCAGGACAAACAAAAGAATAAACAATTTAAAAATCTTGATGAATCATTTCTTATTAGAAATTGCTCACAAATTAATTATTGCATGTGAAACAGTGAATAGTTAAAACCTGAGTTTATGGTGGGTGAATTGCTTGAGCTCAGAAGTTTCAGACTAGCCTGGGCTAAATGGTGAAACCCCTTAACAACAACAACAACAACAACAACAACAACAACAACAAAATACAAACATTAGCTGTACGTGGTGGCGCACGCTTGTAGTCCCAACTACTCGAAGGCTGAGATTGGAGGGTGACATGAACCCTGATGGCAGAGGTTGCAGTGAGCCAAGATCGTGCCACTGTACTCCAGCCTGGATGACAGAGTGAGACCCTGTCTACACACACACACATGCACACAAGAAAATTTAAAACCCATCAAGGACCTTAGAAAATATTGCAAATTTAAAATAATAATAAAACTATATAAATAAATTAAACTAAAATAATCATAAACAAAAATATATTCTGTAAATTCTTCCTCACAAAATGGTCTCTAATTGCTTTTTATACAAAAATGATCTGATTTCAGAGGACGTTAGATAAATACAGAGAATATTAATGTTTGTGATTTGATGTTACTTATAAACTATATTCATAAAATGTATCAACTTAGCATATTAATCTTTTGAATGCCATTAGCAATTATTTTAACGCAATATATTTTTCTATAAAGATCTGCGCATCATTAATGTTGGTCCTGGAAATTACTAAAAATGAAGAATTTGACACTACCAAAATTTTATACTTCTTCTCAAATTTAATACTGTGGCCAATGTGAAGTTACTCTGTTTTTACCCTTATTTCTGAGTAATTGTGCACTCTTCCTCCAAAACTATATCTGTGAGAGTTCCCAAACTGGCACATTAAGAGTGGGAATAATTGTTAGACTCAGATTAGAAGGGCTTTTGAAAACTAGACTTAGCATTTGACAATTTTCTTCCAAAGGTAGTAGGACTTTCTAAAGTTTTTGATCAGAGAAACATAAAAATGATATTTTTGATATTTAATATGAGTACATAGAAGGCAGAGAGAACAGTTAAAATGCTATGAACAATATTCCACCATTTTGATTATACAGATTTGAATCAAATAGGTTAATGTTGGATGAAAATAAGTGATGTATGGGGAGAAACATCAAAGAAACACAAAAGTATTTGATAATGAATGAACAAGCAGAAGTTAAGAAGGATTTAGTAATAGTTCAAAGAAACCAGAAAGAGATCAAACCAGTTTGATTTTTTGGTTTGATTAATGACATGTTTATTTGTTGATATATGTTTTCGTTAATGCCTTTGGGGGTAGATGTGGTATAAAGGTCAATTTTAAACATGTTAATTTTTATGTAAGAATAAAATCCAAACAAAGGGCTAAACAGTTTGTTATAAAAAATGGAAGGATTCTTTGGAGAGAAATAAGGGTAGGAGATATAAATTTGTCATCCTGATAGTTATTAATTGATACCATGAAGGAAGAAGTATCAGAGAGAGGGAGAAAGAAAGGGAGGATGTGAAAAAAAAAGACAGAAAGAAATGGAGAGAAGTGAGAAGGATAAGAAATGAGAAGGATCGGGAGTGAGCATTCATGGAGAATCGTTCATACATCACTGTGGGAAGAGAATATGAAGCCATCAGAACTGACAAAGTAGTGCTTCATAGAGAGGGACAGAGTACAACAGCTTGTCTGATGCCATAGAAACCAAGAGGAGGAGAGTTTCAAGTTTAAGGTATACGTTCAGCTAAGTCAAACTCCTAATCATGGTGGAGGATAAGTTAAATAAAGAAGTACACATTGCATGTTGCAAATGTCATCATCCATGGAATTCAAAGGCAGAAGAATAAAAAAATTTCAGAGATAATTTTAAAATGTTGGTTCTTAGATATGGTTGGTTTCAGATGCCTCTGTCAAGATGTTGACAAATAGGAAATTTAAGAATGGTAAATAAACAGGAGATAATAAGTATAAGTGATACTTTACTATTTATTTAAGGCTGTCAGTAGTTGAAACTCTATGCTAAGTGCATTGTATGTATTATCTTTAATCTTAACAGAAATATAATGATCCAAGGAAATTATCCCTATTTGGAGATTATGCAAATGGGACTTTAAAGGTTTAAGTAATTTTCTTGACCCATATGTGTAGTAAATGCTGGACCTATTTTGCAATTTGGATTGAACTATTCCTACTAAGTTTAGATATAAAGATTTACTTCTCCCTAAAGGTGATATCTGCTCAGGCTTGTAAGCAGCACAATAGTTTATAAGGCAGCAAAACTGTCTTCCAGAGGGAGATCTTTGAAAGTTTAGCATTTCTCTAATGTGGGAAGTGGGAATGTATTAATACACGGAGCATATGAAGATGGCTCATTATGAGGATGATTTTACTAGGAAATTAACAATAGAGAATTAAGGCATTCAAGCAGCAGTTGCAACTTACTCAAATAACATTGAGTTTCTGAGTGAAGTTTATCTAGAAACAGTGCCCTCTGCCAAAAAAGAAAGAGAAAAGAGAAAAAAAAAGTAGCAGTAGAAATAATCTGAGTTTAGAGATCAATAAAGCAGACTTTGGGGAAAGGGTATTAGCAATTCTGGGGGTAGTTTTTTCCTGCCTCATTTATACTGTAGCCTATAACTAAATTTCTTGCCACCGACCTTAGCGTCAGAGACTAGGAGAAAACAGGGCAAGACTCTTGTACATATTATGCAAAAAGGGAGAAGGTAAGAGCACTGACTTATATTGAAAATAATAGTTTTACTCAAACCAGCTGTTAATAATAATGGGATCTAAATACTGGTCTAAAATAGTTGAAAGCGAATCAGTGCAAGAGGGTCATCAGCAAGTCACTTCGTTTTGATTAGAAAGAATCAAGAACAATGTGACTAAAATAGAAAGGGAGGTGTTTGCAGATCCAAAACTCTTGGTAGGCCAAGATCTGGTATGGGGTTGTGAAAAAGAAAACACAGATTGTTACTAATTTCTGTGACAATATTTGTTACCATGGAGCTGAACTAATGCTACTTTGAAGTTATCAAATTGATCATGTCATTAAACAAGAAACATGCTACATATTCTATGGAGAGATTCTTAAGAACATTAGTACAATTTATTTTGCCCTATGGGTGTTTTGTTTTAATCCAGATTAGTTAGCACAAAAATAAAATTTATTTGCTTATTTAAGTACAACCGCTTAATCATGTTCATATTCCTCTTATGAAGGGAATTTTATACTAAAATATAAAACATTTCATCTAAATCTATGTATATAAAAAGTAGGTGATGTAAATATATCCAATTTTAAGATAGATTTCTACACCTCTAAATGTTTGCCTTGATATTTTTCAAAAAGTGAATTTACTTATGAAATATACTTACTGGTTATATTGTGCTTTACATTGTGTTTTTGTAGTAATATTCAGAATACTGATATTATACTTTACTTCAATGAGGTCATAGTCACATTATTTTTGTCTTCAATGTCTCCAATGTCTATGGGGAAAAAAGTCCTACCTGGGTTCATCAGATTTTTTTTCTAGAGAACAGCAGAGTACAAACTCTAAAAATATCAAATCTTATATACCTGGCACCTCCTATTTAGATTAAGGTGTTTGAAGTCAATAAAGAAGTTCCATTTTAATTCGCAGACCTAAGGCCCCTAGATGAATACTATGCAAACAACATGCATTCATTTTTTATGATGACAAGGAAATAATCAGTGACTTAGTGATGCTCTCAAATCTCTATTTGGAAAGTAAATATTTTCTATTAAAGATGACTTTTCAGTTACACATTTTTCAGAAAGGATATTAGGGGAAATCTCAGCCAAGTGTGGGTAAATTGCTTAAATCATGAATTGATTACTGTCTATTAAGCAGCTTTTATTTTGAATGCATGTGATCACTTTAACCACAAGCTCCATTTTCTGTATCTCCTATCAGCAGTTGCAGCATCCAGCGATCAAAGCCAGATTCCTATAATTGCTGTGTCTGTGACAGTGGGAGTCATTTTGTTGGCAGTGGTTATCGGCTTCCTCCTCAGTGGAAGGTAAGAGAGGAAGCTGTGATTCTGAAGTTTTGCAGCTGATCTCTTCCTCACCTTGATCTGACCATTTGGCTGTTAAGCACATCCCAAAACAAATCAGGCAAGCAATATATCAGCAGATAATCTCAATACATGATGCAATTCCTAAGCCTTATCTTGTTCCTATTATTGATGATTTTTAAGCCCACAATTTCTCTTTTTAGGTATGCTCTCTTCATAAGAGCTGCGTTGATGTGTTATTGTTTATTCGGTTCATATAGCTATATCTCTTTAGATGACACAGGTTTCTTAATCTGAAATTTTTTGTCTCTCAAAAGTGTATATGGTTGTCTGCTTCAAGATTAATTAGTGTTTGGGAAAAGTTATCTCTGTGCCAAGTATATTTTGAGGAGTAAGACATGATTCTATTTAGCCAGTATTCTATCCTAACAGGGTGGTGTATCCAAAACAGAAATTATGGCAGACAAGCTCCTTAGAAAATGACCAAACATTTTCACTGACTGCTTTTATTTTCAGCTTCTAAGTGATTTCAACCTGAATATTTCAATTATGGTGTATACTGATTTGAAGTGAATTGTATTAAATATTATCGAAATAGATACATGAATATATAATATATTACGTATCTACATCTTTTCATTTTATGCAAAAAAGAGGTCGAGTCTTAATAAGAGCTGTTCTAGGTGTTTTCTGATATTGAGCTGAGCATAATCAACAATAAAAAATAAAATAAAATAAAGTAGAATAAAACAAAGTGAAGTAAATAAAACAAGAGTATGCTATTTTCCTACAATAAACATAGCTTCACATATTTTTTAAATCCAGGCCATTATTAGAAGGGATATTTAGTAATGGGAGCTGTCCATTTGAAAATATATTTTGGTGTTAGACCATTATAGAAAACTTAATGAAAGTCTTCCTGGAAATATTTATTTCTCAGAAAAAAAGTGAAAATGTACCATAAGGTCCCCCCAAAAAGCCAGGAAATCAATGTTCATATTGATTTTGTTACTGTTCTACTCATTTACTGTTGACTCTTCAGCACCTATTCAACTCATAAATATACAGAATTGGGCACTTTTCAAAGTACTGCATATTGTGTTCTGAAAAGATTTATGACTATATCCTTAAATTACAGAAGTAACAGTTTATTTTTATAAAATATCACAAAATCTTTTGAACATTCCCTCATTGTATAGGAAAATCCTATTACTTCTGGTTCTTATTTATTTGTTTGAAGTTTTCTTAAAAATATATGCAGTAATTCATTGCTTACTTTTAATGTTAGATTGGCATTTATGTATTTCTAGAATTTCTAGCTAGGGGATAGTTTGTGTTCTGTTGAGGACAATCAAGCCCATCCCAGGCAGGGGGATGGCTATCTAGTGCCCCACTGATTTCATCTCTCTGAAGTCACCTGGGGAGAATGCACAACCTGTATCCCTGCTTTCTGGAAGATAAGCTGATTTCACTAGACTTGTCAGATTTTGACACAATAGTATAATGAAATTGCATGAATTGTAACTACTAAGAAAACTACCACGTGACAATGTGTCTTTTCCACCCCAAATTATACATGATGCCTTTGCAGAGCTGGTTTGTAATGCCATTTCTTTATTTCAGACTGAGATAAGAGTTAGTGGTTTCCTTTCTAATAAGTTCAATAAACATTAGTTATATTTATGGACATGGAGGTTATAAGAAGATTCTTTATTTGTTGTGTGCACACTTAGGAGAAATGAATAAAAATGGAAAAAAGAACCAAGGTCTAGAATCCAATAAATCTGTGTTTTTGAGAGTTTATTAAAGGATACACATCAATTATCAGAAATATGTTGTTGTAGACTTAGCACAGTGAATTTACAGGTGACAGTTTGCTACGGATTCTTGCTCACCCTTATGTGGTATCTTTAGCATTAGACAACAAAATATTTGAAAGAACTTTCAATCTACTTACTATTTGGTAACTGAAGGGTAGTATCATTGTAGTGCATACATGCACACATTCATACAAAGTCACCCATACACTCTGTATTGGTTCTCACACTGCTATGGAGAACTGTTCAAGACTGGGTAATTTATAAAGAAAAGAGGTGTAATTGATTCACAGTTCCACATGGCAGGGGGTGATCTCAGGAAACTCACAATCATGGAGGAAGACACCTGTTCACAAGGCGACAGGAAGGAGAAGTGCTGAAGAGGGGAAGAGCCAAGGGGGAGGAGCCCCCCGTGAAACCATTAGATCTCCTGAGAACAAATTTACTCTCATGAGAACAGCATTTGGAAAACTGCCCGCATAATCCGATTACCTCCACCTGGTCTCTCCCTTGATATGTGGGGATTATGCGGATTACAATGCAAGATAAGATTTGGGTGGAGACACAAAGCCTAACCCTCTCTTTCTCTCTCTCTCTCTCTCTGTCTCTCTCTCTCTCCCTCGCACACACACACACACACACACACACACAAATTCTATATATACCTGAAATTGCTGTTCAAGAAAAATGAAATTTTAGTATAATGTCTCATTTGTACTAGAATCAGGTCTATGCCCAAAACACATAACTTAATTTTCTGCCAAATCCAAGGCTTGGTAAAACATTTTTGAACATTTTGTCTGATGAAAATGTAATTACTTTTAAAAACAGCAACATCTAAGCAATTAGTACATTGTTCATTCATATTAAAATACTTTTCTAATCCAATTTAATTTTGCAACACAGTTTAAGATGCTGACTCTAGGGATTTGCAGTTGAAAAGACAGCACATTTCACCAAAAACAAATCTGAGGCTTATAGTTTTTTAGAAGCCAATTTTCTGCATGAAATTTTAATTACTTTATTTTGTTGGATGTATTTTCTTGACTATTAGGGAACATTTGTCGTATGATAGAAACATCCTTGGCCATTGTATTGTACTCTTCATGGACAAACTATTTTATATTTTATTATATAAGTATAACTATTCAAAAGCTAAATGATATGATTCTTGAAAGACTTTTTCTATCTCACTTAAGGCAATGAACTTTGTAATTTTTGTTTGGACCAATTAAATCTAACTCACCCTGCAGTACCTAGATTGTCCTGAATTAACCCAGTAAAGATTTGTTAAATAACTGGAAAATTAAATGAAGAAATGTGGCCAAAACCTAACATAAATTTGGGAAACTGTATTTGAGCAATAGCAAATTATTTTAAAAAGCTTGAGCTAGGAAAGATGTAAAGATATAGGATTAGATACATTTCTTCCTTCTCTCTGTGCCAAAATATGATTGATTATCTCTCTCACTCTCACAGACACACACACACACACACACACACACACACACAACATTTAGACTACCATCTCACTTTGAGCTTACCCTTATTACTATCTAATATCTGGAATATGATATGATAAACCAGATATTTGCTCCTAGGTAACATCATTTAACTAAAAATAATTGGACTCATCATTGGTTAAATAAGTTCATTTATTTTGATATATTGCAAAATATTAATATTGCTTACATGTAATATTCTTTGGCAATTTATTTTGTGATTTGGGCCCAAGAGGAAATATATCTTGAAGATCCATATTCACTAAAAATTTGTGTTTTTACTTAGACAAAAAAAAAAAAAAAACGTGCAAATGATGACACACTAGGTATTATGACACTAATCTCTTTCAAAGAAAAAAGGTTAACTTTTAAAATTCTAAAATACACTCAAGGATGAAAAATAAATCAAATATAGAGACTTTTTAATATTTTCAGGCTTAAGTTGATTATGAAGAAATATTTTGTAATATTCCTACCCAGACAAAATTTAAAAGAATGTAAAGTATCCATCTTGAAGGAAAAATCCTATTTAACAAAATGGCATAGAAGTATAACATATTAGAATTCTTGACAATTTCAGAATGTGTGTGATCTTCCTTTTTAAATATGTTAAGTAATCTATGGGGTATTTTCTGCAGGGTTCAGACTCTCTCCACTGTTTCCCATTAACCTTTAAATGTTTTTTACAGGATTATAAAACAATTGACATGCCTTCCACAAACTATGAGCTAATCATCTTAGGATGGAAATAAATTAAGCCTCTTTATATGCACAGCATATTGAAATTGCTCTTTAATCTTTCTCTTTTATCATTAATGACATTGGGCATTGATAACTTTCTTTTGTCCTAATTTTGTGGAGTTTATCTCTTATATTTACTATTTTACAGATTTTTAAATGTTTAATTAACCAGTCTTTCATCAATGAATATTTTCACTGTTTTCCAGTTAAATGTTTAAGAAAGTTTTTCACTTTATTTTTTCCTCTTTTTAATCCTTTAAATATGATTAGTGTTATAAAGTTGACTTTTTTATTTATGTATGTCCTTATTTCAAACAGAGTCTAAATTCTGAAAATTAACTTCTGAATAGTTCAGAGGGTGATGAAAAGCTTAAAGTAACAAGATTTAGGGGTATAGACATACAAAGGAAAACATCTTTTAGTTACAGAAGCAATTCTTCTTTGAATCTTTCTAAATACAACCTTCGTTATGGAATTAAAGGATATTTTTTAATACTATGTTTCTGATCACTTATTATGTGATCCTGAATTTAATTAAATTTCAAGCCTGCAGAGCTTCACTTTTTATTTTAAATTAAGTCCACATACACAATTAGAAGTAAAAACTTAGACATTGCACACATGTACTCTTCCACCCTTGTTTGCACATGTTCTTGCATGTAAGCCAAACACTTAAAGCTTTTTGCTAACTTTAGAAGCAGGAAACAAAAAAGCCAAAAATGTCTCCTGAAGAGGAAGAAGAATTCTGTTATGCTGCTTGGCTTTATGTATGATTTTGTCACAGGATTCTTAGGGTGTTGCTTTTCCAGCCAGAAGCCTCTGTGGCCAGGGGAACCTTTGCCTGAGTTTTGCTCAGGCCTGTTGGACTCCTTCTGCCCACTCGCCTTGGCAGGCTGCACTCTTCTCGTGTTACCACCCACAATTGCAAAGGGCACGCCAGGCATAGAGCAGTGAGGGGTGCATGAGTGAGCGAGCACAGGGTCTGGCCACTGAGCACAGCCAGGCACGCTGACTGCTGTGGAGGGGTGGATTGCTCCTGGTACCAGCACAAGTACTTGATCAGTGCAAGCCTGCAGCTGAATCAGATGCATCACAAGTAGCTTTCACTGTGGGCATCATGTCTGAATGAGGGGAATGTGGTGGTGCCTGGAAACTTGGAGATACCAGAAACTGCAAAGACCTAAAGAGGGTGCCAAATTCCTGACTCGGAGCCACCCTAGGTCTGGGCTCCCCAAAGGGTTGCCGCTCTTCTCTTCTCTCACTAGCAATATGGTGAGTGTAGAGGAGGGATGTGTTTTAGCCCTGCTTGTATTAGAGCTCTTCCACTCTCACCACTCAGTGGGTCGTAAATTCTCATCTCATGTTCAGGAAGAATGAGGTACATGGACAACTGTAGAATGAGCAAGGTGAAGAGATGCTTTATTGAGTAACCAGTACAGCTTTAAGGAGACCCAAAGTGGGTAGCCCCTTTCTGCAGGTAGATCATCCCAATGAGTGCAGCTCACAGTGGAGAGGAGACCCAGAGTGCGTAGCTCCTATCTGCAGGCATGTTGTTCCAAGTCTGAAGCCCCTAGTGGAGAACAGACCCACAGTGGGTAGCTCCTATCTGTACACAGGGAGTCCTGTTGTCTCTCCAGTCTGGCTGAGTCCAGGGTTTTTATGGGCTTCAGCAGGAAGAAAGTGTGTGTTGATTGGACTATGAGCAGCCATAGGCAGGCTGGAGAAAGCACCATAACTTCTCACTCCGGACCAAAGAAGTGATAGCTTAGTCCCCAGACTTCAAGCCATCCCTGACTTGAAGGTGGGAGCCCTTGCCTTCTGTCCAGAATCCTGTCTGCCTCCTGCCACCATCAACATGCTGCCACAGTACCCAGGCTGTTCATGCTGAGGGGTTCCTGCAGGCCCATGCTGAGCCACTCTCAGATTTCCCTCAGCCTCTCCCCTGTGCTCATTGGTGCCCACAGTTCAGAGGGGGCCAAGGTGGCAGGGGACTGGTGTGTCAGTGCCACCCCAAGTGTGCACACATGTGCCTGGGTCACAACAGCACCCAGGCTCATCCTCAACTTTGCTCCAAAATCAGAGTGGGCACCAGGAGTGGGGAGAGGCCAGGCAGTGGGAGCAGAGCCTTCTGAGCCTGCAGGGGCAGGAGGCTTCTCAGGCCCCTGAGAGCGCAAGAATGCTTGGGTCCTCAGCTGTGGCTGGGTGTCTGCAGCTTCATGTAGGAGGGTGGGGCTCCTCCCCTGCCAACTTGGAAGGGGGTCGGTGAGGCTTCTACCTTTTTTCCTGTCTCCTACTCATTTCACGGAGCACACAGCCCAAGCCATGCCTCCCCAGTTACAACCAGCTTCTTTGCAGCTGCTACTCCAGATGGGTCACCACTGCCATCAATTCCCCCTGTGAAGAGGTACTTCTAACTGCCATTAGGATAGGGACAGTAACTACTCTTAACTGTTTCAAACTGATAGGGGGCATTGTTTTGGGGAAAACAGCAGTCAGATCTCTCTCAGAGGCCTATCTAAGGGTGCCCGGGAAGAAAGGAGCCATCATCTGAGGCTCCCGTTGCATGACCACTTGGAGTTTGATGGCCTCTAGACAAGAAGAAACACATTTTACAAGGAGATTAAGTGTGCTTAGATCAAGTGTGATTATTATACAAAGAGGAGCTAAAAGGAAAAAACAATCTAAGAGTAGACTATTTTGAAAAATAATGTTGTGACTAGAGCTGTTTCATCTTGGTCAAAAAAATTAAATCTTGTATGGAGGCAGTTAAACTTTAAAGGAGAAATAACTCTTTAGGGGGGTAGATAATCCCTTGGGAGTTCAGGATTAAGGAGTCTTTGACAAAAATATTTTAGGTGAGGAACAGAACAAAGGTGAGAACAGTGAGCAAGAGGTCTCTACAACTAAGGGTTTGGGAAAAATCTTGGGTTAAATGTGTTCCTGAGATGCCCTCCCCACTCCACGATCTTGCTAAGACAGGAGAGGGGAGTTGTATTGGAGAGAACTGAAAGACCTGCTCCAGTGTCCGGGAGGAAGTCTACTTTTCTCCATTTGACTTCTGAACCACCAGAGCCAGGGAGAAGTGACCCAGGGCCCATCAGTTCTGCTGGACCATTTGGGCTGGACCTAGTGACCTGTCTCCAAGGACAGTCTGTTCTTCAGTGGTCCCCACTGCAAATTGGACAGGGCCAAAGTGGCCTCCTCCTGCTGTCCAGACAGTCCTTCCTAAAGTGCCACTGGCTTGCCACATTTGTAGCAGTTAACAGGTCCATCCAAGGGATTTTGGGATTTGTGAGCCTGCAAGGCAGCTATTAGAGCCTCTGCCTTTTTCTTGTGTCTCCTTTCCCTCTCTTGGGCCTCCTCCTGATTCCTATTGTAAAAGACTGAGGTGGCCACTTTTAGGAGGTTCTCTAAAGTACTATCTGGTCCCATGGCCTGTTTCTGAAGCTTCCTCTTGATGCCAGGGGATGCTTGAATATGAACTTATCCTTCAGGGTCAGTCGTCCCTCAACTGAATCAGGAGTTGGAGATGTGTGCTTTACCAAGGACCCTCTTAGCCTTTCCAGGAAGGCCGTGGGATTTTCATCTAATCCCTGTTCTATCATGAATAGCTTGGACTAATTGAGAGGCTTAGTCCTAGTCCTTCATAATCCCTCCAGGATACACACATGATAATTCTTCCTCTTTCATTCTTCCATTTAATCATTGCAGTCACATTTAGGGTCCTCCAGTGGTATTGCTGTTCTTCCAATGGGAAAAGGCTTATCCCCTTCCCTGGAACTATATGAGATACAAAGCTCATCCCAAAACTTCTGTACTGCTTGCAGGGTGACCTGCTTTTCAGTGGTAGTCCGAGTCTGATTCAAAAGTAACATAATGTCCTTCCAGGTGAGTTCAAATACTTGAGTTAAATTCTGGAAAGCTTCTATGTAACTGTGAGGTCATCTGAAAACTTTACAATATTCCCCTTAATTAGCCTTAAGTTCTGTAGAGAAAAGGGAACTTGAACCCTAATCAATACCTAGGTAGCAGGGGGTTTGTGTGTTAGCACTGCCCCGAATGCACACACACCGGCAAGGTTTTAACAGTGCCCAGGCTTATCCTCAACTTTGCTTTGAAATCAGAGCTGGCACCAGTAGCAAGGAGAGGCCAGGCAGCAGGAGCAGGCATGTCTGAGCCTGCAGGGGCAGGGAGTCTTTTGGTATTCCCAAAAGCACAGGGATGCCAAGATCTATAGCCGCAGTTGGGTGGCTGCAGCTGTGCCTAGAAGAGCAGGGCTCCTGCCCTGTCAATTTGGAAGCGGGTGGGCTTCCATCAATTCCCATCTTCTGTTGGCTCCACAGAGCGCGTAACCTCGGCCTCACCTCCCCCTCTGCAGTCGTTGCCTTTGCAGTGGTCACTCCAGACAGGCCGCCACTGCCATCAATTTTAAGACTATTCATACGTGAGTTTAATGCTATGATGTTCCTTAGATGATAAATTTAATTAAGGAAATGGCTCAATGCCTGTTAAAAGTTATATTTTCTGGCCAAACAATCTTCCATTTGATTGTCACGGTCATGTTCACATCTTGTACCTAGACATAAAACTACTCAATACTGTTTCTCTTTGTGTTCTATTCAACAGTTGAAACTCAATCCATTTGAAATGTCACAGTTTTCTGAAGCAAAAATTCTTTAGACGTCAGCCAATACTATAATAGAGGCTATCATAATTACAGTCATCAGACCGTGCTAGAAATTAGAGAAACAAGTAAATTTATATAAAACAGTAGGTTTTATTGTTTCAAGAAAATAATATTAAAATTTAGCCTTTTGTACTTACTTTTAAGTCCCTTGAAGTAAGATAGGTTGTAAATGACATCTTCACAATTATCCATTACAAACACTTTTGGACACTTATTGCACATAAACACAAAGGTAAGTCCAGGACATGTGATATAAGAAAACAGTGTCCTTTCTATAAATGTTCTTACTCTTACTTAGTAGCCTGGTAAGGAGACAAAATTTTATAAAACAGAATTACAATAGTTAGGCATAGAAGAAGAAGAGTTTACAATAGAATTGGAATTTTTCTCTTCATGATAACTTTTCAGTTAGTCTGAATCATTAATTCAAGAAATATTTGAGTTCTTGCTACATGCCTGGCACGGTTCTTATGTTAGTCAAAGCAATGGCTAGAGGGTAAAATCCTTTGAACTTAGAACATTTTCTTCAAGCTCATTTGGAGCCAAATAAAATATTTATGCCAGAGTTTTGAATGCAGCTACTTAATTTAGACACATGAATGAGCTCTGACTACATCTGATATCAAAGCATCATAGTTTCTTGAATGAGTACTTTGTGAAAAGTATATTCATGAAGGTTATGCTCTAAAACCTGCAGAGAAGCCTCTTTGCCTAATGGAAGTAACATGGTAATAGTAATGAAAAGTATAACATTATCTAACATTAATTACATAGCATTTACTACTAGGCAATGTTCTAAAGTTTTGCAAGTAATATCTCACACCACCACCATGTCTCAATACTAGATCTATATCTAATTTATAGCTGATAAAATTATCTTCTTGCTGTTTCTTAAAAATTGTAAGAAAGGTCCTGCCTTTATTCTTTTGCATTGGCTCTTCTTACTGTCTAAAACTTCCTTGACACAGAGAACCTTATAGCTTTTTTCTTATTTCTTTCCAATCTTTGCTCAATCTTGTTCTCTCAATTAAGCATACTAAAAAGATGACATGATTATTTCCTCTGCACACCATGCATCATTTTTAGTCTGTCTGTCCTACTAGAGAAGGATACAAAATGATAGGGATTTTTATCTGTGCCTTTTTTCCTCTTGGAAAGTGTCCAGAACATAAATTATTGTATACAACTAGTCAGTAAGGGCCTGGAGCTTGAACCCAGCTCTGATGTCATGGCCTTTGCTCTTTAGGATATAACTTCCCCAAGACTTGTGATTATTCAACTTTTGAACTTTTGTATGGGAAGCCTCTGTTTTTCTGCTGCTAAAAATAATGGAATTTACATTTTAAAACTTTAGAAACTATCAGAAATATGAATAAAACACCTCTTAAAAATTAATGTTAGTTTTAGCTTGACACTAAAAAATACATTGAATTTCAGTAGATTCTCCTCCCTTCATGGGACAATTATACCCAGTAAATTGTATTTATTCTAAACTCACACAAATTAAACGTCACCAACTCCATGTTCATACCTGAATTTGTGAACCCTGATTAATTCCACTTCTGTCTACCCTTAAAATTTTATTTTCTCACTGAAGTAGTTTTAGTTCACCATTTAATGTATCTATCACCCCAGTAGATATGTGATCTTGAATATAAGGATTATAATGTAGGTCCTGGGTAAAGATCTAATGAAAGTATTACTGGAGGAGTGCAGCTGGAGTTTAAGACTCTTAAAAATGTACTTCAAATTACCTTTCCAGAATTATCACCATGTGTTGTTGTCTTGGATTTCTTTGCTTGCAAATGATAGAAGCCATAATTTATAGTGGCTTAATCTAAAAGAAAATTATTGGTCTTCCAGCTGAAAAATTCCCAGAGATTAAAACATTTAGTCTAAAGGACAGGCACTGATAGATCCAGGTGTTTAAAATCATATCTATTATGCAATTGAGACATAATTCAAGAATGTTGTTGAACAAATATGGTATTTAAAGACATTGATTAAAATGAAGTTATTGGATAAAACCCTGGGACACTGATATTGAAAGGTAGGATGGAAGAATAAGATCCAGCCACAGTGGCCTAAGAAGGAGAGGCCCATGAGGTAGGAAAAGATCAGGCAACCTTTGGATCACTAAGGGGAAATGGTCACTGTGTTGAACACAGATTTGACTTTAGGGCTCTCACCCTTCACTCTCAGAGCTGAAATGGCACAGGCTGTGACAGAAACTTGATACCTAGCTCCACAGAGTAAGTCAATCAGTAGTATTGGGACCTTAACTAAGAAGAGGATGGAGAAGTTACACTTTGTGACCGACACCATAGGAACTCACACCTGAAACTGAAAATAGGATCAGTTTTATACAAAGCACATGGAGTGAGACAGAGGAAACAGAATCTCTCGCTCTACACTCTTTTTCACATCTTCCATTTGCTTGGAACAAACTCTATATTATCCCTCAATATTTAAGCCTTACCAACATGTGAAGACTTGTATCAAACTTTCTATCATGAATAGAGGAAAAAGAAACTCCCTCAATCCCTTTAGCCAAAGTATTATCTCCTTTGAACAATATATCAAAACAATATATCAGTATTCTCATAGAATTTAACACTTTAAACTACAAATTATAGGGCATTGTGTAAATGTCTTCTCTCTTCTGTCAACCAGTAAGTAGTTAGAGAATAAAGGCTTCTGTGGCTCTCCTGTGTAACTTAATTAAATAAATAACTCATAAGCTATTGAATTAAAGATAAGCTGTGCATCAATCTCCATTTGAAGTGGTTTGCCCATTTTTTCCCATTAATATTGACATTTTAGAAAATGAAAAACTTTAATATCTCTAAAATAAACACAATGAAATGCACAACCCATAAATACACCTTTAAATAAATAAATAATAAACCTTTTGATCCCATCACAAAATAAATGCAATGATTTCAAGAAGTAGTACATAGGAGTTAATAAATCTTCACTAGCTTATGATTTTATTTCTTTGACATCTAGACATGCTTATACCATTGTCATGATGTTCCTGGTGACATCAAGCAACAATAACTTTTATAAATTGATATATTTGACATCTATAACATGATTAGGCTTATGTAGTTTCAGAATTTAATAAGTTCTGAGACAAACAATAAATTTTATGAAAACATTTTAATCTCATAAATATTATATTTTAAAATAATGATAACCAAACATTTGTAATCATATATACAATCACAGATTTTAGATAAAAGCTCATTAAAAGTAAATCTCAGAAACGTATGAGTTAGCAATAGATGTGACTTTGTACAACTATAAAAAATCCAGACATGAGTATTGATTTAATATCTGAGGGTTGTTATCTCTTCTATTTTCTCATGATTACGTGCTTTTTTCTTCAAAGGCTCTGAATCAAAATAATTAGAGAGCAGATCATAATTTATTAATAAGTGACAAGTGGGGATTAGGGCAGAGTAATGCCAGGAAGACAAGGAACATAGCAACAACTAATTGCCCACTGTGGGAAGCAAACAGTCCTAGGAAACAGAACTTAAGAGGGTGACTGGCTCAATTGCTCAACACTATTGAACATCCCACAGATCAAACATGTAAACATCACTGCGATGCTCAGGAAGTTATATTGAGGCAAACATTTGAAAGAAAAACTCAGTTTATGGTACTAGAAACAAGAGGTTAATATCACTCACTTGCAAAGATACAAATTATTTTAGTAAAGAATCAAATGACTTAGATTTCACCTAGTATGAAGCAAAGGGCAGGTCAAAAGCCTAACCACAAGAGCAAAATACACTTTCTGTCTAAAGCTCCATTTGTTCAAAGCTCCATTTTTTTAAGAATGTGATCCTCATCTGAAAGAGTACAGACTGGCACTCCAGAAGATGCTGGGCTCTGGCGGAAGACCCTCCTAGGTTTCTGGGAATTTTACACATCTCTCAGAACCCACAATAACACAGGCTTTCACAGACACCTGATACCCAGCTCCACAGTGAAAATCAATAGCATTGCCCTATGCCAAAGGCTAGAACATCTATTCAACAAAAAAAATCAGTTAATTTCCTGAGCCATGTCTGGAAGTATACTCATTGTTGAAAAATGAATCAAAGTGTCCCAGATGATTTTAAACATCAGCTAAAAGCCACATTTGTTCAAGATCTGTGCTTTATAAGGTCTTACATGAACCAGGAAAAAAAAGAAACTGTTTCTAATAGATTAGCAACTCAGTCTCAAGCAACTGAATTCTTTATTATGCCATTTGGAAGGACCGACTTTGTATACCCCTGATGGCTGTGATAGTTATAATACTAAAAAACATATTATATTTCAATTGATATGGTTAGGCTTTGTGTCCCTACTCAAATCTCCTCTTGAATTATAATCCCCATAATCACCTCATGTCAAAGGAGAGACTAGGTGGAGGTAATTGAATCATGGGGGCGGTTTCCGCTGTGTTGTTCTCACCATTGTGAGTGAGTTCTTACAAGAACTAATGGTTTTATAATGTGCTCTTCCCACTCTGCCTGGCACTTCTCCTTCCCGCTGCCTTATGAAAAAGGCCCCTTGCTTCCCCTTCCACAACGATTCAGGATTGTAAATTTCCTGAGGCCTCCCCTCCCACTTTCTGTTACAAATTACCCAGTCTCCAGCAGTTCTTTATAGCAGTATGAAAACAAATATAGCAATTATTTTGCTTACCAAAATTCCCTTACTGTCTCTCACTCCTTGTTTCTCTCATTACTTTTTTACGCCTCTAATATTTTAATCTCACAGAAAAATGGCATACTTTTATATATGAAATATTAGTTATGTCTGCTCTCATTGTCACACTGTGTTTTAGCCACCACTATTATAGATAACAATCTCAGTTGACTTTGTTGTTATTTTGGGACTCTTCCTTGTTTTTGTTTTAAATAACATATTATCATTTCTTCCTATTTGCAAGATTTGGCATTGGAATCTGCATACCCGTGATGGTTGCTGTTCATTGAGTTCTTGCCCTGTGTTCTTCTAAGTGATGGTTAGTCAGGTATGACCACAAGAAGAAACACAGAAGAGGCATAGGAAAACAAAGTTTATTATATTCACAGGTCCTAGAAACAGAAAGTATGGCATGTCATGCAGGACCATCAGAGAAACACCAGATTTTGGTCAGGAGGAAGAAGACAGGCGTGAGGGGAAAGTCTAGGAGTGAGCTTTTGTTGGCATTTCTATGTGAACGTACATTGGCTAGTTTGAATAATTCTGGCTAACTTTGGGCTTACAGAAGAGGTCTCTAGTTTCCTGGAACCTGGGCCTGGGGTTATTAAGGCAGTGTAATATTGCCTCCTGAAGTTAAGGGGAGGTTAGAAGAGGTATTGCTCCAGATTGGTTAGTTTGCATCTCAAATACATGCTGTAGGCTAAGTACGTTGCTACTTCTAGGAACTGGTTAGCCATGAGAGGGACAATCTTTCCCCAGGCAGAGAGGTTTCTAAGATGTCAAAATATCATAATATACAGACAGAAAAAAAATATATAAAAAATGGAGTACTCTTGGACCAGGATAGATTGATAGATTGAAAAGCAATGAAAACCAAGAAATACAGTTGAAATTTTAGTGTAGTTTTTTTTTTTTTTTCTTCCTTACTACACCCCTACTTCCATCCAGAAGGCAAGATCTCATCAAGTTGGCAAGGTTTGACTTCCCTGTGGAAATTAATTGCGGAAACCTGTTTCCCAAGTTTTTTTCTAGGCTGTGTTTAGACCAACTTTGTGATTCCTCTTTAGTGTCCCTCCAGACAGACGATTCCATAGATTCAAATAGTTCCATGTATCTCATAAGTACCTAATGCCTACCTCCAATAGTTCTCAATGCCTCTGATGTTGGAGAATCCTAGTGCTTCTCTGATATTGCTATGCCTATCCCCCTTGATTTTTTCTGAAGCAAATTAAGTTGCCTTTGGTTAAACTGATCCTCTCCATAGATAATGCACAGATCCTGCCAACATTAAAATACAAATAAACTATTGTCCATGTTGAGTTTCAATTGAAGTTATGTAGCTTTGATCGTTTAATCATTGAATTCAATTGTTTAATACATTTATTAGTATCCTTACTGTATAATACAAAGAGAAACTGTTTCAAGATATGGAGGAATATTACACATACAATGTAAAAGATAATCATAATGTGCAATTACAGAGAAAAGAGTTGAATCTTCAGAAACATTAAAGAATATAAGATGAAATCAAATACTTTTTACATTAATATTAATTGTTCCCAGATATACTGGAATTTTACCAAAAATCTGCAAAGCTAATGTTGTTCAAGAGATTTTTGGATATGCCAGCACCACGATGCTATTATTTTTAAGGATGCAAAGTTCAGTATAACTATTTAAGCAATATACACATTAAACCTTCACAAATCTTCTGATTTCCGTAATTTGCTGCAAGGAAAAATATAAGGAATTGCCAATTTAGTTGTCCAGTCTTCCTCAGAAAACTTTTAAGATGAAATTCAGTCACTTAAATCATACCAAAGATGATCTAAAAGTCAAACAAGGCGTCATCAAATTAGCATGAATTCAATATTTACATAAGTGAATTAAAATTATTTACATAGGAATTTAGATGGATAAATATGTAATAAACCAATATTCTACATTTGTATGACTTTCATGCTTTTTGTAATACATAGGAACCTCTTGATGATTTGTTGTGTTGTTGATATCTGACTTTTCCTGACCTATCCCTGTTCTTCATGTTCCAAATGTACATATTGTAGTCTTTTGGATTTGTCTCTTCTCTAGTAATTTGGGAAGCAGTGGGCCAGGATAAGGCTTTCTTTTAATCCTTAATGATAAATTATTAATCCTTTCAAACCTGTGCTGGTGTATACTGTTGCTTTTCAGCCCCAACAGGGAAAAAGCTACTTTAAAATATAAGCAGATGTGCATTTTACCACCCTGTATCTTTCTACCTATGCCTTGGGGCTTCTAAATCTTCATCCAAAAAATTGAAATGAGAAGGAACTTCTGTATATCTCAAATATCTGAATGGAGCTTGTGCAGTTTAGCCCATTTGTTCCTATCAGTTTCCAAAGTCAGGGTGACTGGATCCTGCTCCAGTGTCTCCAAGCCTTTGGACAGCACCCCCGGCTCCAAGGAGAACTCTGAAATAATCCACCTTGGAAGTCTATTAGGGGACCATCTCAGTATATACCAAATGTCCTAAGGTGAAAATCATTACGAATCCTGCTTCCACACATTGTGCCTCCATAGATCCCAAGTACTCAGATTTCACCTGGACTACTTTAGCTATGTTCCAACATATTCTTAGAGGTTAAATAAATGGCCACGTCCTTAGATGAATGCCCTTATTTGCTGACATTACCAAGACATCTTGCTTCTTCCCTTTCCCATAAATTTCAGCCTTTTTTTTTTTTTTTTTTTTTACATTGCCGGTTACAAAGTTGGCAGAGTTAAGTCAATTGCCCTAATTTCTTACTAAGCCGCTATTTTTATTTAGGTGTGCATTTCTTAATTCCTGTTTAAAATTACAAAGAACATAAAAGACAAAAATCAGAAAGTTAATCATACACCACCAGAAGCAAACAGTATTAATATTTTGCCATATATATTTAAAATATCTTTTGTACAGTTTAATTTTTAATTTGTAGTTTTGTGGGTTTTTTTTACTTAACAATATAAAATTTATTTGAGCAATTAAAATATTTTAAAAGCAAAAATTTAATGTCTGTTAGGTATGCTAATGTCTGATCTTTGTCATGAATGTTTTGCTGTGTGTGTGTGTAATTGTTGTTTGAGAGAAAGATTTTGTGTGTCTCTGTGTGTGCTTGTTTTGAATTTTACTATAACTGTCATTAATGTCCTTAGATCACATTCATAAAATTCAAAGTAAGGGTCAATGTATACAAATATTTTTAAGATTGCTTATACATATTGACAAATGACCCTTCTGAACTACTGTACTAATTAGCATTCCCCTCAATAGTACATGATATTGGTAGTTCACAACCTAGAACATCGTTGCTTATTTAATAGGAGAAAAATAACTGCATTTATAATTAAATTTATTTTTATTTTTAGATTTAATAGGGTCATTCACTTATAAGCAAAAAGTATAGTCATTAGCGGTTTTAACATCTGTTTTGTAAATTGCATGAACAGGTTCTTTACCCATTAAAGTTAGTGGGATTGTAGCACTTCACAGAGCAGAGCTATATTATTGGAAGTGTCAAATTTTGTTTGTGTTTTAGTAATGTTTATTTTGCATGGGTTGTAAAAATCTTTAAAATGTTAATTTTGTGTACGTGGGGATTTAAATTGATATTTTCCAAAGACTTATGTGAGTACCCAGCAGTGGTTTTCACTATTACTATCCCCAAAAAATCTTGTAAGTTTCTACATGTAGTATGTACTAAATAAGCATCTACATGGGTATTATTTTGTCTATGCTGGCTCTGGGCTATGAAAGCCATTCTATTAATCTGTCTGATTTTTATCAGGATTACACAGGTATAAATGTTATATTAAAGTATTTTTCAATGTTTGGTAAATTCCTGTTGGAGATCATATATAGTCACAATTACAAATATTTTATAAAGGTACATTTTTGTGAATATAATCACACACATGCATTTATATACAATTCAATGTATAAAGCAATTGTAACCATAATTAATCACTATGTTACATATACAATGTATTAAATATTTCACATTTATCTCCAGCACAATATTTAATTTTAAATAATTATGGCAACTATTATAATATGTGATTTTAATGCTACTGATCAATGCTAATAAAAAACAGAATGTAGTTGCATGGAATTTGAATATTGTGATATGAAAATGTGACATTTAGCTTCCTCTTAAGTCATTCTAGAGTATGTTCAATTATCATAAAATGTTTATCACAAAATACATACATTTCTTGAGTTTTGGTAATTTCAGTATGTTGCCACAATTACTTTTATTATTTGAGAGAGACATAAGTAAATGGAAAGCTTAATCTTTCTGACTTTTCCACCTTAAAAGTTTCATGCTGATAGATGTGATTCAATTTTAGAAAAATACTAAACAGACATAATGGAGGGAGCTAAAAAATGTATATATTTGACTTTTTCCTTTTACTCATTTTCTTCTTTTTTTGAACTCACTCATAGTTTTAATTGATGGTATTTTTTCACTCATAGTTTTAATTGATGGTATTTTTTCATTAAATGAGTATTTAAAACAGTAATTTCAAAGCTGTGTTTATACATGTTATTTATTTGAACGGACAAAAACAGCATCACTTATTTACCACTTTATCTGCTTTCAATTTTTCTCTCTACTTTTCTCAAAATAATTTAAAACCTAAAATAGCTGAGCACAAATAGGTTCATCACGATAATCCTACGTTCTTTTCTAAGAGGCCCCCGAGACAGACGTGTTTCAGCTGTGAGATGACTGGGAGAGCAAGAGCTCAGTGGCAGAAGCTTAGCAAATTTAGGCTTCTAGAAATGGAGGTAATTGATGTTTGCTCAGTGTAGGCATCGTTCTGCAGGAGTAAGAAACATGATTCAGTATGTTGTATATCAACACTATTATTATGCTAGAACAGAAATAAGATGGCTGTTGATTGCAAAGATGAATCCATATATTTTCCTTTTATTGAACTAGTAAAGATTATCTCTTCTGTGGAAATAAGCTGAAATCACCCAGATGAGAACAAACACAGAGTATTTTTTCACAGCTTACTACAGAAGAGGATCAGCCAACATCACATGCATTTGGTTGAGACCCAAAGGCAGGCAGGATAATGTAACAATGGGGAAAAAGGGAAGGCTTCGATTAGGCCCAGATTTGGAGGTTGCTGGCATAGTGAAGCCGGAATTGGCTACCTAAAATCAGGGCATCCTAGGTGATTTGGCTTCCTTTGTTTGATCTTAAATTGGAAATAGGGACCAAAAATTAAGGAAGTTTGCAGTTATTAAGTTCTGACTATTTGGTCTGATTGCTACAAAGGTTATGGTTTGACTTCTTGGACCAGTTGCTATAGATTGTAAGTATTTGGAACAAATTGAGAAGAAATCAGTGTGAGAATAGAAGATACAATTATCTCTGCTTAAGTGAGTACAGAAATATTGTTAGAGGAGTGGTAGATTTGAACTGCACCTTGAGGGTGAAGATAAATTTTACTAGAGATGGCTGAGAGAGTATGATGGAAAAAGGCACATAGGTATGAGTGCATATGGCATGTCCGGTTTCCTGTGACTCCTTAGCCCAGTCTATTTGGCCTTTCACAGCCTCTCCTGTGTCCCTGCACAATCTCGTCTTCCATTCCTTCCTGACTCATTAATGGCAGAAACTTTCTTGTATACAAACCGATTTTTGAAAAATAAGGAAGGTAATTTTTACATGCGCATGCACATCATACACGTGCAAGACTTTCTTTGTAAAAAATTATATTTTTCCAGAACATGATAGTGTTTAATATTGTTTATTTGTGGTTCCAAATGGGAATATGGCTTACATGATTTATATCATATATATTTTTTATGTTATAAATCACTGAGAAGGCAATCAAAACTTTTAAAACCACACCTTCCTTCCTACTTCCCTGCACCCCTTTTCTTACTTTTAAACAAATATTAGAAGAGACATACAAGTGTCTGCATCTGTCCAAGTGTCTGAGATCTCCAAGTGTCTGATTTATAATAAGTTGGTAGGAAGACACCATTACTTCTTCAGATTGGGAAATATTATGACCAGGGCATTATTGAAGTCTTCTAAAATAGGGTATGCACTCTACAGTGAGCTCAATAAAATCCATCATCCCAAAATATCAGAGGGAACTCCACAATAGTCATAGTTCCATGCTGGTTTTTTTTTTCCTATAATAATCTTGCCAAAGATAAAAATAGCATTTCTTAATATTTCTTTTCTTGCTTTGTTTTTACTGGTAGCAGTGAAAGTGATAATGGTGGTAGCAGTGGTGATTGTGGTTTTGTTCTTGAAGAAACACAGGAAAGGTTTTTAGGAGTGGACATAACTCTTTCTAACCTGTTATTGTTGCCACTAATATCATGTCCAGGCCTTTCATAATTATTGGAAATATTAATTGGGAGGGCAAAGAAGAAACCACATCTGAGTTTAAATTTCTTAATGGAATTCCACCTGATTAATGTGTGTGTGTGTATTATATGTATATTTGATAAACGCATCATATTATATATGATACATCATATATGATATATACATCATATGTACGATACATCATATATATGATATGAACACACATTAATGATATATATCATATATGATATATATGTTTTAATACTTTATATGCATATTATTTTTATATATACATTTTGTACATAATTTACATAGATATGATGTGTATATAAATTATATGTTTATATATTCTCTCTCTATATATGTATACATTCTTACCAAAGAACAGATTATTTTTAAACACCTCCAGGTGCTTTTGAAGTTTCTACTTACATGCAGGCCATTAATATGCTAATTACAAGTCTTTCCCTTTTATTAAGTAAATTCCCAAAGAACTATTATAATACACATCAATTCAATACAATACATATTTATTGAGTACCTCTTGGATCAGTGTTTCTCAACCTAGAGAAAATTTAGAATCAACTTACAGATTTTGAAAAAAATGATGTTTGAGTTCCACAATCAAGATGTTCTGATTTAATTATTTCAAGGTAAGGCCTGGGCTTTCGTTTTTAAGCTTCCTTGTTGATTCTAATCTGTAGCCAGGTTTGGAACCACTGTATTACACATGAATAGAGAGCTGTTGTTATATAATTTCTTCACTCTTAAAGAATAGCATATAGATTCTCAGTAAATGTTTACTAATAATGAGAATGACTGTATCTTCTACTGCAGCAAAAAGTTTAAGAAAGGTGGTTAATATTTGATACAATTTATTTTGAGTTCAAATATATTTTGGAATAAGCAAATTGTATCTAACAAGTTTAATAACATTTGCTAATTGAATCCGTTCCTTTACCTGTGGCATTCATGGAGGAATAACCTAATGTTTTATAATGATCTCTGGCCCATTAGAATAATGAAATGAAGTAAAAGCACAGAGTCATTATTAATATAGCTTAAAAAAATAATTGAAGTGTTTTCTAAATATATCTCACCTCAAGTTTTTTTTTTTTTGCTTTCATTTAGTTTGATATTTCTAGGTCCTAATAGGTTTATTTTAGAGTAAGAAATAAGGAGAGTGTCTGATTACAGTGTTAATGTGAATTAGTTTTTGTTTGTTTATGTTTTTGACTTTTTCCTTAGCATGAATGGCTATACATGAGACCCTTATATTTGTACAATTTGGGGGATTTTTCAAAGAAATTCATGATAAGTGCATCATTTATTTAAGGTGCACCTCAGTCATTTATATGATTTAATCTCTATTTAAAACATGGATTTAAATAATGTGGTAGAGTTTGAGTCACCAAGTATTTTTAAGGCCTTGATCTTTTAATGTTGAAGGTGCTTGTCTCTTTGATTCCTAGTGAGGGCTCGCTTACCACCTTGCAGAAGGTTGCCTTCTTGCTGTGTCCTCATATGGAGGGAAGGGGCAAGGGAATTCCCTCAAACCTGTTTGATAGGAAAACTGACCTCATTCAAGAGGACTGGGCACTCATGATCTTATCAACTTCTAAATGCCCTACCTCTTAAAATCATTGCTTTTGAGGTCAATACTTCAACATATCAATTTGGTGGAAACATATTTAGTACCATGCAGTTTTGCATCCTGAAATATTTTAAGAAATGTATAAAACAATTAACATTCTAGTGTTAATTACAAGTGAACAATTTATTCAGTTTTATTTGGTTAATATTAGTTATGTGTTTAAATTCTTTTTACTCATTTAAAAACTCATGGCCTTTAATGACAATATATTGCAATAAGTATCATAATTAGATTTAAGTCTTTTTTGAAATTCTGAAATACAACTTTAAAAAATGAAATCAGAGTGAACTAAAAATATTTCTATAATGCAATTAATGTAACATTTCAGCACAATATCTCTTACAGGTTTGACATATGCCTATGCCATCATTTTAGTTTTCTTCACACTGATTTTTACCTAATTTTTAAAAATTTAATATTATACCTTATTTACATTAATTGCTTCATAGACTTCACATATATACTCTGGTTTACCCAACAAATATTTTATCATTTAGTTGCTTTAAAATCTATGCTCAGCCTTATGTATATTACAAATAATGTACACGATAATAATATAGCTTGCACTTTGCCCTAAGACTGTCTTATAGTAATATCACTTAAAACCTTTCTAAGTGCTGACTGTGAGCTCCAGACAGTACAGAGAGCTTGACATATATGATCAACCTCAAACCCTGCGTGGTGTAGATTTTATTATCTCATTTCATCAGTGATTAGATTATCCAAAGCTATGCATCTAGTAATGGATATATTCAAGACTACTCCTAGTTTGACTACAAACCCCATGATCTAACTATTTTGTGAAACAATAGGGCCAAAGCATGAGAATATTTTATTGCTCTTTGACAGGTTTAGAGTATTGTTTTCTAAAGGATTGGTGCCACTTTTCAGTGTCACTTGCCACACATTAGAACACTAGGTCCATTCTGTTTTCTCTAGCACTGAATATCATCGCTTGTTGTTAATTTAATTTAAAATAGGAAAATGGTGCAGTCCTTTAGCTTTCTTCCTTTGTTACAACTAAAATAAAAATATTTTATATGTAATTCAAGTACTTCTTTTGTGAAATTACTTTTCTTGCTTTTTCTCATTTATCTATTGACAACTTAGTTTTTTTCTTATCCAATTCTATGATCGCTTGTTTAATAATTTAAGTCATAATTTATCCATAGCCTGCAGTCTTGCTTCTCTGTTCCAGCATCTTTGATAATTCCTTCCCTAGAGGAATAATCACCTTGCTTCCATAGGAGGGAGGTTATCGTACTTACATAGACACACTTCATACCTGTATTGATCAACTGTGTGTAAGAGCTGGCTAAAGTAATTTTATTTGAATCTTCTTTGGGTCTGAAAAGATTATGCTATCATATTTTAATCTGATGAAGGACAAATGGAAATATCTTGTTAAAATAAAGATCACCAGTTTTTATTATTATTATTATTATTATTATTATTACAAGTCAAAGGGAGCTAAGCTATTTTAAACTTGGATTAAAACAATCTTGTTATAGCTGCATGCAGTTATGTACAGAGTTCTAGGTACTAAACACCGATGGGAATACAGATATAGACTATGTTGAATCAGAGCTCACAGATAAGATTCCTTGCTATTTCTAGCACATTTTGGTTTCTATTTTGAAATCATCTCTGAGGCTTGTAAGCATTAACCTGTACTTATCTGAGTATTCATTGGCTGAGGGAAAAATATGTTTTTTATACCACCTGATGTCAAGCTATTACTGTGAAAGTGTCTTCAGAAATTATTTTAAAAGGTTATTAGGGGGTCATTATCAAACTTCTGATGTTCATAGAAAAGTAACTTCAGCCTTAGTTTTGTTAATAACATATTAATGAGCAGTATTATGTAATCACCAAATCCTTAGAAAACATATTTTGTGGAAATGATTTTTTTAAATTACATTGGCCATTAGGTATTTATATTAGTTAATCTGAATGTAATTTTTATTTAGTTCTATTATGGATAAAAATATTTAGTCTAATAATGTCATATCAATTATGAAAAATATAAATTATTCTGAGATAATGAGAATCTATTCTGTCACATCGATTATGATAAAATTAAGAGTAATAGCTAACACTTTTCCTTCAAAATATTTGATATGCCAGACACTGATCAAAGTAAAATATATGTATTCTCTCACTTTATTTTTACAAAACTTCTGAGAAAATATATATATATATATTTATCACTATTTTATAGCTGTCAACCCAAATAAGGAAGGTTTACCAAATTATCTAAAGCAATTTTTATGCCACCTTAAAGCAAATACAATAAAAGTATAAATATTTAATTTTATATGGTTCTAGTTTTTTTAAATCACATTTTATTGAAATAATAAAGTAGAATTCTAATGATATGTAAGTTGATTTAAATTATTGGATTTGGTGTTATAGTGAATTCCGTGTGAGTGTATGTGTGTGTATGTGCATACTTTTTCATAAGATACAAAACTTATTTTTAAATTAAGATAACTTTATAAAATGTTATTATTTTTAGAATTGTTTATGTGTTTCTTGACACAGTTCACTTACCAAGAGTTAGACAAATTCTGTTAGATAATAGCCAATCACGATGCAGTTACTGTTTTCCCATGTGCAATTCTATATGAATTTATAAACTGTGCACACTTTCAACTAGAAGGATATTTGTACTTTATTAGGAAATGGCATCATTTTTTTCTCATTAACAAACAATTGGATACATTTGTTAACAACCAATAATTGCACATTTTTTGTTGAGTTGAAACTGCTGTTTGAAATGAACTCATATATGCAGGCTTTCTATTTTAGTAGATATCTATTTAGTAGATATCTATTTAGTAGATATCTATTTTAGTAGATAATTTTAGTAGATAATTTTATTATGTAGATAATTTTATTATTAGTTAATACCAATTATGGTAAAACATTGACTGCTTAGGAGTGTCATTCATTGTGTTTAAACCATGAAGAAAAAAAAAAAAGAAAACAAGCAAGAGCAGTCATTCTCATCTTCGAAAACTAGCAGTCTAACAAAGGAGGGCAAACAGTTTTTAAAGGGCCAGATATTTGATTTAGGCTTTGTAAGCCATACATTCTCTGCCCCAACTCCTGAACTCCGCCACAGCAGCACTAAAGAAGCCATAAACAACAAGCAGTGAGTGTTCCAAGAAAACCGTATTTGCAAAAACAAGTAGTAAACTGGATTTGGCCCTTTCTCTGTAGTTTGCTAACCCCTAATCTGAGTGCTGCAATGAGGCAGGAGTGGTAGGAAAGTTAACTTATATAAAATTGTAGTAATTGTTGGAGACATTAATGCAACAGGTGTTACTGTAAAGAAGTATATCAAGATCTGCCAAAATGCTCTACAGATGTCTTAACTACTCTTAGATTGTTTTAATATTCTGATATACTGTAGCTCTGACTCTCCGTATCTCCACAGTGAAAATAATGATTTGGCATATTCTTTAAAATGTATTCTAATAAATAGACAAATTGGAAATAAATGTTATGTAGCAATTTTTTTAATCAGAATTTCATTTTAGTGACAGTAAAATTCTCAGACATTTAGTAGTACTGCAAGTTAAAATATTGTCAGTGCTACAAAGAAAATATATTAAAATTGTCTACTTTTTCTTTGAAAAGATCCATTGGAATTTTATTTGGAAATAGTCATCTATCTTCATTAGTGTTTGCAAACTTACTGGAAATTTATGTTTTGTTTATTCTTTTTGATATAAAATAGAGTAGATACACTTCTAGAAATGAAAGTTCAAAACAGATTTTAAATGAAAGCCTAGACATGCTGGTATATTATATCGTTACTGAGCTCACATTATAGTTCTGTTGAGATCACTGTAAATGCTATTCGTTTAAAAATACCTAGAAATGAATGCATTGAAGCACTAAGTAATTTATGTCTTTTATTCTGCCATCAGTTTACATGTTTTCTGTCAATAAAGGGCATTTTATAAAATAGTTTACTTTGTATTTCCTGGATTTATTGCTATGAATATGTAGAAAAATTACAAGAATCTTGAGTGTTGCAATATCTGGAAAAATGCGTGTATTCTGTATAGTTTGCTTTTTTATATAGCAAGTGCTCTGGAAATATATATTTGGAAATACAATTTTTTAATCTGGAAATGTAAAATTAAATTGGTAGGCCTAAGTAAATGATTTGGGAAGTTATATATGCCTAACATTTTCAATAGGCTATGATAAGTAATACCACAAGCATAAGAAATCAGTGGGTCACACAAGAAAGTCTTTATACTCTTTCCAAGTTTGTAGGCTATGTGCAAAACATGTATTTAAAGGGCTATTTAGGATTTCTTCTGATGTAAATTTTGAGGGAATTTCTGAGGAGAGATATATTAAAATGGGCTTACATCTTTATTTATGTCTATATTAATTGCATACAATTAATTCAAATATATTGGCTCATGACATTTCTTACTGATAACCACTTTAAGCAAAATAAAAATAACAATTTACTACAACTCTATATTTCTTAAATCCATAAAATGCTTCTTAATTTGAAAGGCACTGTGGAAAAAAATTAATTGTATGCATTTAGAGATTTTTGATTTTAAAAAGGAAACCAGACACCTGAGTAAATTCATAGTGTCTTTATGCTATATTTGAGGGAGTGGGATCTCTTCCTTATCTTGGGCTCTCTTGTTTGCTTTTCAGTTGCTGCGAATGTGGCTGTGGGAGGGCTTCTTCCCTGTGCGCTGTTGCCCATCCAAGCCTAATATGGTTAGTGTTCCCTCCCACCTTCACTCCTATGTGATGTCCACCTATATGTATTACCGTCGGCATTTCTTTTCTTTCTCCATTTGTGTACATTTGAGTAGAATAAAGCTGGCTCCCCAAATTGAATCCTAACAAGTGATTTCACAACGGATTATTTCAAATAAATATTATACATATGGCACATCATCCCTATGTCAAGCATTCATACGTCTCTTCTGAGGCTTTTACTGTGGTCCTGATTTAAACTAGGGAGTTGTGAGATTACAGTTATATGTTCCACATTTAACATGCCACCGTTTTCGTTGTTCCATTAAGTAAAAACCATGTCACACGTGGAAGTAGAATGCTACTTCTGTCAAGGCAAAATCACCTTTTCTGTCTCCCAAAACCGTGGAATGACCACAGTATAACTTTAATCTTCTATTGTCATATCGTTGTGAATACATGTGGCACTGGAAAACAAAGCCACATGTAATTTCAAATGGTTTACCTAATTTTATTAAGCTTGAATTATTACAGATATTAGAAGTGATATTCTCACTTTGATACCAGTGAAGTAGAAAATATGCACATTTTTCAATCAGTGTCCAAATGGCATACTCTTAATTATAAGTACAAATCCTAAATATACATCTGGGGGTTATGACTATTCACAGATGCATTGGAACTCCTACACAATGGGAGCTACTTTGTGAAAAGTGAAATACTCCAGATAATTTCTTTCTAGACTAAATAGCCTAAATCCTTGCACTATTGTACCCAGTTGTCATTTGTAGTCAGAATTTGCCAAGGAATATGCTTTCTAATGCATATTAGAAAGCTATAGAGTTTCCTAGGGGCTTTTAAAATTGTTAGATATATTCTCTAGGTATAAAGTAATATTTGTTGCTTGAAAAATTGTGTGTGAATGAGGGTATACAGATGTGCAAATGTGAGAAGTGGTGGAATGAATGCCAATGATCTGAGAACGAGAGAGTGAACGAACATAGAATGTTGTAATTTGGAAATATGTTTATCAATTTTTAAAAATTTTTGAATTTGGAGAAAGTTTTAAAGTTTAATATGAAGGTAAAGATTTGTTTCAAATAACTTACACAGGAAATTCTTATGAGCATGGGGCTTCAGTGTCAAACTAAATACAAACTAAAATCTGGCAAAAGCTATAGTATAAAGTCTGGTTTTAATGTGTGTGTGTGTGTGTGTGGGTGGGTGGGTGTGTGTGGTGTGTTTTTGTGCTATGAAAAACTAAAAATGGTCATTGAATTGTCTATTCCACTTTAGTGTCAATTATAGTTGTTAACATAGATAAATCATCTCTGAAGCAGAATAAGCATAATTTACAACTTAGAAAAGAACATTGATATTTATGCCTTACCTTGAACTACATCTCAAAAATATTTCAGTGGAAGTGTGAACATTTATGAGTCTGTGGCTTTGAAAGCATTAGAAAAGGCTAGCTTTAGCCAGATTGAAATTCTTGATTTAAAAAGATAGTATTTTTTTCTAGTGTATTGTTGGCATCAGGTGGTTTATAAAATGAATAGAAGAAAAGAAGGAAAATAGGAAGGCAGAACTCTTATTTAAAAAAAAAAAACACATCAGTAAACTGAAGATGACAATATCTTTCTTCCAATAATGTTAGAAATTGTGAAAGCAATGAGTTTGTTTGTATATGTGCATGTGTATTTGCCTGTGGGTGTGTTTGTGAAAAAAAATAAAGATTTAGCCACATATGTATTTAGGCACTCAGTAAAACGCTACCAGTCTTCATGGAAAGACTCCTGGAAAAGCTGGAAATATTAAAAAATATATTCTTGGTAAAAT
The DNA here is from genome assembly GCF_003255815.1 of Theropithecus gelada. Classification (NCBI taxonomy): domain Eukaryota; kingdom Metazoa; phylum Chordata; class Mammalia; order Primates; family Cercopithecidae; genus Theropithecus; species Theropithecus gelada. The sequence goes on from NC_037672.1 coordinate 76,485,304, forward strand.
AAAACAAATTAAAGCCAAAGAAACAAACTTTAACTGAGCTTATGTAAACAATAAAAAATTTGTCTAATTTATTACTGGGTAGGAATCAGAACTAAAAATGCTTTATTGCTATATTTTGTGAAGTTTCATTTTGTAATTTCATGTTACTACAAATTTTCTGTTAAGGATGGTATTTGTTTAGATTAAAGCACTAGGAAGAAAACAACCTTATATAATAAAAATTAAGAGCTGAGAAGAACCACTTATCTAGGAGAGTCAGTAAAATACTACGAAATCTGAAATCCTGTCACCTAATTTTGCATGTGTCATCATGCCAGCATTTCCAATAACCACGTCATTCATTTTCAAAATTCTATCATCATCATTTGTGAACAGACACATTTGCAGTTATAGAACAGAAATTTGTAGACTTTTAAATCTTAGAATTCCATTGTTTTTCGTGTCTTGAAAGATCACTCATGAATCCATATGTGGTTAGTTTTTATCTTAATGTAATATGATACATATACATTAAAACTGTCCATTGTAAATGCATTGATTCTTAGAAATACCCTGAGATAACTTGTGGAAATTTAGGGTTCCAAAGAACATTGTTTCAAAACTATTCATCTAGATTCTTGGCTCAGGAATTCCAATGTGTTGACACTTTCGCAAGGCTCTGAGATTCTGATTTTTAATCTATCAAATTTCCCACCAGGAAACCACATCCATCATTTAAAAAATACATGATGTGCCATTTATAAGATGATATTTGTAATTACATGTTGCCTTTTTAAATCCTTTTATCTCAAATTATTTGCATCAGTATAGTTGCCTGTTTGCTTTGTTGTGACATTCATAAACATAATGTACATTCCAAACGTTCTCCCTGCTTTAACTGAAATCTACCCAATGATAAAAGTTATTTCTGTACTATTTCTGAATGAAACTCAGATGCCTAAAGTTTAAGCACCATATCCCCAAAGCTTCCCACATTTTTAGCAAAGGTATTGTTTAAGTTGCCGTGGCCTTTATTGTCATCTCAACCAGCTCAACTTTCTAATCATGGTTTTACGTCTCCCAAAAAAAAAAAAAAAAAAAAAAAATCTATTTTTACAAACAACCAGTTTTGAATTGATGGTTTTAATGTAGTAATGTCTCTACTTTCTAATGTTACCCCTTATCCCTGAATATTCATCTGTGTTTGTACTTACAGAAACCAATGTATATTTATAGCATAATATTTATTATAAATCCATCTAAAATATCCCATAGTCCCAAAGTAGCCATTTCTTGCATTTTTAAAATTCAAATGAGTCAAATTATTTTCTTCATTCATTAGGTTTCACACTTTTCAGTGTTTTCATATTATTTACTACATCCTTTGAGGGAATTAAGTGGCAAGAGAAAAGCAGTCACTATTTTGAAAATAGAGATATTAAATTCTTGTTTTATTTATTTACCTATTATGTGATCTGTAGATAATAAGCTTCACTTTTTAAATACCTTTTATAATTTTAAAAGTATTTTAAATCAGAGACATAATAATTGAACTCTAGTATATCTCAGAATTCAGACATACAATGAAGAGATTAAAAACAAAATCCAAACAAAACAAATTTCTCTGGCCAAATGATCATGATGTCTTTGAAACATTAACTATTATCCTAATTTTTCAATACATTTTTCTTTCTCTATATTAACTCTGTTTCTTGAAATGTGAAATGAGAAAATTTTTATTTTCATACATACTTTACATTAATTATTTTATTCATCTTTATAAGATATCTGCCGGGGGGAGTGTGGAAGTACTCTTCCCTTTTATATAGCATGAAAGTGGCATAAAGAAGAAAACCATCCCTTTGTAATAATTCTAGAGCTCAATTTAAAGTTCTTTGTGGTAGGCAGATGGGAGTGTTGTTTGACATGTATATAGAGTATATTAAATTTCAGTTGAAGGCCTGCTAAGCAAAATACAATCACGAACTGCTCCAAACTATCCATTTTTAAAAATAACTGTGAAACTTCAGACTACAGGAGATATTAAATGGACCTTCTCAGATTGAGAAATCCGATAGTGGCATCCATGAAACAGTTAAAAATTAATAGGAAGTTATGTACTCTAGAATAAGAATAAAACTTTTTAAAAACAGAGAGATTTAATTGTCATAGATAGTGTTATATAAAAATTCTGTCAATTACAACTGAATTCAACATAGAGAATAGTCTTTAATTTATCTTTGCATATTTTGAAGAATTTGAAATTGTTCAGATTTTCCTATTATAGCTAATTTTTAAAGAATTTGAATAATTTATTGAGAGATTTACAATTTCATGTGTATAATATTTTAGGAGATTTATTCTAAGAGTTTTAAAATTCTTTGTTTTATATAATATGAAGATACAAAGTGATATATAAAGCATCAAGTAAGATATAATTTAGCTTCTCACATGGCATTAATCATAGGGCTGTTAGCACTCTTGATCAAATGTGAGATAAGAACTCAGAAAATTGTTTTCTCATTTTGTGTAGTATAATTTTACATCATTCCCATATCCAATGAAGTATGTTTTTCTAAATAAATAAATTCCTTTTAATCAGTATATCTGAAAATATTTAGTAAATAAAAATAGATTAGCTGCACTTTTTGTCTGACTTAAATCTATCTATGAAGAACTCAAAATGTCAATATTCTAGTAGTATAAATGAGGAAAATATAAATGACTCACAGGACTAGCAGGACTGCCTAAATGTCCAATGCCCCATTTCAGTACATATTCATTTGCATTCCTATTGAAGAATACTGGCTCATAAAACAAAATTTAATCCATGTTCAGTTTTTATTAGATACATTAATAATTTAATGTTCATATGTTTATGTATTTTATGTGGATAAGTTAGCTGACTTTAAATAAACCTTTGACTAATTGGAAAAAAATCCCAAAGTGAAAAATTCAAAGTATTTTCTAAAAACCAGTATTATTCCTTTCAAGTTTCCAGCAGTGAAATTCTCTATATACTGTCATTTATATACAACATTATGCAATGGTTGAGGTTCTTGTTATGTCAGAATACAGGAGTGTGCATATATGAAGAAATATGACTTTAAACGAGGCTCAATTAAGAGTTTTAATTTTTTCTCATCTCATATAGATGTTATTGTTCACTGTAATTTGTTGCTTTTTGAATATTTTTGCTTCAGTTTATAGGAAAAGCATCTCTTAATCAATCTGGAAAACAGAGGAACAATACAGGAGTATCAGTTTCTGAGCTAGACACTGCATATGCTTACTCTTTTAAATAAATAAAATGCAAAACCACTTCTTCCCCTATTGTATCCCGCTCTACTTTATTTAGATTAAGGTGAAAAAAATTATTTAGAGCATATTTCTGTAGGCTAAAGCAATAGAAAGATCTGATAGTATGGAGGCTATTGTTTTGCAAGGATTTCCACTCTGTTTTCTATTCTGTTCACTTATCCTTTCCTCATTGGTCACAAGAGTGCCATTTATAAAGTACTGCTTGTGTACATTACTTGGTACTCAGAAATTCTTGACATTCATATCCCAAATTCATTATCAAGTCCCAAATTTGTACTCAGAAACTAAGTTATTCATTGGCTGTCCATCTCTACACAATTTTTTTTTCATATATTACAGAAATCTTAAATATCTAAATGTAGATATTATAACTGCAGCCAAATTCTTAAGATCAGCATTAAGAGTATCAAAAATGTATTATCCAAATCCTTAGAAAAAGCATGGGAGAAAATGGATTGATTTCTAAATAAATGATAAGGCCATTGCTATATTTATATATCTAGCATCTCTCTAGGACATTTAAATAAATATTAATTAATGCATATGAGTATGAGTTATGCCTATGAATAATTTCTCCTGCCCATCTCTATTACTAAAGAGCAAAAGCACATTGTTTTCTAAAAAGACATGCGTATAAATGATTAGAGGATGTGATTCCTTTAAATACAGACACTGCAGATGTTTTTAGTATAATAATTTCAAAGCTCACATTAAAATTGTGATAAAAGCAAAATTTAAAAAAAAATGTTTCTTTTCCATTCAGAAAAAAAGACATCATTTCCAGAAAGGAGGAGGTACAATTTACATACAGAATGACATATTTATTGACTGTTTTCTGATTGGTTAAAATTATGCATCTGGAGCAGGTACAGAACATGATACTGAATGAATACGCTTCCTGAAACGCTTTTTCAGTGAGACTGAACTGCTGCCTGAGTACCAGTCTCTGCCAGCTGCACTTTTACTTGCTGTTTCTTGTTGAGGCTTGTTTTAACGATGCTTCGGGGGATTCCAGAACTTAATTTTACATGTTAATGCGATATGCAGCCGTATATGTTATAGAGCTCCAGAGATGCCCATAGTCAAACATAACTCCTTTCAATTGCGCTGCTGACTCTCACCCTAGGTAATGCAATGTTAACTGCTCCTCACCAAAGTATTCTCAAGTCATATTGTTATGAGATCCAAAGTTTTATTTCCATTTTCATACCAGGAATTTTTATGCAGTATAGATATCCATGAGGTTTATTTAATGATAAAGGCTACTTGAGGATACAATTTTGAAAGCTTATCATTTATTTTTTTGAAGGTGGGAGAGTTGAAGGTGGATTAATAGATATTTGTTTTCTAACGTAAACTGTAAGAACATGTATAGCTTTTAGGTCTCTGTAGAGTTCGTCTAACAAAGTTGTTATTGTCAGTATTATTTAAATAACACAAATCTCTGGATAATTTTGCACAATTGTATTTAGAATGTTATTAAAAAGAAAACATTAATAACTGTTTTCTCTAGAGGCACATATATTAAAGGCTAAAAGAATAATTTTATATCTAGCAAAATTATGAACAATGTATTAAAATAACTTAAAACTTAGCTTGTATAGACCAAATATAATTTCAGTGTGGTTTAATGTATTTGTTTCTTCCCTCCTCTTCATTTTAGTGAGGAGATTTAAGATGTCTTAAGGACCCTGGAAAGACAAATGTATTTAAGTGTTATGAATAAAATTTGAAGCCTCGTGATCCCTGTTGTGTATTTTTCCTCACCCAAGAACATTATATGTGTTAAGAATATTACTTCAAGTTTACTGAAAATTTACTAGTGTTACTTTACTAATAAATTGCCAGTTTTTTAATATGAGAAAGATAACTGTATATTTTCTTTTCTTTCCTTTTTTTTTTTCCTCTCTCTTTTTTTTTTTTTTTTTTTTGAGATGAAGTCTAGCTTTGTGGCCCAGGCTGGAGTGCTGTGGCAAGATCTTGGCTCACTGTAACCTCCGGCTCCTGGGTTCAAGCGATTCTTCTGCCTCAATCTTCCAAGCAACTGGGATTACAGGTGCCTGCCACCATGCCTAGCTAATTTTTGTATTTTTAGTAGATACTGGGTTTCACTATGTTGGCCAGGCTGGTCTCGAACTCCTGACCTCGTGATCTGCCCACCTCAGCCTCCTAAAGTGCTGAGATTACTAGCGTGAGCCACCACACCCGGCCAGATAACTGTATTTTTTTCCAAAAATGACAAAAGATGGATTGTGTTGACCATTTTTGTAATATATATGTCGTTACACATTGTAAAATGACAAAATATATTCCCTTATTATCAAAATATACATATATTTTAAGTATATCCTAGAATATGTAATCAAAGGACAGTCTCTGTTAGTGCATGTGTAATAGACACTTCATATATGTCACACAGTAGTTCTCAACCAATTTTGTAACGAAAATATTTTATCAGTCTGTCATTTGGCTGTCTTTTCTTAATGCGTAAATCAACGGAAATTTTGTTTTTAGTAAACTGAATGTTGTGCTGGGAGCTTATGAATAGTAAAATCACTTCTTTAGAGTTTCACTAAAAATAATTTAAATATTTTCATTTTAGCCAGTTGATTAATGTTGTACGCTTAATCATCAATTCAGTGTTCATTCAACACATTCCCTCTCCAAACACCTGTCATTGTGTAGACATAATCAAAATATCATTCTCTCGTTCATTTATTCATTCATCAATGTGACAAATATTTTTAGTGCCAACTCTGAGTCAGGTGCCAGGTCACTGCATGAATTTACAGATGAATAAAATTTATTGCCATTCAAGAAGCTAAAAAGTAGTAAGGAAACCAACAAGGATACTCAAATGACTATGCTGCAGCATAGACTGGAAATCACAAGACAGGGTAGAGAAAGCTATTGTGCTCCAAAGGGAAAATACTACATTAAGTTTGAGTATCGAGAAAAATGTGAAGAAGGAAAAAATGGAACTGAACTTTGACAGTTGGAAATTGTTACGAAGAAAATCCTCAGTGAAGGAACCAATATGTGCAAACGTATGGAAGCATGGAGAAATATCCTGGAGATTTCAAGAGAAAGTTTAGTACAAGTGAAGATGAAAAGTTGGAGTTGATTCCGGAAGTGTATGTTAGGGCTACATTTAGGAATCTTTATCTTATTATTTCATTAAATATTTTGCAGTAGATAGCTAATGCAATAGAAAGGCATCTTATATACTGTAATTTGGCTATAGCCATGTCTAGTATAGTTTAGGAAAGGAGCTATAGAGTGGAGGAGCATCATTTTGAAGGCACTCATAGGAATGCGGAGGAAAAATATTAGGGACTTAACTGAGGAAATGTTAGAGCTAATGAAAAGAAAGAGATGAGTCGTAGTTCCTGGGATTTGGCACTAAGTTGTTATGAAGAACACAAGAATAAGTCTTTGCTTTTAAGGGACCAAGGCCATAGTGTTATTAACAGGAAAAGAAGGCAGACTATTGTTGAAAGAAGTAAAGAAAAATACACTGATTTCATTTTCAGGTCCATTGAGTTTGAATGTTTATGGGATACCCCTATAAAATAAATCTACCAGAAATAAAAATATAACTCTCAAAAGAAATTAAACCAGTGAGATAGAGGTATTAATTAAATTGATAGAAATAGATGGATTGAAAGGAGAGAACCAGAGATGTTCACATGGAGGGCCTATGAAAATGTCCATCCATCAATGTAGAGATGAGCGAAAAGAATCAGAAAAGTAGTTAGGGATTTCAATCCATCAGGAATAATGAAAAACCAAGATTGTATTTAGAAGTTAAGATGTCATTTATGAATCTTAGGAAGACAGATTTTTTTTTTTCCAGTAGTAAGAGAAATTTGCAAAGGCTTGAAAATTTGTGGATAATTGAGAAAACAAAGAGAGATAAAGGTTTGAAAAGTGAAGCTGAGAGGCTTTGCAAGTTGTGGTGAGTTTCATAGTTTTCTGGGTGAGTGTGAGCAGAAAATAGTCAGTGGAGCAACTGAGGATTCCAAAACAGTAGAGAGAAAAACAAAAATCAAAACCCTATTGTGCAGGGTGATGAAGGCAAGAAACTATTATTTTTTGGGCAGTTCATTCAGAAAGAGGCAGTGGCCTTTGAACTGCCAAAAAATAAAAATAAAATAAAGTAAAAGAGGAAAAGAGAACAACAATGGCTAGTATATCGTATTTGGTGAAGGGAAGTTTAAAAACAGGTTTGAATGGCTTCAGGCTTCTCAGTGAAATCTACGCAAGATTATTTTCTTAGTGAGGAACACTGGCTAGGGATATAGGTCTCATCCAAACTACTAGTATGAAAATCAGTTTAGGGTTGCAATAATTTCAATTGCGCTTCATGCTTCTGGGCTTGATGTGATTGATTCACCACTTTCAGATGTGGCTAATTGTAGCTTACTTTGTTCCAGGCGGTGTGGCTACAGCAAAGCAAAACAAGATCCAGAAGAGGAAAAGATGCATTTTCATAATGGGCACAGTAAGCAAATTGCGAAAAATAAAAACAGAATAAAATAAGGGACACTTTATTGTTATTTAAGTTTCTTTTCAGGCTAGAAGATTTATAATAACTGACCAAAATAGTGTTTTGTTTTGTTTATTTAATCACCAGGTTAAATAAATAAAATTTCTCAGGTTTTTTTTTTCTTCTTCTTCTAGCATTTTAGTGGGAATTTACCTGAACAGATCCTGTGGCAGCAATCTTGGTTCAAATGACTTAAAAAGACCATGTTTTAAAAAATAATGCAGAAAATCAAAAAGAGTTTTAACAATTAATCTAAATAAGTTGAATTTTGATGTTTTATTATTTTTCCTTAAATGGTGCAATGTGAGTTGATTTGCCAAGTGAGTGACAAATATATTTTTTTTTTCCTGTCTGCCATCTCAAATGTCAAAATCATTAAAGCTATAACTCATGCTGCAAAGCATTGAGTTCATCTCCTAATCCTATCTTATTTAATATTATTTATTTCCAAAAATCTTGATGAGGTGATATTAGCAACCGTTAAAGGTGATAAAACTGGAACTCATAGAGCATAAGTCTTGTCTAATGTCATACAGTGACAGAAATACAGTGAGAAGCAGAATACTTTCTTTTGACCTATATGTCAGCCTTTTTGTACCATACCACCAGAAAAGTTACTTGAAATCATTTTGTATAAAATTAAAATTAATAATAATGTGATTATATTGAATATCATCCATATGAAATATAGAAAAATAAACCAGCAAATTAAGCACTTGTATAGTATTGTCTAGTTCGGTGAATAACATTGTCTTAATTTGCCTCAGAGACTTTCTAAGTATTATCATTGAGAGGTGTGTTTTCTCAGATTTGTCATCACTTTTGCATTTCTTGTGTCTGCAAACAGATTTCTAAAATTATAAAACTGATATAGTTGTACAACTAACTGTAACTCAGGAGAGTGCTGGTCCTTGCAGTTTGGCTACTTCTAGGAATTAGGGATTTAAGTCATACTTGCATGTTAATAAAGTTCATAATTTTGCTCATCCATCACAATTACTTCTATTTTAATGCCGATTTACTTTTACAGTTAAACTGCCAGGAGTAAGAACTTATATTGATCCACATACCTATGAGGATCCCAATCAAGCTGTCCATGAATTTGCCAAGGAGATAGAAGCATCATGTATCACCATTGAGAGAGTTATTGGAGCAGGTACAACAATGTGTTTCACTTTGACTTTTAACTTTTGTTTGTATTCTAGAATGTAATATATCAGTGTCCTGATCTAACAAAGAATGTTTTTAATCTTTTGTAGTTGGCTTGCATTCAAAGTGATATGTAATTGATCACATTTTAATACAACGTTCTGTGTAACTCATGCTTAAACCAGCAAATATCTGGTTTATAAAATTTAAAAATAGCAAAAAAAAATTTAAATAGATGTTTCACTATTTTATATATATAATATACATATATATTTTATATATATAATATACATATATTATATATATAATATACATATATATTTTATATATAATATACATATTTTATATATAATATACATATATATTTTATATATAATATACATATAATATACATATGTATATTATATATAATATATGTATATTATATATATAGAGAGAGAGACACACAGAGAGGGAGAATTTGTAATACCCAAAAGTATGTATGTAATTCAGTTTATATCTGTCTTAAAATTGTTTCCTTTTTTTCTAGCTATAACCTGGTTGACTTTTCTCTTCTTATTACTACTACAGTAGACAGAAAAAGAAGAAAAAGTGATTTTTAGTTAGCTGCTTTTAATTTCATTGTAGCTTTTTTTTTTTAAAAAAAGGTTTTTGTAGGTGAGATGGAGGAAGCTAATAGTCCCTAAAGTGTTTTAAGATCATCTGTTATGGTTTGCTCCAATGTACTATTTATTTTCATTACTATCAATAGCTTAGTGTAGACTACCTTTTTCTGACTGTTTTTCGTTTGTTTGTTTGTTTGTTTGATTTTCATTTTTTCGTCTAAGCCTTAGGAGTCTAGGAGGGCATTCAAGTATTAATGGACTAAGAATTTCAAATGTGTTTTTGCATTTTTTTCATCTTTATCACAAGGTGAATTTGGTGAAGTTTGTAGTGGACGTTTGAAACTACCAGGAAAAAGAGAATTACCTGTGGCTATCAAAACCCTTAAAGTAGGTTACACTGAAAAGCAACGCAGAGATTTCCTAGGTGAAGCAAGTATCATGGGACAGTTTGATCATCCTAATATCATCCATTTAGAAGGTGTGGTGACCAAAAGTAAGTATGATGGCAAATTATACATGTGTGTGCATATCATCAATATCTCTTTAGATCATTATTAATTTTAGGGTAAAGAGAAACCAACATTGTAATATATTAATTTCTCTAATATAAATGTTTATCATGTATTTTAGATTTTTGTTAAAGCTAATCTTCAATGAACTTGAATTTTCATCTATCTTTTAAAATATATATTTTAACTCATTTGCTATGAATTCAATGCCAGACAAAAATGTATCCAGATAAAAGAAGCAGTAAATATATCAACTTTTTTTTTTTTTTAAACTGTTGGCTCTTTTACTTTTTATCCTAATGAAATAGTAACTTCAAAGTTTTGATTAAGGCATTGAAGTTTAACATTCAATAGGATTGCTATAATCATCATAATGCCACCTTTTAAGCAGTTCTTTATAGTCAGGTTCATTTTGTTTATTCTTTTTTTAAAAGATATGTTAATAGTTCTAGCGAAACCAACAACCACAGAAGACAGGGAAGCTCCTTTTAACGAATTTTTTTTTGTTGTGAAAGCAAATCTAGTTGTTTTTGTTGTTGTTTTTTCTCAAAAATATCAAGAATTTTACATCTCTTTTAATTTGTGTTAATGTTTTGTAAACGTGTTCGTGTGGTGAGCCTTGCAGTACAAGGATTTTAAATCATTTCAATGTATTTTTGTGGCACATACATTGGCCTTCGTTTTCTTTGTATTCATTATTTCTTTACCATTTCTGTGTGTTCTGATTCCTTCCTTTATTCCTGACACCCTACACCCTACCAAAAGGAAGCATGCTCAGAGAGGAATGCAGGAAAAGAATAAAATAACCTACAGATGTGGGTTTCTTCAAATCTTGGATTTTCTTCCTCCAGTTGAGTATATACCCATACATTATTCTTTACTTGACGGAAACCCAGACAGGGCATTTCTGGAGCAAGAAGGCAATCCTGAGGTCTTATCAGAAAAGTGTAAAAGTGCTAAAGAAAGGCAGGAGGCAGGATCAAGAGAGAGGCAGTCAGAGGAAACAGCACATTTTTTTAAATGGAATAAAACAAAAATATTTAATAACGAGGATATTCTTTAATGGATGTGTGTAAATATGTGAAATAAGAATATAATATAAAAATATGGTCACAGATGCAATAAAATTAAATTAGAATTTGAATGTGGCTATATTCTATCTGAGGGGAAGGACTTCGAAAGAACATCTGCGATAGCAAGTGGCGATTCTGTAGAAGCAAGAATAATAACAACAGAGATTAAGTAAAATTATTTGCTATGTAGAAATGGCATTATCTAATATAAAACATAGTTCTAAATGATGGTACCAGTAATAATAGTAAGCAAATATTTGATAATTTCCATCTTCGTTGCCTCATTCACATGGCTGACAAATTTAACTTTCTGAAAATAAACTCTCACTATCACGTCCCATTACCCCAGGGTGAATGCAAACTCCATAGGCAGCCAATCTACCCTTCATAATGAATTAAGATGTAATATTTAGAACAATGCCAGATTACTGTTATTATCATGGAAGACCAGGTTGCATAATAGTCAAGAACATGGTCTTTGCATCTAGTGACGCGATTTGAATTTTAATTCTAATATAAACATTTATGTGGTTTTGCACATCATAAACATTTGGAACCTTAGTTTCCACATTAATACGATGGGGTGAGAATATCTTGTAGCATTATTGTGAAGATGACACGAATTAATATGGATGAAGTTTAGAATGGGCAAGGCACAAAGTAAGTATGTATTTAGTACATAGTTATTACTTCTCCACTTATCTCTCTTCCTATGCTCTGAACTTCTCCATATCCATTTAATGCTTAGTCCATTTTAAACTACCTCATATTTTGCCCTGCCTTCATTGCCTCTTTCTCTGAAATTTACACCCTCATGTTCACTACTTTCTCAAGTTCATTGAAAATTTACTCAAAGTCTTCCAGCTCTGTGACATAATCCCTTCCACTTTGCCCTGAAGTAATTTCTTCTTTTGAACACTCTGCATACATGATAATTTTTGCAAGTCTATAATGTTTCTTCATTTGGTTCAAAAGTGTTATTTAAATCTTACTTTTTTTTTTGTCTCTGTTGCTTATATGTTTCAGCTCTCTAGCTAAAAAATGTATGTTCCTTGAAGACAAAGATCGTATCCTAAATATTTACATAAACATATGGTATTTTACAGATCTTTATTTATTTATTTATTTTTATTTTTATTTTTATTTGAGACGGAGTCTCGCTCTGTCGCCCAGGCTGGAGTGCAGTGGCCGGATCTCAGCGCACTTCAAGCTCTGCCTCCCGGGTTCACGCCATTCTCCTGCCTCAGCCTCCCGAGTAGCTGGGACTACAGGCGCCCGCGACCTCGCCCGGCTAGTTTTTTGTATTTTTTAGTAGAGACGGGGGTTTCACCGTGTTAGCCAGGATGGTCTCGATCTCCTGACCTCGTGATCCGCCCGTCTCGACCTCCCAAAGTGCTGGGATTACAGGCTTGAGCCACCGCGCCCGGCCTTTACAGATCTTTATTACAAAACTTGTTTATTTGACTGGGTCCTGACTGAGATAAATTAAGACAACTTCTTGTAATAATACAAACAAGTTTCTCATATATTGTATATGCACTTTTAGGAGCTAGTTTCAATATCAACAAATGATCATATCTAGATTCTATGAACTCTATTCTAAAAAAATGTTACTGTGGTTAGAAAGGCAGTTTTAAATTTCTATCTCTTAATCAAATGTTCTGCTGGATGTTGCTACTCACCATGAGGTTACACATATATGTAAAGAAAAATGTAAATACTGACAATATTTATTTGCTTTTACTTCTTATTCTGTATGTTTAATTTATTCTATACGTTTATTCTATACATTTATTGAAACAATATTTCTCCTTTATAAATTTGGCTCTTGATGTTCAACTTAGGAAGTCTTCAACTTGTTTTTAATTTACCATGTTGCAACTCACTTTATTTGTGTCCTTAATTTCATGCTCTCTGATCTGATGCTAATTTATTCAGCAATTATTCTCAACCTGCAGCACACAGATAATGAGACATAAATGCAACTAAATCTTGTGATTTTTCTTATTGAAGCTGAGGTAGGGAGTCTGAAGTAGCCCTTCTATGGGTGGTGTCATTGTGAGCCTTCATCTTTCCAGTATCAGGTGCCAGAAGCTTGAGCCCCCATTCAAATCCCTTCTATGATTTATTGTGAAACAGAAACCATCATAAATAGATACATATATTCTAAAGCTCTTTCATGACAAATGGCATTAAAAAAAAAACCCACAGGTCCTGGCTTAATTGATTCATTTGAAATGCAAGGCACTTTAGTGTAATAGACACAGTGCCAGCTTTTACTATTTAATGAGATTCGGGAAAAAGATAAAAAGGAGACAAAAGTTATAACTTTTTCACTGCAGCATCCTTAGTTCCTGGAGATTTCGTCTACCATAAGTGGAAAATTATTATCCAAACTGACTAAAGGAATATCTATTCAGTCTTAGGATTAGTTATAATTTTATTTCTTAATTTAGAATCAGGTATGAATAACCTTAGTTCTGTAAAATTAATAAATTTAAACAAAACATTACAGAAAAATTAGAGGAATTTCTCTTTCTCTTTATTTCTATATCTGCAGAGATAGAACATACAATTACATTGATTGCCTAAACTGCTAGACAGTTTTGACTTATTGTGTAAATTTATAATTATCTTTCAAATACATTACTTCAGTCTGTCTAGTAAGATCATTTTCTTTATACAGGCTCTTATTATATATTAACTAACATTATTCCAACAGTCTTCCACTACTCTTCCCATTTTGTCACTTTCCACTTTAGTCCACTCCATACACATTGCCCTCAAATCACTGCTTTCCTGTCATGCTTCATCAGCAGTCAAGCAAACAAATCAACCAAAATGCATAGACTTTCATACTTAATCTGATACACATTTCCATAGTTCACTATTTTCTTTCTGGAAAACTCTACTTTATTCTTGCTCTGCCCCCTTGAGATACTTCAGTCAGGCCTAAAATGTCCTCTCTTCTCTCTTCTTTACCTTCAGGTTTAATTCAAATGTGACCTCTATGAGATCAGTGTCATTTATCTTCATTTATCCTTCAATCTTGAGTGCCTGCCTGGCATAAAGTAGGCCTTCAATTATGTTGAATAGCTGAGTAAAGGAAAACTTCCCAGTTCTACATTAGAGTACAAGTTTCAAAATATGAACTTTGAAGGGCAAAGGTTTTTGTTTTGCTCACTTGTGTGTTCCTAGATCCAAGCCCAACATGTGTAGCACTTTATATATGTGTTGAATGAATGAATTCTCAGTCAGAAGTAATTGTCTAAATACCAGTGGCATTTCTATATACTCTGTCATGCTATATGCTTTTTCATAATTAAATCTGCAAATGTTTTATCACCCTTCTTATGCAATGAACTCATTGAAACCAGCATAGGTTTATCACCCCCTTTGTGTCTAGCCAAGGGCCAGACACATTAGGTAATAAAAAAAAAAAGGAGGAAATTAAAATAGTGAATGAATAAATTGTGGCTATGTAAAGATCATAGGCTAGTTAGAATGATATGGTTTATGTTTTAAATTTTAAAACTTTATTATATAAAACCATGGGCTTTTATGAAAAATAATAATAAAATTAATAGGAAGGAAATTGTCTGAAAATCAGATCTTGCATACACCACTATTAATTATTATTAACATTGCATTAAGAATTTACTAAGCTTAGTTTTCTTTATATGTTATCCCTTTTAATCTGCACAATATGCTATGCTATAGACATTAGTATTTGTTTTCATTTTACAGAGGGGAAAAATTAGCATTAAAAAAGTTAAATACCTTATCCAATATCATAAAACTAGTGTGGGAATAATGGCAGATTTTAAAACAGTTCTCTCTGATTCCAAAATCCAAACTCTTAAACAGTGGATATAACTAACCTCATATTTCACCATTCTGTACATGCTTGACAAGAAACATTTATTTATTCAAAAAAACTAGTTTATCACCTAACATAGATCTATTCTTACTAATCAGTGGGGCTATAGCAGAGATTAAACAGACTGAATTTCTGCCTTTATAGGGTTTACCTTTGGGCGATGGAGACAGAAATTAAATGAACAAATAACTGAAGATAATAATGTTAAATGGAGAAAATCAAGCTGGGAAAGGAGATTGGGGGTTGCTTCTGTTAAGAGTGGGTGCTTTCTATTTTACTTAGATAAGGCTTGAACAAATTAAAATTTGGGGCCTTACAGACATTTGGAGGTAGACTGTTACAGGAAGAGGGACCAGCAATGCTCTAAGGAAACTTGCCTGGAAGGTTCAAGAAACAGCAAGAAGGCCATTGTTGCTGCAGTGGAATGATTGAGAGGAGTCTTTGGTAAGAATTTAAATTAACGATGTAGTAGGAGAATAAGCAATGTAAAAACTCTTTGCTGCCTGCAAAGACCATCTCTTAATCTGAACTTTGAAGCTGTAGAGCTAACATGGGATAGAATTTGATTTACACATTAACAGGACCCTACTGGGTTAAGAAGAGGTGGTAGGACCCAGTGTTGAAGCAGGGAGGCACTGGAAGCTAATTTACATTGTTCACAGATCATTATGGATTAGGTCAGTGTAATGACCTAACATGGTGGAGGGTAGTGGTTGGATTTTGTAGATATTTTGAAGGCAATCACAGTAAACCTTCTTGTGAATTTGATGTGAAGTGTGAGAAAAAGAGAGGAGTCAATGATAACTATAAATTATTTGTCCTGAGTACCCCAAAAAAAGGAGTTGCAATTTATGGGGACAAGTTTGGGAGGAACAAGATTATGCTTGGTAATCAGTAGTTCAGTTGTGGACATGTTAACTTTGAGATACCTATTAGCATACAATTACAGATGTTGTACATAAAGTTGGATTTAACTTTAGTCCCAGTAAGTAAAAAGAAAAGTGTTTGAAGTATGAGTAAACTTTAATTTTATGTCTTCTACTTCACAAGAAGAAATAAAACTACATGAACCAGTTATAAACAGTGATATAAATAAACAACTTTAAAACTGAAGTAGAAACAGAACCAAGCTCATTAATTTGGTACTTGCTTTTCTTTGTTAAGGCAGATACAGGTGTTTAGTAAATACACATATACTAAAAATGAGATATTTACAAGTGCTGTCTCTTAAAGAATCTAAATCTCAATCATCTGAAAAACCTATAGGTTTATAGAAAGAAATTTACTGACTTGCAGATTGACTGTTAATAAATGAAACTGTGTTTTAAAGTTATTTTCATTATTAATACAACCAAGTTGTCAGATTTGATCATTTTTAGATTCTCCATCTCTTCTGAAAAGCCTATCATTTCTGATTCCATAATTAATTACTGTATTAACCACTTTCACTAATGTAAGAACAGTACTAGTTTGTTTTCAGTTTGAGAAATGAACATCTATTGAGAAAGTTTACATCAATATAAACAATCTGAAATAAAGAGGATATTTCGGAAAGCTTGGAATTTCTACCCATAGAGACATTTTGCATTTCCATGCCCCTGTCTCAGGTGAGGTATGCAAACTTTTGACTTTGTCTTATTTTCCCAATCTGAAATTATATAATTTTACAAAGGACTTGTCCCAACACGTTAGGCAGCAAATAAGAACCATAATAAAATTAAAATATCTGAGTACATTTCTTAGTTCTGCTCATAGTTTGTTTTTATTTTTGTTGTTTTGCTTTCTTCCAGTTTTAATAAGCATTACGTATTCCTACCCCAAGTACAAGATCTTATTTTCTGGTTGACCATTATCAATTAATAATTGATTCACCATATTTGTGTTATCTCAAGTTTCCTTTGGGGTAAGAATAAAAGAAATTTGAAACAGCTGCAAGCATAAGTATACTAAATAGAAAACAATGCAAATAAGATGGCATAATGAAATCATACTATAGGTATATAAGTATAAGCAGAGGCTTACTTTCAATCATTTACAAATCTTAAAATATATTTCTAAGAGAAATGCAGTGACAATAATTTTCCAGTGAATTATGGGGCTTCTAAATGAAATGCTCACTGATAGCCCTAAGTGGTATCATGTGTTTATTGATGAGCTAATGGTTTTGGAAAGGAAGATGGTATGAATGCAAATAAAATAATAAGCCTATATTTAGCAGCAACTCTTGTGATGTGGCCTAGTTTAGTGTTTCGAAAAATGTAATGTGCCTCTGGGGATATTGCTAAATTGCAGAATCTGTTTCAATAGATCTGATTGGGGAATGGTATTTTACATTTCTAATTAAGTTCCCAGGCCATGTCTATGATGCTTGTCAGATGCCATACTCTGAGAAACAAGGACTAGATCAACATTCCCCCAATTTTTTTCACCTAACTTTGAGATATCTTATGGCAAAGGATTCTATTATCAGGAAGGGTATATTCTCTTCTCTTTTGGAGATTTGTGATGGACGTTAGCACCAAAAAGTCACATAATAAGTAAAAAAAAAAAAAAAACTAATTTTTTTGTAATTGTAGAAAAAACATACACACACACCTTCTTGAGCTATACACCCTTAAATTTTTTCAAGTGTACAATACAGTATTATTACCTTTACACACACTGTTGTACAGCAGATCTTTAGTACTTTTTCATCTTACATACTGTAATTTTGTACACATTGAACAGCAACCCTCCACTTCCCTGTCCCCACAGCTCCTGGAAACTACCTTTCTACTTTCTGCTTCTGTGGGTTTAACTACTTTAAGTGTCTCTTGTTAATGTAATCCAAGATTGTTCACAATATACTGCTTGGATCATATGTGGATAATGAGCATATATAAAAATAGAATATTTATTGAAGGTGAATTCCTGAATTAGATCTGCCATCAATGGTTGAATAATTAGTTATGCCGTATTTATGATTCCTAAATTTGTATTAACACAAAAAAATGAATATTTGTGAGTTTTTAAAATGAAATCAAAGTAAATATTTTGAATTGGCAGACATCACAGTATGGGAGAAAGGAAAACAGCCTTAATATTCAGATAGATATAAATTTGATTCTCAACTTTACTCCTTATATAACTTGCTCTAGGCAACCCAAGTAATATATTGAACCTTTCTGAGCCTTACTTGCCTTCACTGAAAAAGTCTATTATAATATCACAGTTATAGAATTTTAATGTCAATAACATTGCCTTATAAAGAGTAGATGCTCAATAAATTTGAGCTCTTTTATAGTTATCAATAATAAAGGTAAATTTCTCAAGTAATGTATTTCTGTTACTTCATGTACTCTCCCCAGGCTGGGCCTTCAGTAAATAATAGAAAGTAATATAAAAACTCTCCTCTGTGATTAAAATCATGTTTTGACATGCTTTATGAGCTCTTTTTATATGGATTTTTGATAACATGCTTTCAAAATTATTGGCAGATCTACTCTTTGTCTGTACTTCAAGCTGGATAATGGAAAATGATTTATACACTTTTATTGAATTTACAAGGGTTAGAGTAAGCCATGTTAATTATTGCTATGTCATTTTTGCAGGCTAGCAGGAACTGAGACAAAACATAAGCCAAATTAAATATAATTACCATTAAAATGACTCAAGCATGAAAAATAATCGAATGGGTCCTGAAGTGTCTTATTCCTGTCAACAAAAGAAGATCATACTTGTTTGCAAACATTCATTTTAATTGCTTTTCCCCCATCATGTGAAATATGAGAGGTGTTTTAGGTCTTTATCATCTTTCTCAAATAATGTTTTTGTTTTTCACATCACAACCTACACTGTCATAAATAATTAATCTGCCTTTTAAAATTAGGTGACACTAGCTGAAAAATCGTACAAGATGAATACCAGGTGCCCATCTCTCTTTTTTCCCCCAAATGTATATTATACAGTGCGAACACGTTGTCTGATCAGTGCATTCTCTTTAGAGTATAAATTCTGTCTTCTAAGTTCAATGAATTTGGTTTGAATTTAAGATGAAGATTTTCCCAAGAAAGAGATCATTTTTTATGAGAATTCCATCCAAATCCTACTCTCTAGATCTTGGGTGAGCAGTGGTCGTATTTACCACTGACCCACAACTCTAAAAAGAGAGCCTAAAATATAAAAAGATAGGCAGAAAGAAGAAATTCTAGAAAGAAGAAAGAAACTGAAAGTGCTGTAAGTAGAAATACAGGAAAACCCTGCAAACATAAAGGACATGGGGTAAAGTAGATAATGATTACATAGATTAGTGGAGCACAGCGTCTGTTCATATGATACGAGTTGAGAGGTGCCATGCGGGAAAAGCTGAGACTGTATTCTCTAGATGTCTACTGGAATTCAGGTCTTTCCATTCATTATAATCTGACAACCCTCTCAATAGATTTCTGTAAATGAGGGGCGAGATCAGGCAGAATCCAAGTAAAAGAGGCACACAGGGGGGATTTCTGGAATTACAGGCTGATTCCAGAAAATCTAGGCCTCCTTTTAGTTAGATTAGGGCTGATCTTCATCAGGTACATGCTGTTGTGGCTCTATTCATTGTAAATTGATTGAAATCTTTCTATACTGTGGATAATAACTGATGCTGGAGATTCCCATGTGTCCCCTTTATATGAGTAACAGTTTCTTCGCTCAGTACTTTCAAATTCCTGAAACTGGGCAAATGATGGCGTAATGCCTAATATCACAGGGTGATCCAGGATATTTCAGCATTATCGCTGGTATAAATTCTGACATATAGGTACCCGTGCTCAAACAGTGGGGCTATCACTCCTGGGAGAGGTATATTACTTTTGTTTCCTTGAAAGAAAAGGACTTCAGATGAATATAAAAGGTTGAAATGGGCTCTGAGATGTGAGAATGGGACAAAAAGAGTCCAAAGCAGAATTGTGTCTATTTTAGAATTTGCCTGAGGTCCTTCAGAAAGAGTCTGACAATATAATTAAAATAAGTTTAAGTTGCAAGCATTTTCTATTCGTGAGTGTAGATTATAATTATACTAATGATAAAAATTTCATTATCAATTTTTTTCCTGTTGTGTTCTCGAGCCATTTACAAATACAACGTAAAGAATTATGTTTCTACTAAGAAATTTCATTTCTATCTAGTTTTAAGGTCAGTATTTGTCACCTCATCTCCTGTGACTTTATGATTTAAGAAAAGAAAAAATTCCGAGCTCTGACCATATTTGAACTAGATGGGATCTTTCTTGGCAATATGCATAGACATGTGCCACCTCTCTTCCTAGAACTCTGGTCACTTTTTATTACACCAGTGAGTCCTTCACTCCTCAAGGTGCAGATTAAATTACATCTAAAATGCACACTCTCTGCATATGTGATCTCTCACCTAACATAGGCGTCTACAAACCTGTGTCAAATAAAATATTTTAGATAAATATTTTTTACAACTTTTATAAACTTTAGAGGATGAGGAAATGTGGTTGCGTTTGCAATACACTTATCGCATTCCATTTAAAGTATATTATCTCTAGAGTATTTTATGAGAAGATAATTAAGTGAGACTTAGACTCACTTGTCCTACATTATTATTATAAACTGTGAGTTTTAAGTGATCCGAGGTTAAAAAAATCTTTTTTCTTCCCACTTATTTCCTTTTCATATGTAATAGTCATATATTCTACATCTGTATTTGTACTTCTGGATAATATGATATGTGTAAATATGCAAGTTGTCATTCTGTGGCCTGGGTCAATCAACTATCCAGTAAAATACGGACGCTCTTCTGAAGAATGCCTTTAAATTAATTATAATGCATTTCACAATTGTATAGTATTTGTTTCTCTTCATAAATTAAAAAGTTAATTAATGGACATATATGGTAATTTTATTGTCATAGGTCTCCTTTTTCTTAACTCAAAATATTTTAAATTAAAACAAGTTTTATGTCATGTGTTTCTATTAAAGAGCAAAGGGGCATGTCTTAAAATACAGTGAAAACGTGGAATGATAAAACTAGCAACTGTTTTCTAGATATTTTCTTGTATAGCGATAATTTTTTATCTTGCAATTTTCATCCTGTATTATAGACATACTATGTATGAAATGTCACAATTTTATATGGAATAAGGTGATCTCTTCTCTTGGTCAACTTACATCTAGCAAGGAAGCTAATACACAGATACGAAGTTGATAAAATTTATTTTTAAAATGATAAATCCTTGCATAGCAAATTCTGAGTAATAGGAACTATTTTAAGTGCCTTGGATAACCATGTGACTTAGTGGATACTCACAACAACCCTATGAGGTAGGCACCATTGCTATCCTCATTTTATAGATGAGAAAACTGAGGCACTGAGATAAGAATTGACTTGCCTGGGAGCACATAATAGTGAGTGATTGTTCTGTGATGAAAATCCCAGAAGTATGGCTCTAGAGTCTGTCCAACTAACCTCTAGGCTACATGTCAATGTCAGATATGAAAGGAGAATAACACTTTTCATCACAATTAATGATTGCTAAGGAAATCTTTCACATAACAATTACAACGGGGCTTTGAAAAATGAAAAGTGGGGTTAATCAAGATTTTAAGTGTGTGGCAGAGAGAGGAAGGGCAGGTAGCCCTAAGGAAAGGAGTTACAGAAACATAAGAGTAAATGAAGGAAAATGCAATATACATTAAAGGGATCATAAACAGGGCAGTTAGACAGGATGGAGTTTTTATTTAGAATTGTGAGAGTTAGAAAGATGAATATGTTCCAAGTGTTTCACTGAATATTATTGGATGCATTATATCATTACTTCTATTAAAATAAAATTTATCCTAAAACTCATAGAATTATTCTTAAACACATTTCCTACATAAATTAGTGATGATATTGGCAAAGGTGTGTGTGTGTGTGTGTGTGTGTGTGTGTGAATCTTAAATGTCAATCTGTTATTAACTTCATGATACATTTTTCTCACTGACTCACCCATAACACTAAGATATCATCATATCAGGAATTAGCTTCTTTCTTAAAGAAGACATTTTAAATGAATATATAAACACACACACACATTATATATATATACATTATATATATGTGTATATATATACAAAATTTGGACACTTATAAAAACGTCTGGGTAAGCTTTTGCCAGATGAGAATGCAAAATCGAAGAGCAGCAGGTTATATCACTCTGTTTTCTTTTCAGGTAAACCAGTGATGATAGTGACAGAGTATATGGAGAATGGCTCTTTAGATACATTTTTAAAGGTAGGATTTGGAATAATTTAGTTATTCAAGGTGTTATTTATATATTGGCTGTGATGTTCAAGTTGAAATTAGGCCACTTTAAAGCTTAAGTTTTTAATAGAATAGAAATGTATGGAGCCACAATAATTATACTCCAAAATGAACATTGGTTTGTTTTGGAAAACTCACACAAATCCAAATTATATGCCCCTGAAGAGTTATTTAAGTATGTTTTAATTTGCAAAAAAAACAAAAAACAAAAAAAACAAAAATGCAGTGAAGTGAGAGGCAATAAGGGAGGAAAAGAAAAAATTTTAAAAAAGAAATGTAAAAAGGGAAAAAAGGAAAAAATAAGGTCTTACAAGTGTTCGATTTTCTCATAGTTTATCAGGTAGAGTGAGAAACCGTGTAAATAGCCCAGGCAAGTCATTAATAAAGGGGTCAAGTTGGAGCCTATAAGTGCTGCTAATCCACCTAAAGACCAGTCACTACTTGCACCAGCAGAGGTCATGTGGTAATTGACAATAGCTAATATTATCAGATCACCAGCGTTTCAGGGGAGGGTTTTTTTCTTTTGTGTGCAAATCTCTACATTTTAAATATCGACAACCCACTTTATTAGTAAATAGCTTGTGTTAGACAATGTAACATATTTGCAGGCCTGATTAAACATATAGGCTGGCAGTTTGTAATATTAATACAGTGCTCATTACCATTGGTAGGAAAAAGTGATAACACAATGGCATTGATAACAATTGTAAGAGGAACCTATGCCATGAATTTGATAATGGTCCACTGAAAAGCCAAATTTTTCTTCCTATTGGCAGACCCTGCCAAATTATTTTATCAAATTTTCTAACCATACCTTTAAGTACTCCAGTCTCTTAGAGTCACATCATTCCTTTATTTTAAAATAGCCATCCGTTGAGCCTTATGAGTTTATGTAACTGAAATAATTTCAGTGCCCTTGAAGATGACAAACTTCCAAAAATTGCTAATATTGTCCTGATCACTGCTCAGTCACCTGTCTCCCATCTGCTGTTGCAGAAACTCCTTTATCTCCTCTGTCCATTTATTCTTTACCTTAATATGTCTATCCAGCTAGCTTCTTTTAAATCACCTCAAAATAGTACAGTGTTGACCCAAGGTAGATACTAGGTTGGAGTGTGAACAAACCCTTCTGATGACTGAGAACAAAGGAGTTATGATGCAGAAAAAGGCAACTACATAAGATTTTTGGCCAGGGTTTTCAAAACCTTTATCTGCTTTATCCAAGCAGAGGAAAAATAAACATTACCAAGTTAAGCATATACTTCCTACCATTTTCCACTCTCCTTCAGATAGAAATTGCATATGAATTTTTGTGATTGATATTATTAATTTGGGGGATTGAATACAGACCTCTCATATTTTCCCCAAGTGATTGGTGTTGCTAGAGTAATATTTCTACATTGTCTTTACAGAAAAACGATGGGCAGTTCACTGTGATTCAGCTTGTTGGCATGCTGAGAGGCATTGCTGCAGGAATGAAGTACCTTTCTGACATGGGTTATGTGCATAGAGACCTTGCTGCTAGAAACATCTTAATCAACAGTAACCTTGTGTGCAAAGTGTCTGACTTTGGACTTTCCCGGGTACTGGAAGATGATCCCGAGGCAGCCTACACCACAAGGGTAAGATCTAATAGAGTGCATTTCTGAAACAGTAGACCAGAGCCATTTAATTTTTAAAGATTCTGTAAGAAATATCTGAAAGAGCATTCCTGCAACAGAGAGAGAGAGAGAGAGAGAGAGAGAGAGAGGGAGAGGGAGAGAGAAAATCAAAAGTCAAAAAATTCTTCCTTTTATGTATCAGCCAATTTAAATATTAACTTTAGAATATCTGAGTCTCAATAATTCATTTTTTCTGAAGATACTAAAAATAAAAAATCTTACTTCAAAATGGATACAGTATGTAAGAATAATCATCTTAAATTTAAAAGTAGAGTTAAATACAGAATCTCCTACATTAAAAGTTTTACATATATAGTGTGTGTATGTCTGTGTATACACACATATGTATGAATATGTAAACATGTATAATGTTATTGGATATTGTAAGCTCTCTGCATTATACTGTCCTTACTTGTAAAATAAATACAGAAATATCTAGTTCCCACCTTTTAAGGATTTACATTGTGGTGAAAAAAGAGCTATTCCTTCAAAAAGTTTTGATTTCCTGGAGGTATTGTAATACCTAGTTAAAAACTGTTAAGTCTACACTATGGAAAATTGATCACTAACTCATATTGTCATATTTCATATAAGTCAACCCTATTTTCTATCAAAGTAATTGCTTGCTGTATTGATATGGTATATAATTGACATTTTTTCTTTTCTGTGAAAAACTGTGGATATTGCTACAACAGAATCTTATGGGTGATCTATAATGTCATACTTCTTGATTTTGAATTCCTTATGATAAACAGTATTTGCTTAATTATAAATATGTTCAGTGTCATCAAGTTGGTTATCCTCAATTTCTAAGACCCTTGTGAAGATAGAGATTTGTCATTGTTTCCTTTTCTCTATACAATTTGATATCTCTCATTCTCAAAGTAATATATATGTTTTCTTATTTAATTCAACTTTTAAATATTACATCCACTGGTAGTCTAACAATAAGTTCTTTTCAGATTATAAGGGTTTTATAAAAACCTTTTTGCTTTGTGATTCATGGGGATTTGTACTTTGCTGAAGGGCAAAGGTAACTTGTCAAAGCAAACAAAGACTTCCAGTGGTCAGCTTAATCAATAAAGTGTTTGGGGGAATATCTTTCCTCTTCCAGACCTATCATTGTCATTATTTGTATTACATGAAAGCTTGATTAAGAATTATCTTGGGAATAGAGTTACCTTTAATAAATTTGGCCTGAGCAAGATTGAGGTTATACAAATATCCATTGCCAGTGGGATTGGTTGTTGTCTTAGTTAAGTGCAAAAAGTAGATTTTTCAAGATTTGTGTTAGTGTGTTATGCTACAGAGTAAAGTGAGAGACAGAGAACCTGAAACCTTCAAGGCTTATTCCTCTGAAATGGGGTATAGTGGCAACCTGTGGAAAATCTATATACTGAGAGATGAGAAGATAAGGAACTTCAGATTTATTGATGACACCAAGGATGATCAGAGTACCAGGAGAAAAAGTATGGGCTAAGGTTTAATATAATCAACAAATGACAATTATAAAATAATATTAATAAGACATTATAGAATATCTATGCATAGCTAGGATTCATAATGCTATCTTGCTTATGAATATTTAATTAATAAGAATAAGTTTCAGGTAAGACTTCTTAAAAAGATGTTACCATATATCTAAAGAGCAAATAATTCAAACCTAACTTCAATTCCCAAAATAATTTTTAGTATGATCCCAAACTGTTATTTCCTTATATATATATTGAAACTTTGGTTCAAAAACATCAATTTAAGCCCTATTTTTTTCCTTTGCAGTATAAATTAAATCTTTCCCTTCCTGCAAAATGGGAAGGCATATGTTAGTCTTTTTACAATAAAATATTGAAAAATTTCACCTATTTCTCTTTCATTACATATTTGATGGTTGATGAAATGTATGGGGTCGGGCACGGTGACTCAGGTCTGTAATCCCAGCACTTTGGGAGGCTAAGGTGGGCGGATCACGAGGTCAGGAGATCGAGACAATCCTGGCTAACACGGTGAAACCCCGTCTCTACGAAAAATACAAAATATATATATATATATATATATCCGGGCGTGATGGCAGGCACCTGTAGTCCCAGCTACTTGGGAGGCTGAGGCAGGAGAATGGCGTGAATCCGGGAGGCAGAGCTTGCAGTGAGCTGAGATCGTGCCATAGCACTTCAGCCTGGGCAACAGAATGAGACTCCGTTTCAAAAAAAAAAAAAAGTTAAGAGAATAATAATTTCACCCTGAAAGAGGCATGATATAAAAGTGCTTATTGTATGAACTAAGGGAAAGTCTACCAAATCAACTTTTATGAAAAAAAAAAAAAAAAAACTTGATAATGTGGTAAGATTTTCCCCCAATCCAATTTCAATAATTTTTAATTTGGTTAAGTCAAACAAGGCACCCTCCTCTTAAATAGTTGAACCAAAGAAAAACAAAAATAAGACAACAAAGAAAAAGAGAAAAGCATGTCTAAGAGAAATAACACAACATCAAGGGAAAGTGTAACTTTGTTTCAATATAGCCAATGTTAGGCTGGGCCCACTAGCTCATGCCTGTAATCCCAGCACTTTGGGAGACTGAGGTGGGTGAATCGCTTGAGGTCAGGAGTTCGAGAGTAGCCTAGCCAACATGGCGAAACCCTGTCTCTATTAAAAATACAAAAATTAGCCAGGCATGATAGCGCACGCCTGTAGTCCCAGCTACTCAGGAGGCTGAGGTATGAGAATCACTTGAATCTGGGAGGTGGGGTTTGCAGTGAGTGGAGATCTCACCACTGCACTCCAGCCTAGGAGACAGAGCGAGACCCTGTCTCAAAAACGAAATATCTCCAGTGTTCACGCTTGTCTTATTAACTGCTAAACAGTTCAGGGTCACATTCGTGAACCTGTAATTTCCACTTACAATTTCTGTATTAAAGAAACAAAGCACCCAGGGAATTTGAGTCCTTTACTCTCTGTTAGGAAGTCATGAGAGTATACCTTATTGGTTTGTTTGACTGCCTGCTTTTCCTTACTTAGAGCTGCCATACTGAGGACTGTAATTGAGATGTGGTTTCTGTATGTAATTCAGTAGTCACACAGAATTTAAACTAGAAACCTTCCAGACAGCCAATTAGTAGTTAGTCTACAACTGCGTATGGGCTGAGAGATGTGAAAAGAGACTGTGTACTGTCAAACAGATTCACTTAAAAATACTACATCTCTGTCTAGATCTTTTCAGTGAGGCAACACTGTCCCTAGATACATTTGAAGTATGTAGGAAGTTTTTAAAATCGTTTTCAATTTTAGGGAGGAAAAATTCCAATCAGATGGACTGCCCCAGAAGCAATAGCTTTCCGAAAGTTTACTTCTGCCAGTGATGTCTGGAGTTATGGAATAGTAATGTGGGAAGTTGTGTCTTATGGAGAGAGACCCTACTGGGAGATGACCAATCAAGATGTGAGTATGGAACTACTCTTTCTCAACTTGACAATGAAATGCTTTGTTCTCTGAGTCAAGCCACTTACAATGTTTTTCATTTCTGAAAGTGACAGTTGCTTAAGAAAATGAAATACTTTGCTTACTCTCTGATCTGTTTTGTGTTGTTGAAATATCCTTTATGCAGGAGCTCAAAATGAGTTAGTACAAAGGAAAGTAAGTTACAGTTATATAAAAACTCAGTCCCTTGCCAGTCAGTTTTAGCTATACTGTAGTGATGTTCCACTCAATTCATGTCAGTATCATTTTCAAAGATAAAGAAAGAGCCATCAAAGAATGAATACTGACAGGCAAGTTTTTATGATTTGCATTTGATAAAGGCAGCTAATACTCCAAGCCAAAAGGATGAATGATATTGATTTAATAGTGGATGCTCTTAGAGGATAAAAAGGAATAGTCTACATTTCTTTAAATTAAAAAAAAAAATGTAAGAAGAGTTGTATTGTTTATTTAACTTGAAAGAAAAACCAGATTTTCCCTACAATGGAAAAATAATTCATACTTACAATAATAGAATCCTAAAATTAAAGGAACTATGAAAGAATCTTCTGTTCAAATTCACAACGTTTATTATGTGATGCCTGACACATGGCTCTTTAATCTTTCCCTTTGTAATTTTCCATCATTACTATTCAATACAGCCCTTTCTGTTTTGGATCATATGGAAATTTCATATTTTTTTCTTTTGAGGAACAACAATTATAAAAGTAGCTAACATTTATTAAACCTTTACCATATGACATACACTGTCTTAAGTGCTTTACCAACTATTTTATTACTTCTTTGTAAAGCTGGTATATTGAATAGTTTTAATTTAATAATGTGCTTATTTGAAACACTTTTTTCTCTCCCATTATTTCTGTCATCCATGCTCCATAAAACCTCCCTCTCTCATGCCTTCAGGGTTGGTTAGACAAATACTATATAGATCTCCAGCTGAATTTTGTTGAAACAACAATGCCGGTAGTTAACACTGACTTTCCAGCCCAAAAATTCTAATCCAACCAAAAAGTGAATCCCATATTCATTTCAAAGTGTTTTCCACAAGTGGAGGCCTAGCCTAACCATAGGTACCTATAGTGTGAAACAAGTATGGTCAGATATTTGCCCCTCCTCCTCTGCCAAAGTCTGTATCAGGATTCTTCAGGATTGGTCTGGGTGGAGAGGTAGAAAAGAAGGGGAATAAATGTCTTCTTTTGGGAAGCATCTGTTCATATCCTTTGCCCACTTTTTGATGGGGTTGATTTTTTTCTTGTAAATTTGTTTGAGTTCTTTGTAGATTCTGGATATTAGCCCTTTGTCAGATGGGTAGATTGCAAAAATTTTCTCCCATTCTATAGGTTGCCTGTTCACTCTGATGGTAGTTTCTTTTGCTGTGTAGAAGCTCTTTAGTTTAATTAGATCCCATTTGTCTATTTTGGCTTTTGTTGCCATTGCTTTTAGTGTCTTAGTCATGAAGTCCTAGAACTTAAAGTATAATAATAATAAAAAAAAAGAAAATGAAACCACAACTTCACACCATGTATATATAAAATATTGGAATATCGAAATGTCAAAATGTCAAAATCAGAATATAAAATGATAGAAGAAAAATTTTGATTATATTTAGTTTTTCTTTAAAAACAGGAAAAATCCTTGAGCCATTTAAGAAAAGAGTTGGATAGCTTTCACTAACAAAATTATAAATTTCTGTGTTGAAAAATGCACAACAAAATGTAAGAAATACAAATTTAGACTGAGAAAATATTTTCAATACTGCATTATAAACAAAAATGTAGTGTACTTATACAATGAGACTTAATAAAGCATTAAGAAAAATAGAAACAATAGGCAAAGCATAAGATTTCGCAAGATTCATTGGATGGAATGCAGATGGCCAATAAATGTATGAAAAAATGTTTAACTTTTTCAATGAAAGAAACACAAATTAGAAAAAAAAAAAAAAAAGAAAGAAAGAAAGAAAAGAAGGGGCATGATTGCTACTATAATGTGAGGATATTGATGCCTCCTGTGAGACAAATTGCCCAGGCATCAGTTCTCAAGTGAGTTATCTGTCTGAGTTCTTCCAAAGACCCTTGATGAAGCCCTTTTGTCTGCAAGGTCCCTGGAGGAGGAGGATGTCCTCCGACTTTCCATAGTTCTTTTCACTTGCTGTCTGTTCCTCACATCAGTCTCTTACTGTTCCGGCTCTGTGTCCACGTTATTGGGGAGAAAAACATTCTTATTGGATGCACTAGCAGTGCCTTCTCTTTGCAGACATCTATTGCAGGCTGCTCCAGCTAGCCTTCTTCAAATTTCCGCAGAAGAAAAGCCAGGGTCACACATCAGCTTTGCCATGAATGATTTCATAGCATTCTTCTTTGATCGAAACAGCAAATTGGAGTTACGGATTTCTGCTTCTCAGCAAGCAAACCGGATGGCAATCAATCTCCCCTTCTTATAGTCACTTAAAATTGCTAATGTTTGTTTTCTTTATGCCCTGCTTACTTGGCTTGGGGAGGGAAGCACTGACTGGCATTTCTCTAAATCTGAGAAAATGGTATATATTGTCTTCAGCTTTATGATTTTAGGGGCAAGACCATGGCAAAATGATATCATTAAATCCCTATTACATGTATTTATACTTATATTTAACAACCTTGTGTCAGAGGGATGCTATTATTATTACTGTTTTACAATTAAGAAACTGAAGCTTGGAGATGTTAAATGACTTATTTATCGTCACAGAAATAATGAAAGTGATACCAGAAATTTCAATCTAGTTCTAAAAAGTTTGTGTATCTAAGCACCACACTGTCTCCACTTGAATCAATGTCTCCTACCTCCCTTTCATTTCTAACCAATAGTCCTACATCAGCTTTCTAATTTAATATAAAATATAAAATGTTCAATTGAATATACAGTTCAATATATGATTACTCTGGATTGATCTTGATCTTAGTCTAGACTAAGACCAGACCCATTTACTCCTTTCTATTCTTCAGATAAATGCCAAATGCTAACATGTCCTGCAGAACACTACGTGGTTTCATTTCTAACTTATCTAAAGCTCATTGCAATGCCATTCTTCCCTTTAATTTTTGTGAAAGTATTTTAATCCATCCTGGCAGCGAGCCTCGATATGCTGGTTTCTACCATGTGTCTACTTCACTCAAGGGAAACATTCATCCCTTATTTGCCTGGTTAACTTCTGCTCACACTTGAGATATTTTGAATTCTGATCCTGTCACTCAGAATTATTAGTCTTTCCCAGTTGTGCAGCAGATCATCCACGTTATCAGGAATTATGCCTAATACAGTTGTATCTGTCACAGACACAATTATACACCGGTGCAAACACTGGTGCTAGGTGAATGTTCATAACTGTGCTGATCTTAACTAGGCTTTCTTATGTTCCTGGGGACCGGTGGGTTATTATGCCTTGGCCCTCCTCCACAAGTCTCTTATTTTCCTCCTGAGACCAGCAGCTAGCCCAAACCTAATTTCATTTGAAAAATGGTTGAAGGGTAAGAAGGAGCCCAATTACATCTCAGCCTGCAACGTGTCTACTAAAATCTCAATGGCCAATCCCATAATCAAAGTGCTGAGTCAATGACACTACTCTTTGTGGGTGGGCACTATAAAGTTGCATAGATAAGTTAATAAAAGTTCATTTATCTAATGCTTAATCTCTTCTTTAACATTATAGTATCATCTATTTTTACTCTCTTAGTGTTTTCTTTGTGATTTTTATTTTTCCTTTTGCCTTTCTTTTTTTTTTTTTTTTTTTTCCTGATTTCAGCTATTTGAGTGTCTTGATACTCTTTCAGATAACTTTATTTCAAATTATTTAGAAAAATACAAGAAATTGCTTATGTAACATTTCAGGAAGTTTTAAGAAAGAAAAAAAACCCTAATATTTTGGTTTCTACTTGGTTTTCTCAGGATTTAAATGAGGTTTACAGAGAATGATCATACAAATAAACATCTTTCTAAAATATCTGTCTATATACAATGTCTAATACATGCATTGTTACTTTCTCAGCTAGTTCATCAGTGGCATTTCAGTTTTCAGATACAGCACTAAATTTCCTATGCTCTAATTTCTGTCCAAATTTTGTATCCAAGAAACATGACAAATCAACTATATTTAATGATCACAATCACTAAATATTTCTTTGGAGAAAAATTCTCAAAAAACAAAGTAGAAGTACTGATTTGGCAATTTCAAATGATATATACCATAATCTCCACATTCTAGATGCTGTCTGATTCTTAAAGGGCTTTGCCACCATGAAAATGTTACATTACCAAGACATGCAGGATAATCTAAATCTCACAGAGGAGAACTTCCTCTGTGTCAGGAGGACAAAATGCAGCAGGATTCTTTTGATTTAGGATTGCCTCTTCCATCACGAAGAAAACCTGTAATAACGATAATAAAAATAAACTAGAACGACTAAGGTGATTTTAGGTAAATACCAGACCATGAACTCTGATTCATGCTCGGAAGCTAAGATAATATCAGGTAGTCAGTAGAAGCCTATTTATTGATAGTAAATACTTTAAATGTCAACATTTTTCAGAAGCTAAAATAAAAACTAAAGATTTCATTTTGTAGCATTTTTTATTTTTAATGACAAGGTCTTTCTCTTATATTTATTTCAGAGTGTGTGACTGTATAGATTCTAGTAAGTACATAGATTTCACAATATTTTTAAAATTAATTTAATTAATCTGTTTTTCAATCTTTTTGTATTAGAAGTATTTTTGTCCTTTTTGGTTTTAGGAAGTTAGGTTCCATGCTTTCTTTCTCTGACCAATTTTAACCCAGTTGTTTTATTGCTACTTCTGTTGGATCAGATCTTACTTGTAAAGCAGAAAGACTATTTGACTCCAGAAAAGATCAACTAGCTTTGTGCTGGGTGTGCCTCTCTTCCTCCTTCTATTCTTTATTTCTTTTCTGATGTGCCAGATACACATATATCTGCAGTATAAATGATATGTGTATAAGCAATATACATAAACATATAAGGAATATGTATATTATTGACATATTTCTTGCTAAAACAAAGAGTCAGCATGTTGTAATTAACTAAAGAAGGGGTATGAGGAATATAGTTCCTATCTAAATACTGCAAATTACTAAGATTTTACAGTAAGTAAATTATTCAACTCCTTAGCCTCATTGCTATATAATCTAAAATGAATGTCTTTGACCAAAGAATGTTCATCTTTTAAGGATAATGCCGCCCTCGGATGTAAGTAATTATTTTAGGAACTAGTATCCTCATGAAAATTGTTATACTTTTGAAAAAGTGACACATAAAAAATTATCAGTTCTTCAGCTCAAAATTTCTGTAACTGGCTGTTTAACAACAACAACAACAACAAATCTTGGACTTAAAGCCAGTAATCTTGGATTCTACAACTCTTGGTCAGTTTCAATGATTGTAAAGGGCTTCAATTGAAGATTTCTAAGATAATAGGCTTCAATAGAAGATTTCTAAGATGTCTTTAATCTCTGGAAGTCTACTAATCTAAGATTGATGCACTAAGGAAAAAACATACTCAATATATCTTTAATAACTATTGAAAACGGAAAGAAATCTTAGAATAAAACTGATATATCTGAAACTATTTCTATGTTATCTTGGTTTACTTCCAGAAATAAATTTGTAAACACTAGTCATTTGCAGGGAGCTTTATATCTCGTAGTAACAGCTCCTATATGTGAGATTTCAAGTAAATGCCTAGCAACATAGGTACTCAAGCCCTAGATAGAACTTAATTCATGGAAATACACAGCTAATGCTTGAATTCTCCCTATAATCTTCCTAATCTTCCTGCCACTCAGTCAGTTTTGAAGCCTACATTTTCACCTCTCCTGTGATGAAGAATGCACTATCTTCCAAAATAGCTCATTTTAATTCTGGAGAGAGATATATATAGCATATATATACACAATAATTTAAATAAATGTAAATATATATAATATGTAAATATATATCTATGGTGCAAATAAATATGATTCTATAGGGTGACATTCATATGTATATTTATTTATGATGCAAATAAATATGATTCTATAGGGTGACGTTCATACCTCTCTTAAATTATTTTATTTGGTGTGTGTTGAAGTGTAGTGATGATAATTTCTAATTTCAGTGGTGTGACTCAGCACCAAGATGGAAAGACCACAGGTTTCCATGAGAAAAATACTTAATTTGTGAATCCTGCCACCCCCACTTCTTAGCTGTTAAAGATGGGCAATTTCTTTAACCTTCTAATTATTTGAAACCTGAGGTGTTTCATCTGTGAAATATGTATAATAATTTTTATCTCGTAGATTTGTAATAAGAATTAATTTAGATAATCACAAACAGTCTGCATGGCTATGACTGACATAATCCATAGGCTAATCCAGGCCCTCCAAGAAGCCTTTGTCAAAAGGAAATAACTAGATATTAAGAAAAATATTTCTAAGAAAAATCGAGGAGAGATGAAGGGAAGCTGGGAGAGATGTCAGACAGTGACACAGGTATGTCCCTAGGTACAGTAGAGACGGAAGGAAGGAAGGATAATTGGGTGCAAGCAACGGAGGAGAAATGCCGTTTTAAAGGAGTCTTATTATCCCTGCCATGCTCCATAATTGCCTGGAAGCAATGTGCATAAAGTAAGCTTTATGCAGTGTACATGTGATGAAGGGCTTTAGAGCACAGCAGCTAGAGTCGTTGGCCAGTTACTATCTCTGCAGGTGAAGAGCCTAGAGACAAATGTTTACGGTCGCCATGCTCTATTCTCTTACCATGACACACCTACTTCACACAGGTTCAGAGAGCATCTGTTTCCTGGTTCTGTGGGCACTTTCTCCTAAGAAAGAATTCAGAAGAGGCAGGTTACTAGAGGAACTGCAGCCTGTAGCTATAGTTGATCGTAGGACCTCACCTGGTCCCTATCCTCCCCCTCCTCCGTATCCAGTCTGAATTCCCCTCACTATGATCTTGGCAGGTCATGGTGGCTTAACTGGTGATCTGATCTAATTCCTTATTCTTGGGGGTTTCACACATATTTCTCCCTGCCCCAACTCCGAGAAAGAAGTCCAACTTCTTCCTGATGCTCGATATCAATTATTCTTGCCATTATGGTGACTCCTCTTTTGATCTCTTTGCATGAGTAATTCATAACTATTAGTTCGATAGAGCCTTGTTGTGTTTTCTGGCAAGAGTCACTGGGAATGGAGCACAACATAGAAGTCTCTGACTATATATACACTGCAACTTGAAGAATGTCACCCATACTTTCAGAATCTTGTCTCCATGTTGGTGTTTAAGCTGTGTCTTGTTGCCTCTGGATGATGAGCTATGTGTGCTGGTGTGCTCCAACAAGTTTGTACCAGCTAGCATATTTTTAGAATATTTCTGCTTGGATGAGACCATGTTAGTAGATTACAATTGGCATGGAGAGAGTATTTACACCATGTCATGATACAAATATTACAAATTTGTCCTCCCCCAGGGAGAATGAGTTGTTACAAATTTATCAGCACTTCATGAAGTACAAAAGTACCTGGAATAACATCATTTTGTTCAACATCACTTTGTTATAATATTGATAAGAAAAACAAATATAACAACACACAGCCAGGGCCACTGTCTGTGTGGAGCATGCAGGTTCTCCCCATGTCTGTGTGGGTTTCTTTCCATAATCAAAGATATGGAAGGTGAATTGGTGTGTCTACATGGTCCCCATCCAAGTGAGTGTGGGTGTGAGTGTGAATGTGTCCTGCAAAGAGATGGTGTCCGGGTCAAGGTTGGTTCCCACCTTGTTCCCTGAGCTGCTGGGATAGGCTCCAGCCACCTGTGGCCCTAAACTGGAATAAGCAAATAAGTAATTATCTTACTTGCTTTTGTCACTTTTTCTTAAACTTATGTATAGCTCACATTTATTTCCAAGTTTAATATTAGAGGTGTTTTGGGTCTTTATTAGAAGTTTAGTTATGTTTTTGTAACCAGAAATATGCCCTAGGAATTTAACTCATGTTTATATCAAGTAGCTTATAGTAAAATTGGTTTCATTATACTTTGTTTCACTGAAAGTCAGTTTCCAGAACGTATCCATGATAGTAGGTGAGGGCTTAACTATTTGTGATACTCTCATACATTCTTTATTTATTTATTTATTTATTTTTGAGACGGAGTCTCGCTCTGTTGCCCAGGCTGGAGTGCAGTGGCCGGATCTCTGCTCGCTGCAAGCTCCGCCTCCCGGGTTCACGCCATTCTCCTGCCTCAGCCTCCCGAGTAGCTGGGACTACAGGCGCCCACCACTGCGCCCGGCTAATTTTTTCTATTTTTAGTAGAGACGGGGTTTCACCATGGTCTCGATCTCCTGACCTTGTGATCCGCCCGCCTCGGCCTCCCAAAGTGCTGGGATTACAGGCGTGAGCCACCGCGCCCGGCCATACATTCTTTATTGCAAAAGGCATACTCTGGTTGGGTGATATACTATGTGGGATTCTGTTTTTGTGAATAAAGCCTTTCAGAATTCCTATTGCTGGCTGAGGATCTGTGGGCAGGAAAAGCAACCATGCCCACAATAGGTATATACACCTAAAAATGGAAACCCAATGACACTTATGTGATAGAAGGAGCTCAGAGAGCCACCCTGCTATCAGATGAATAATACCATATAGGGGGATGAGTTATATTTTTAGGAATTGGAAAGAGAGGCAGCATTGTGTTCAGACTATCAATTTACATGTTAATGCCAAGAAAATGCATAGTATATTATACTATTTCAGATATAGCACATCTGAAATGGTGCCAGCTTGCCTGTAAAAATTCTAATTGTCTTTACTTTGTTCATCTCAGCCACCTGTATCAACAAATCTAATAGTAAGTCCGTCGAGATTAGAACTCATTTGGTTATATGTTCTAAGTTGTATGGGAAAATGAACACCTAATTGCACTGTGGTCAATTTTGGTAGATTTCCATCATTTTGCAACCTACCAGAGTAATAATGCTATCTATTTCACCCTAAACCTGTAAAAAACAAACATTAAAAATAATAAAAAAAGGAAACTTCTAAATATAAAATGTGAAGTTATAGTTCCAAATCTATTTTTAAAATAAATTCTAACAATTAATTTAGAATTACATTTGATGACCTAATTTACCTGGACCCAGTTCTAAGTTGAGAATTATATTTCTAAATATAAATTTACCCAAAAATAACACTGATTAAGAAATAAATTCTAGAAATAACTTCACAGGTCAAATAACTTATTAAGGTGTTTAAACTAAACATCTACATTGTTGTGCTTAGTGGAGGAAGGATTATTTAAAAAAAAAAATAGGTGCCAAAGAAAAAAATCAAATTAATTGGTAACAGCTTTGGAGAAAGTGCAAATTATGAAATAAATCATGTTTTGAGTAAATAAGAATTACTATTCTCACTGCATAGCAAATATATTACATGACTTAAGCTATTTATATTAGGATACTTTATTTTGATACATATATGCTGTTAAAGGGAATAAAAACCATCCTTATCAGCAATGGAAAATCTTATAATCAGCAAACAAATAAATAAACTTCTATCAATCTGTGTACAAATGATAATTTTTAAAAATATTCCTTTATTTGATCACCAGTCAAACTAAATATTTTTTCAAGACTTATTTAGCACTTTTATTTATTTCTTAAATTTTTCGCTGGTGTGTTTCTCATTTATCTGTTTTATTATTTTATTTCTCAATATGTATAAATTTTAATAAGCTATGCTAATCATATGTTATAATTACTGAAAACATGATCTCCTGGAGTTTGTCTTATAATTACTAAATTGTTTTTGAGGTAAATTAACTAAGGTAGTAGGCTGCTCTTAGGTCTTTTGCTCAAAGTTATTAAATTTATCTGACCACTTAATTTTGGAGTCCTTGAGTACTTTTTATTTCTTTGCCTGCACCTAACTTTTGGTATTTCTCGGAACTTTTATTATATGCTTTTCCAGAGGGGATATAAACTACATCGACTTCAAGCTGTGGCCAAGTGCTGATGACCCTTACTTTTATATTATCAGTCCGGCTATCTCCTATGCTCTAGCCAGATTCCTGCAAATTGCCATCTGGGTGTTCCCTACTCACTTCAAATGAAAGAAGTCCCAAATTATATCTGACAACATTTTCTACCCTCAGAAATGTGCTTGCCTAAAGTTAACAGAAATTACCATCCAATGTGATAGGCTTGAATTTGCTTGGTTTTAACTACATTCCTCTCCTCTCTACTCCTATGTCTTTTAAATCTACCATTTAATCTTCTTTCCATCTGACACTGCACTGGGTCAGGTGCCATTTTCTTTATCATAAGGAGCATGTTTTCTTTCCAATGCTTAAAAATTGTCTTTGAAAACAAAATAAGCGTATGGAAGTAGAAGGGTAGAATGTGGATATCAGACACCAGGAAGGGGAAGGGGAAGGGAGGAGGCGGAGATGCTGGTTAAGGGATACGAAATAACAGCCAGGTAGAAGGAATGAGTTCATGTGTTCTGCAGCACTGGGGATGAATACGGTTATCAATAACTTCTTGTGTATTTTCCACAAGCTTAGTAGAGAGGATTTTGAATGTTCACAACACAGGTAATAAATGTTTGAAGTAATCGGTATGCTCATTGCCATGATTCGATCATTATATATTTTATACATGTGTTGAAAGATCATTCTGTATTCCATAAATATGTACAATTAATATGTGCCAACAAAAAAAATTAAAATCATCTTTGTAAAGTTCCCATTCTAATCATTTTTTCAATTTATCAAATCAATTCTGAATTCTTTGTGAGAAAATGTAATTAAGACTAATTGTTAAATATGCAAAATAAGATATTGAGAAATATGTTCATTAATATTTGTTTAGGATCACTCAAATATTTGAATTTTAGTAATAAAGTAAACCTGTATTTCTGTGTTTGGTAGCATAAACAAATTTCTTCTTAAGTTAGGTATTTTGATGGGGGCAGCAACATCACAAATGTTTTTGATAAAATGACCTCACAATTAGGCTGATACTCTTATGTGTGGTTACATTTAAAATCAAGGATATTTATAACCCTTGTGCTACTAGACAGTCATTCCAGATTCCTGACAGAAATCAGCAGATGATAATAAACAGTCAGACCTTGACATTATTAAATGATACATGAGACAGTTATGCTAATTTAGCCTTTGACTTATCCATCATTTACCATCCAAAAGTATCTTTTGAAGTAAAATTGCAGTTCTATTACTTTAAAAATGTGGCTGTGCACATATTTTTTCATTAAAAAGACATTAACTTTTCAGAAAAATCACTAGAAAATTTAATCTCTATTTGATTCTGGAGTTCAAGGATAAATAAAACATGAACTGTATATTTTATGTCAATTAATTTTACAAATCACCCTTCACCAAGATTTTAAGAAAAATGATTACCATTTATTTTAATTATAATATGTGAAGAAAGCCTATCTTTTTTATATTATCATAGTATATTTGTTTTATGTTGAATTTTGTAGCAATTGGAAATAGCCGTGGATTTTAAAGACAGTAATGCTAGTTATCATTGCAATAGTCAGGATAAAAGTTGGACAGTGGGACATTTTTTAAGCTATTCTATACTAAATTTGTGGTGTTGGGGGACTGATTCTGTTTTGCTTTATACAGGTGATTAAAGCAGTAGAGGAAGGCTATCGTCTGCCAAGCCCCATGGATTGTCCTGCTGCTCTCTACCAATTAATGCTGGATTGCTGGCAGAAAGACCGAAATAGCAGGCCCAAGTTTGATGAAATAGTCAACATGTTGGACAAGCTGATACGTAACCCAAGTAGTTTGAAGACACTAGTTAATGCATCATGCAGGTACAAGGCCAGATCCAAATGATTTTCCAGAATGTAGCTAATACAGATTGATGTCACAAATATTTTATCAATTAAATCATTCTTGTATAGATATTACTCTATGAATCTATATGACACTAATTTATTTGGATATATTTTTTTTCATGTTACTCTCTTACAGTGAAGAAATATGTTACTAAATTATACTTAAAATCACCTATACCTAATCTAATAGTATAAAATGCCAGGTTTCAGTAAAATGAACTGTAGCCATGTTCAGTTAGCATTAAAATAAATAAATAAATAAATAAATAAATAAATAAATAAATAAATAAAAACTTAAATGTGTGTATTTTCATGCACTTTGGAGGATAGGTGAGGATGAGGAATATAAGATTATAACATAAGAAAAAGCCAATTAAGCACTGATATATTTTAAACCTGAGATATCTAACAATAATTACTCTGATTTCTTTAGAATATATTTTAGTGTTCATATTTTAGAAACATTGACAATTTTAGGGACCCTTTTGCTCTTATCCAGTTGCAGACAGATTTTTGGTTAATTATTTAGTGTGTAGTTTGAATGAGATTTAAAACTGATAAAGGAGTAATCTCATGGAGAAAATTTATGTGAGTAAATGAGCATATTTTTTTACTTTTCTGAATAGCACATGAATGCATTTAAATAATGTTTCATATTTGTAAAGCATGCCTTTTTCTTTATCTGAAAAACAGAATTATCTTCTCAAAAAATAAATCAGTTTGATTCTGTACTAGAAAATTTACCAGATTGTTATTTTCACTATGATTGAGGCAGTTGTCTATTTTTACAAGAAGGTGTTATGTTAGTAACTAAATTGGCTGCCTATTAGCATGCACTAAATGAGAAACAATGTGTTAATAAAGTTAGAAAAGTTCTATGATTCCGACATAACATTTGTTTACTAGATGAAAAGTCATTTTAAATACAAATGATGAATGAATTTTCAAACTCTGTTCAAGCATCATTAACTTCCTGTGGTAACAAATGGAGAATGTATCTTCTTAGCAGTTATTCCGTATGTTGTTCCCTAAATATCTGCTTTTCAATTGCTTATTGTCACATAAAATACTAAGACTTTCTCTCATCTACCTGTTTGAATTATATTACATTGTCAGAAATGGACATATGAAAGGAGTAAATACTTAATGTTCTAAATTATTTAATTTAGATAGGCATCATTATTATAGCTTGAGAGCATTTAAAATTTTCTAAATAATTTTATTTCATTATATGCAATATAAAGGATTCAGCTTTCTAGGTTTTGTTTAAACAGGTTTTGTTTTAAGACCAAATTTACCACTCACTGCCTTTCCTTTATTCAATCTTCTGCATATCCTGACTCTAGAAATTGTTAGTTCCTGGTCCATTGTCTCGCCCTTTCTCCATCCCTACTTATGTCACAAGATTTGATGACTTCAGTAACCATGTAGATGATATTCCAGTATCTCTAAATGTCTTGAATTTTTCTCCTTCAATGATTTTATTCTCAAGTCTACCTTGTACTCTCCTTTCCATGCTGATATTCTAGACCTTGCTATAATCAAAATTTCAATTCTTTCATCATTTCAACTTCAAGATCTTACTCTCCAACTGTTTCTTTCTGCAGTTCTCTAACAATTCATGCCTAATGGCTAAAAATCACTATAACGTATTCGTTTATTCATCCAACATCTATTTACCTTTATACTCTGTGTCATGCTGTGGGCTAGGTGCCAAGGATACAACATTAAGCAAATAGACCTAAGTATTTGCCTTTATGAAGCCAATGCACTGTTGGGAGAGAGACGCTGAACAAAATAAAAACTTCAAAACCAATTGTGTGTTTGGTTTTGGAGTGGAGAGTGAGAATTAAATTCAAGATGAATACTAGAAGGTTAGATTGATTGTGCAGGTGAGATATGATGATATCTTGAAATAAGGTGGTATTAATATTGAATGGGAGAGAAGTGGTTGGGTGTACAATACATTGGAAGTTGAATAGATGGTATGCACAATGATAGGTTTTGAGAAAAATGAGGACAGAGAAGAGGTGGACTGTCGCATCATACTATAATGGGGAGGACTTCAGGAGCACACAGATGTGTAGAAGATGAGAAGTGTGGTCTTGGACCTGGGGCCGTATTTCTCTGAGAAATATGGAGGCACAAAATAGGCATATGGATACAGAAGAATCTTAGTCTGGAAATAAAAATATTTAAAAAACAGATACTTTTTAAAGACATGAAAGTGAGTAAAATTATCTATAGTGGAGTTATAGCCTAAGTAGAAAAATATAGGGCCACGTCCTGACTCCCTTCGAATTTTAAAGTCAGGAAAACAACAACAACAACAAAAGACTAGCAGGCAAAGGAGATTGAGGAGAATCCAGCAGCGCACACACACACGCGCGCACACACACACGCACAGAATTGTGATTTAAACAATGTTGAGACAGAGTAGGATTTCAAGAGTGAGGTGGGAGGTGGTAGTGGTGTTGGCTGAATGTTTCCAAGAGGTCAGTCCTTTTGTACTTTGGAAAATGCTCACAGATTTTGGCAAAAGAGAGATCTTTGCCCATCTCAACTAGAGTAATTTTTATAAAATTGGTTTTGAAGAAACTACATGCAAGTGTGAATGGAATGTGAGAAAGTGGAGAGAACCTAAGTAGAGAGAAAAGTATTTGTGTTCTTTTTCTTATAGTTGCAATTTACTTAAGTAAATTTCACATGTAAATGATGTAAATTTACCTGATGGGTATGTAAATTATTTTTAATATTTAGTTCCCTTTTGTCATTTTTTCTGATTATTTCCTTAAGATACATTTCTAAAAGTCATCATCATCATTATATCATTATTATTATTGGCAAAAGAGTGTGAATGTAGTGTCATTGAAAGTGTCTATTGATTTAGTTGATTCTATTAAGTTTTGTTTTGTATTTGGGGTTACATTTTGTTTTTCATGTTCTACCACTCCTAGGTGAATTAAGAAGCACTCTATTTAAGAGTATAAAATAAAGAATAAATAGTTCCTTAACTTCCAGATAAATTTACTTAAATGAGCGTAAGTTCCTCTAGCACATCTATAATCGATTGGCTTTGCACAAATTATCCCACGTTTCTATAGTGGGTAGCATTTTTCTTATCTTCATAAACAAAGAGTAGTTGTTTATGAATCATTACATGGCAAGTTTTTAGTAGAAAGATTTTTAGAGGAATATTATATTTACAGCAAAATTGAGTGGAAGGTGCAGAGATCTCCCACGTACCCGTTACGCTACACATTATGTAGCCTTCCCCCACCCTATTACCAGCATCAACCACCAGAACGATACATTTACTACCATTGATGAATCTGTTTTTCCACATAATTATCAGCCAAGGCCCATAGTTTACATTAGAGTTCACTGTTGGTGTTGTACGTTTTACAGATTTAGACAAATCTGTCCACCATTATACCATTATACAGAGTGGTTTTATTATCCTAAAAATTCTCTGGGTTCATCTATTAGTACTCAATAAAATTTTTAGCTATTGTGTTGTCTTAGGTAAAATTTACTTATTAGTAAGTCCTCATGTTAAGTCATCATTAATTACGGATAAAATAATCTCAGTGGACTGATTTTGTGTTCTCCTGTATTTTAAATTATTTTCTTCCATGTTAGCATTTACGTATTTCTCCTCTATAAATATACTTACAGACTCAAAGATCCATTGAATATAAGTTAACAGTATAGTAAACTTTGTTATGAAAGAATTAAATTGTTACTATTAATATTTATGTTTTATGTGTTTTAGAGTATCTAATTTATTGGCAGAACATAGCCCACTAGGATCTGGGGCCTACAGATCAGTAGGTGAATGGCTAGAGGCAATCAAGATGGGCCGGTATACAGAGATTTTCATGGAAAATGGATACAGTTCAATGGACGCTGTGGCTCAGGTGACCTTGGAGTGAGTAATTTTTCTGATAATTTTTACATAATTGCTGGGGCAAGAAAAGTTGTTCAAAAACCAATTTGGATGAGGTCAAGGGAAATCAGTTAACCTTTGTGGATGTGTGGCAGCTCTCAAAGAAGCCTCATCATCTTTAGCCTGTA
The DNA here is from genome assembly GCF_003255815.1 of Theropithecus gelada. Lineage (NCBI taxonomy): Eukaryota > Metazoa > Chordata > Mammalia > Primates > Cercopithecidae > Theropithecus > Theropithecus gelada. The sequence continues at coordinate 76,528,766 of NC_037672.1, forward strand.
TTGTTAACAACTGCATGGTTAATGCTACGTGTGACCGGTATCTTTGCTTGTTTGCTTCAAACAAATAACATTGGCATACTTGAATAATTGGAATAACAGCTCCTTGGCAAAATACTGGTGTTTTGTGTTGTGGAAAAGATGTTTTCTTGACAAGTTTTTTTATACTGGTATCTATGTTATATGAATGTAAATACCAAACAAAATTAACTGTAAGCACAATTGGTGTGGCTAGTCCTACATAAGGACCAAACATATTTGTACATTTCGGCTCTCTACGATGAATACCAAGGTAACAACAGCTTAAACAAAGCTTCCCTGGCAGGATCTCATTTAGTTTCTAAGCAGTGCACCTTACATTCTTGCAATCTAAGGATGTATCAGATCCTGCCTCTGATTTGTTATCTGGTGCAATCTCAGTGGAACCAATTGTGCCGTTTTCTGTTTGCACGTTTAAGATAAAATTTATCAAATCTTATTAAATAAAAATCACTAAAGTTAAATATTAAATTCTTTAAGGTTGTAAGTTGTTTGTATTTTATTATATACTCTGTACATGTGGTTGTTTTAGCCTAATTGTTATTTGTGAATAACTGTCTTTATGGTGGTTCCATCTAGATTACATTAACATTAATGTTTTAGCCTGTGAATACAATGATAACTTACTTCAAATTACCTGCCAATTCAAAGGTTAAAATATTGTAAGGTTTAGAAAATGGTAGAATATTGTGAAGCACTAAACCATAGTTGTTATTTCATTTCGACACATGATATGAACATTGAGCAGTTCTCATTCACCATCTCTATTATTCTGGCATTCTTTGATTCATTGAATTCACTGCTCCTCCCCACTAAAGGTAACAGGGTACCACCATTTATCACCAATTAATTTCTCATTCTCAGCATTCTCTTTCTTCATACCGATAACTAAAAGGACCTGAAACCAGCCACTCAGCTTGCTTTCTTAATTTACTGAATCTCATTCTCATGGTCCGCCAAATCATATCTACTTGATGACACATATGCTTTGTCCATTATTTCTTTGGACACTCAAGGAACTCATTTGTGCTATATTTAAAGTAGTATACTGAAAAATTTGCTGATAATTTAAAACTATTTTTACATGATTGCTATTTAATTTTTCAGTAAAAATGGTCATTTTAATTTATTAAAGTCATTTGTCATTTTATATTAAAATGATATTGTAGGTATTTCTTCTACCCAATGTCAGATTACTTGTAAATATATAATAAAATGATTTGCATTAAACAATGTCTCCTTTTTATTAAAATAGCACATTTTCTGTACATAGATACATCTACTACATTTTTGCTTCTTCCTTCAAAAAATAGTTATAATCACAAATTATAATTTTTGCATTAGTTACTTGTGTTTTACTTATATCTTTGGGGTCCCAAAATACTATAAATATGTCGAATATTTTAGCATTATAGTTTCACATTTTTCTTATTCCTTTTTTTTTCTGTTTCTTTCCTATCTGCTCCTCTATCCCCAAATGCTCTTTAGTTTTTATTTTCTTTCAAGCACTAATAACCTCTTATGTCTTATCATAATGATTCTTCTCCAGCTTATTTCTTCTTGCTGTATTGCCTTTATTCAAACATTTTGTCTTTTAATTCATTTACTCTGCCCAGAAGAGTAAAGTTACATTGGGAGACTTACCAGCATTTTCCCATTCAGAAAGTATTGATCTCACTGTGGTAACTGCTCCAAATTCTCAGGGGTCATAATCATGAATACATTTCTTACCAGGAATTGGGCCCACAGATCCTAACTCTAAGAAAGCTGTTTTTTGGGGGAGAATCCAGGCACTTTAAATTTAACTGCATGCCCCCTTGTTTTCTCTGCTTTCAACTATATGTTTTTCAACTCTAAAAACATTTATCAAAACATTAAGTCACTCAAGTAATCAGTTACTTGTTTGGTCAAAAAATTTTTTTAAAAAAGTTCATCTGTTCATTTTGCCTACTCTCTTCCAAAAGAAAAGTCAGTCATTGCTAAGGACTAGTGGCAAAGGAGATGGGATTATCAGCAAAAGAAAAAGATCAGTTCTCAAAACACCTTGATACTGATTTTTCACACATAGTGTTTACCCCATATTAATTTTATGAAGGTTGTATAATAAAATAATAAAATATAATTTTTAGAGTTATTGTCAAAAGATAATAGAAGTTGAGAATGGAAGAATACATTCATAGCTGTTGTAAATACTTAGGAAAAATGTGAAAATCAATTCACATAAAGCAAATAGTCCAACTGCCATATTTAAAAACTACATTGTAATTTGTGACATCAAATTTGTTTTCAAAGTGGGCTTAGAAGAAAGCAATAAATATACAATTTTCAGAACTACATACTTTTGTTAAAAATCTCCATCACTTCACTTGTATATGGATTGTTGCCAGTACGTGCATGTATAGCTAAATATTGAAAGGTAATGAAGAAATTAGAGGTCTTAGAGTCAAAGCATATTCATGAAAATGGCTTTCAATCTTAGATGTGTTTGTCTGCTACTCTTTGTGCCTAAACCTTGCTATTCTGTGTTCAGTATTCATATGAAAACAATTGTGGCAGTAATGGTGCAAACTATCTCATCTTGTATAAGTGCAGTAGATTATTGTCGATAGGGATAATTGTGAGCGTGAGGTGAGTTGAAAATTGAATCCAAACATTTCAGTTAAGGACAGAATCACAGCTACTTTTTAAACTTCTTTTCAGCTCAGTACTGTCCACCTTTGGTTATTCAGAAAAGGAGCAAAATCCAATAAATTTAAATATTACACCAATTGTATGTCAGCTGAAGAGGTTCCTGTTATTAGCAGTTACTGGAATACAGTCTTAAACTAATAAAATGAAAGTTTTCAAAATCCAGAGCCAAAATCTTTACAGATTAATACAAATAGATTTATTCACTTATCAATAAGTCATTACGCATGATTTATTATACACTTAAAGTACACATAGGAGTACCTACTGTCCTCTGTATTCTAGCCTCACAATGTCCATTGAGAACCATTAACAGACCATGATTAGATCTCTTCTTGCCAGATGTAATATATGTATCTTGTACAATATCTATATCATTGATTGCTAGGGTTCTGCAAAGTTAACAAAAAGAAAAGGACAAACATACAACTGCATGATAAAACTCTGACAAAAGCAATAAACATTGAAGTTTAGGGAATATTCATTAATCTATCTTCTCCCTTCTCCTATTCAGCCAATGTTGGTTGGGGCTAAGTACCAGTGATATGGCTGATATGGCTAAAAGGCGTGTAAAGTAGAAGGGAGAAGAATGAGCAAGAGAATGAATCATCTGTAAATAGATTAATTTAAGCCTGAATAATTAAGAGTTGATTCTAACATCAACTATATACTTTTGGTTATTCTATTTTCATTCTGCCATTTTAGCATCATTAATATCAGTGTTTTTCCATTGTTTAATACTATTGAATAATGTTTGAAAAAATACTGAAATGTAAACCCAACAATGACAGTTCATAACATTTGGAGTTTTTCTAAAAGTAATCAATTTTGTCAACAAAATCCAAAGTATCTTTTATGTAACAATGCCAGTCTCATCATGTTTAGATTCATAAGCCTTTATCAAAATGTAATTCGGTATCGCTAGAATTGATCTTCAGTATTACTTAAGATTATACATGATCATGATAAAATTTGTGTAATACTTATAATGGGAACACACTTAAGACATTGTGTAGCTATAACATTTTCTACTTAGAAAAATGAAATTTAAAAATGCATATCTTGTACCATTTCCAAATTATTTTTCAAAAATTATTGTATATAGGGTAGCGATATCATTATTTTTATTTCCATGAAATTTATGTAATTAATGCTAAGTTGAGCATTTAATATGTGATTTAGGCAGTAAAATGGGAATTATTGGAAATAAAAAATGTGAGATTTAACTACTTAAAAGAAACTACCTTAAAGTATTTAGCAATATTTGAACAGTTATTTAACCTTTAAACATCTAATACGGTGTTAATTCTCATCTGTAGTGTTATTAGCAGATATTAAGATGCATTTCAAAGAAACTACTTAGTTGCTGAGAACAATTTTAACTTGCATAAATAATCTTATCTCTCCACGTTTTCACTGAAAATCACATTGTATAAAGGTATATGTACGTTGCATGCATTATTATAGTTATCCTGTCCTCTAAATCTCTGCACCTTAGTTTGACAGTTTTTCAAATAACACGTCAGATTTAGAGAAAAGCAACAGAATGTCATGAGAGAAGACATTATTTATTCAGTATGCAAAATTCAGTGTTTTGTTTCTATAATTCTATTTCTCCCCTGGGGAGATAGGGTTTAGGATGAGATGAAAAGGAAAGACAGAGAAGTAAAAAAAGAGGAGAAAGTGCCCTTTGACATTCATCTCAAGGGATAATCAGATAATAAATTGGTCTTGAAATAAAATTTTGTCCTTAGTTCACTGTTAAAATTCAAACAAATTTAACTTGAAATCTGTAAGTATGAAATGTTCTGACAAAATAAAAATTTTAATTTTCTATAAACACAAACGATACCCACATTTATTAATCAAATAAAATTCCTCACAATTCCTTAGTATGATATAGTTATCATGAAAAATTTAAACTGCCAAAACATTGAGCGAGCTACAGTCTTTCTTGTTCTCAAGTCATATGCAGAAGATGAAATTATATTGTTATCTAATGTACAGCAAGTTAAGACACTAGAAATAAAAATAAGTTACTAGTGATTTGATATCCTTTAGACAAAACCAAGATTTGGAATATGGAAACACATACACACTTCAAATTTAAATTTTGTGATTGTATGTATAAATTCCATGTTTGAAGGAGAACTTATAAATTCTTTCAAGCCATTCAGAATAAACAGTAGTGGTTATTTTCAAAGGCTCATTCCTAATAATTCCTAATAATTAGCATAGCAATCATGAATTACGCATTTTAAGCCTATATATTATTACAACCTTATTTCCAAATCTGGATTCATTAGTATTTCTTATGCCTTTATAAAACATATGATAAAACACATGTTTTAAAACTTTGTTTCTAGTCCTAATTAAATTGTCCAACAGAGACGGTTTTCAGGTTAAGAAAAAATGTTCATCCTTTTTCTCTTGGCTGTGATCCAGTTTGCTAGTGAACACCCATGAATACCCAAATCTACATAATTCTTTATAATTAATAATTTACTTGTGGAAACATGAGAATATTAGTGCATAACAGAAACTACCATGGTCATATATGGTGACCATAGCCTCAGGCAAAGTACGTGTTTCGTTCCCTTCATTAGATATTTTCTTTTAGAATTTTGAATATTTTAAATTACATTTACAGAGTTCTCATTTTACAGATGAATAAATTATTGCATATAGTTTGAAGTGCTTTACTCAAAATCATCTCTTAGAATTATGATGAATCAAAAGTATAGACTTGGGTGTTAGGTACTTGATATTAGCCCTAACTTGATTATGCATTTGGCTTGTGTTATATAGCTAAGTAATTCAAATTATCTAAGCCTTTGTTTCTTCATCCATAAAAGGAAATTTAAAAATCTGTATCATACAGTTATTGATATCTCTAGCATACAGGACATATGTCTATTAAGTGTCACAAATATATATGTGTCTAAATTGGTGTGTGAATATGGTTATAAAATGTCACCAATTTATATGTGTGGGAAAAAAACATATATATATATATGATTCTCAACCAGGGGAGATTTTGCCACTCAGGGTAAATTGTCAATGACAATTTATCTTGTCAAAATGAAGGCCTGGTCGTGGTGCAGTGCTTCTGGTATATAGTGGGCAGAGGCCAAGGATGTAGCCGAATATTCTACAATGCATGAGACAGCACCTCTACAACAAAGAATTATCCAGCCTATAACGTTAACAGGTTCAAGGCTGAGAAACTCTGGTTTAGTTGAAAAGAGACAAGATTAAACTCGTGTCTCTTATATTCCTCGTTTGGTCTGTAATTAGCTACTTTGTAGTCTATTCCATTATTAATAATAATGATTTTGTTTCAAAGCTAATTTTAGTAATTTGTAAGTTTCCCTGAGGATTATCTTCCATGCCATCTCTACTGCTATTATTATTTTTATGTTCCAATCTGGTATCTTTTAGTTGTAATAATTTTTAAGCTTACTGTTGAATATTCACATTCTAAAAATCAAATATGTTTCCATCACAAATATCAATAGCATTTTTTTTTTTTTGGTGGGGGTAGCTACTTGCCATTTCCTAAAACTCTCATAACAAATAAAGAAACCATAAAAGGAAAAGAAAACTAAAATATTATTTTCAAAAAATATTTCCAATACTAGTATGCACAGAGCCTTGGCATCCTTTAATTTCTATTCTCTGATAATTACGAGTTTTCATTGAATTCAAAGAACAATTAAAACTATTCAGTTTCTACCTGTAATGATTCTAATGTCTAATGCAATTAATTCAATAGAACTCTAAGAAAATCTGAAATTAAAACACACACTGAATGGAAAAAGGTTCCACTTTTCACATAATGTGTTCAATAAGGTAATTACCTAGAGAAATCTAACATGGCAAACATCTTTGTCATTTAGGATTTTGAATTTTTGATGCTTATTTTTTCATGTAATTAATGCTTATCATTTGCCAAACATACCTGACAAATACATACTTTAGGGGAATAGCATTCCTCAATATCCTGTAAAAGAATGTTGAAAAACCATGGCTACTTGTCTTGAGCTCCATAATATGTTGTTAGTTTAGAAATCTAAATATTTGTAATTTTATTTTGAATAATAAGCATGTTGAAAAAAATGCACAGAAGTATCTTGATTGAAAAGTGTTCTGAAAGCGTGTAATCTTCAGCATGCTGTAAATGCCAGGAGAGCTTGGATATTGTTTGATTTCAATAAAAAAAAAAGTTCTGGTACTTTTAGTATAAAGTAAAAAACAAAAACAAAAACAAAAAACATAAAACATTGTTATAAAAGCAGTGTAGTGGTGATTATCTCCAAAAGATATCTATTATATAAAATGACTGTATAGAATGAGTCGTTTTATGACTTTGGTTTTCAACTGCTTAGCTATAAAATATTGAAAGTCTATTTTAAGCTTCTCTTAGCAAAAAAAGTGCTAATGCATATTGTAGAGCTGGAGTTTCAAAACTTTTCAGTGAAATTGTACCTGTTAACTCTTTATTGGTAACAATGTGCAAATTTGTGTTATCACCACTCTGCACCACTAAAATAGTGATGTCCACAAATGAGAGCAAATATGTATTATATCATTCCTCATTATAAATATTTTTTGACTACTAACAGATTTTGGAGGTATAATTTTAGAGCCTAACCTTTAAAAATTAGACTCTGTATGTCTGAATTAGGACTGTAATCTAACTAGTGTCTGCACTGTTTGCCCCTTTGCCAACATGAAATATTGAGGTGTGCTGCAAATTGAATCAATACATCCAATGTGTGCTTTCTTCATGCAGGGATTTGAGACGGCTTGGAGTGACTCTTGTCGGTCACCAGAAGAAGATCATGAACAGCCTTCAAGAAATGAAGGTGCAGCTGGTAAATGGAATGGTGCCATTGTAACTTCATGTAAATGTCACTTCTTCAAGTGAATGATTCTGCACTTTGTAAACAGTCCTGAGATTTATTTTAACAAAAAAAGGGGGAAAAGGGAAAACATTGATTTCTAAACCTTAGAAAATATTTGCCTCGGCCACAGAATTTGTAATCATGGTTTTTACTAAAATCTCCAGTTCTTGGTCCTTAGTCTTCATTTTTCATGAAGCAAACATATCTTGCATTAAAAGGGACATGAGGATAAATGTCATCTTAAGTTACAACAACAGAATCCTTCCCACTACTTCTACAAAATTTTGTACCTGAAATACATAAATATATAGCACTTTTATAGACTGAATTAAGGCAACCCCTTTCAAAACTTCCAGGGATCTACTTGAAAGGAAATGTTTTATAGCCATTTGTGAGCTAACAAAAGCTACAGTTTACTGAAGTTTGCTTCAAGTCTTAATTGTCTACGAAAGTGTATTGAAGAGCAATATGATTAGATTATTTCTTAATAGGTATCTTCTTTTGTAATTTTAAAATGCTGTTACACAGCGTTAAGTTATAGGAACTAGTGTAAAAACATGTTGCTTCATCAAGAAAAAGTACAATACAGGGTGTATATTTATTTTTTGTGTTATAAAATTTACTTTTAGTTGCTCTTCTAGAGATTATTAAGTAATAAATGTGTATATACTGTATAATTTGCAATATACCCAGGAACTGATTTAAGACGGAGTTGTGTGTGTGTTTGCTTGCACATGTGTGTGTTACCATTCTGCTTGCATTTCTAATAGTGTTTTAATTTTAGCAACATAAAGGAGCAAGTGTTCCAGAATGTAATATGAATAGGAGAAATAGGGAAGCAGTAAAACAAAATTTAACACAAGCTTGTGTCTCTTTTCCTCTCATGTGTCCAAAAGCTAATCTCTTTATTCACTAAAAGGAAATGTGTATAAGACTAAATCCCCTTTGGCTTTTTAAAAACACTTTGTGATATCAGTGACAATGCAGTTCTTGTAGCCATTAATCTTGTACCCCTGTAAGAAATTTCACCTTTCTGAGTCCTAAAAAGTATCTTGTCAAGCAAAGTTGACACCGAAGGGCACATTTTCAGCAGGATGTAGAAGGATTTAACTGTGCAGGCTTCTGTTAATGTTGTTAAATCCAGGCACATAGCATGAAGCATCACCCTTAAGTGTTAATCCTTTGTAACCATTCCCATTTTGACTCAGTTCTAGGAATTTTGACTCTAAGGCAGCAATGGACTTATGACAAATATATACATATATATGTACACACACATAAATATATATATATATATGCTTCTTTCCCTTCAGAATTTTATTTCAAGAATTGACAAGTTTTATTTGTGATGTATGTTTATTCATTTGTTAATTTCATTTTATATTCAGTTACATAGCATTGAGTTTATTTTAATGAAACAATCCAAGGTATTATGTAATTAGACTTATTAAGGAATATAACATATCTTCTATATATGCTCTATATACAACACATGATGAAGACTTATATTGGTGATACAAATTATGCAGTGTATTAGAAATTGTACAAAATTGAGCTCCTGAGATAACCAACATTTTTGTATTATTACACTTTATAAAAATTATGGAATGTCATGTGATTATTCAAAAAGCAGAGCATTTAAATAAAATACAGCCTACTCATGATTATCAATGTTATTAGTACAGTAGATCAGAGAAGCCTGGATTAATGGAATTTCTCAGAAATACAGTCACATTATATTAATGATATTCTGTTTTCCAAGCACTTGTTTTACTTGAATGTTAGCATATATAAGAATAAATTTTTGGGAAATAACTCCTTCCTATTCTGCCCACCTTTTACTTAAGCAGTAAAGTACCTCTTTTCTAAAGAACCAGGAAGCATCAAAACAACAACAAAAATCTAAACAATTTTCAAATGATATATTCAGTTCTCATTACAATAAGGGCTATATACCATGGGTCCACACAAACTGTGCTGCAAACATATAATCTATTAGTTTAGTGAAATTTCCAGAGATGTGAATTTAATATTTTCTTGATAAAATAATAAATAGGCATCACCATTATTAAAGATGCATTTGTTCATTTCAATAAACAGAAAATTAATGAAACAAATTACTTTTGTACAAAATAAATGGAGATTGTGTTGCACTTTATTGAATTTTATAGAAATATTCAAATCTAAGTGATAAAGTAACAATTGAGAAACTTCAAAATGAAAGCCTTATTGATTCAAAAGGACAATTACCATATCCTTTAGGGCTGATGAATTTGCCACAATTGCTTAGACATAACAAAGATATTTTCTACATTGTTTTCCAACTTTATATGCTGAAAGATAATTGTGAGGTCAGGGTGGAGTATATCTAAATGACTAGAACTTTAAGTTACAATATAGATTTTCTCTTTTTAACAAAAGAAGAATATAAATTAATTTGGATCAAATGTATTTGTCTTCTTTGCAATCTTGGTGATCATTTTGGAAAGTAAATTGAAAGGAAATTTAAATAGCCACATAGTTTTCTTTTGCATCTCAATTTGGTTGAGAATTTCTAAGGAAGGTTAATATGACTTTAGAATGAATAAAGAGACTGTCAAACAAAAAGTACTTTCCCTAAAAAAGAGGAAAGAGTGTCTTTCTAAAATATTTGTTTTCTATTTTATATGTCACCAATTGGAAAATGCCAATCTCATCTTCAAATGTGAGAAAGGGAACAAGGAGAGGAGCAACTCTAGTAAAATGTAATGAGGCCATAATCCAAGGCAAAGTTTAACAAATCTTGATTGTGCGATTTCTTATTCTGTTGCTTCATTTTGTCACCCACCAGACTACCAAAAATAAAGCACAGACATGACAATTTTAGTACATACAATAGATTTTGCAAATAATACATAATGATATTATAACTGCCAGTAGCAACATCTTAAGGGACATTACTCTTTCACAGTATTGGCCTTTGAAAAATCGGTACAGGGAGTAATTTTCAACAGACATTGATACTTGAAGTCACTCAGTTACTACTTTGACCAATCATAATTTGTGTCTAATCTTGTCATTTGTTCATGTGTATTATTAATATAATCAGTTGCTATTTTCATAATGTATTATTTCTATGTAAAAATGTAAAGATTTTGATTTTCCCATTTTTTTTAAATTATAATGTGCATGATCTTTCATTTCTTGCATTTTAATTACCAAGTCAGTATTCTAAGGTTGTAAGATTACTGTAAAAATTATATTCCAATATTTTGTCTAATCTTAAGTGTGGCCAGCATTACTGGTTTCAGAGTTGCCTAAACAGTACAGAATACCCTTAATTCAATTTGTAAAAGAGTTTTGACCAGTGTGAAAAAGTGAAGACACAGTTTCATGGTTCAAGTTCAAAATGGAAAATTATCTTTTGAGTACTTATGTGTTTGCATGTCTGCTACTTAATCTCTATCTGAAAGTAAAATATTTTTAACACCATTATTTATGCCATGTAAAGTGGGCTGTCAGAATCACAAGCACAGATATTTACCTTTGGAAGACATTTTTGGCTATAAAAGTGTATTGAATGACAAACACTATTTGAGTTAGGTGTTAGAAATTTACCGGATGTATTATATTACATAGTAGAATAAGTCCTTTTCTCATTTTGTTCTTCCTAAAAATAAGAAAAAAAAGAAAGATAAGTGTGATAGTAAACTGTCTTTTACTAACGTCCTGCCAGATGTTTAACTTCAAAGTAAGTAAAAAGTAGATACAATATGATGATGATCCTGATGATGATGATGATGATGATGAATAACTTGAATCAAAATGCTAGCTTTCTTTGACATTAATAAGTAGAATAAGTCATCATTTTTTCAACTCTGTAGTACAGCTGGTTTCATTGAATAATTTTCTCTGTTATGCTGTTAATTATATAATAGTGTATCAAAAGAGAAATAGATAAGAGCTTTCTTTTTCTTTCTTATTAATTTATGAAGAAATCTTTTCACACACAAATGATTGAATGTTCTTGTTCAGAATGACCACGTAATCATTGCTGAGAAGCAGACACCAATTATTTTAAAAGAAAAAAAGTCTGTTTATAATAATCAGAATCAAATGTTGTTTGTTTCTTCTAAACCTTAATGGGGAAAATTGAATGTGGCAAAATGTCATGTTTATTCGGGCTGAGAACTGTATTAACAGTAGAAGTTTCAGGGGTCAGCATATCTATGGCTCTTTAGGCTGCTGTAGTTTTATAGTCAATTATTAAAAAGTATGTAAATTGCATTTATAAAAGTCTGAGAATACTTAGACTCAGTCAGTTGTTAGTATTTTTATCAAAATCTCTTAGTTTCAGTCATGTCAGAAGCAGCTCTATAGCATATCTTACTCTGTGATATACATCATGTTATCTCAAGTCCCTGCCTCACAGTTAATTTAAAGAAGGATTAGGATTTCTGTATTTTTTCTCATTTGAACCTTTAAGTGCATTTGGTTTGTGTACATGTTTTTTGTAGTGTAAGATATGAAATTTTATATTTTTTCAGAAAATAAAAAAACCATTTGAATACAGTTACATCCGATTGTCATGCTTGACCCTCTCCGGAGAGTTTAAACTTATAGCCTTTGTGTAATGATTTCAGTTACTTCTAATAAAAATGTTTCAACTGATTATGCTAAATATTTTAAAGGCCATCAGCATCCATTTTCTTCAAAAATATACTCATGAGCCTGCATTTAAATAATTTTTGCATATGGAGATTGACACTGAGATTGTAGAACAGGTGCATTACCATGTGAAAATCTAATTAGAAGTTGATTAGTGACAATGTAATATATTATTTGGAAAAAACAGAAAACTATGCACACTATCTTGGAAACAAACAAACAAAAAGAGACTTTCACTGAGCAGCATCAGACCAAGACTTTCTCATCACCATACATGTGCTTACAGCAAAGAGCGGAAGAGTTTCATTGTCACAGGAAGAGGTGTCATTTAATACAAACACCTCCCTCTTTTTGTGTAAGTGTTGTATCATACTGGTCTCTTTTTGTAAAAAGCATAGCAAACAATTCACTGTATTCAAGGAAATAAATATTTGTGGTTGTTTGCATTTATATCACAATATGTGACATCACCATGCCTATGGAAATAATCCACAACTCCTTTGCATATGTATAAAATAACTACTACAAATGATATTATTTAACATTTTAGTATATATTGTATGTAAATAATTCCGAGTTCTTTGTCACTAGGTAGACTATTATTTTTGCCTCTGCTTTTCTTCAGAAGTAAAGATTATATGACCAGGTAGAAAGGATGAAGTGGTAGTGAACACGTTAGCATTTAATGAGAATACACCATTCTGTATTTGAATTTTCCACTTTTACCTTTGAGAGACATATTATTGACTCCACTTTAATGATGAAGGAAAAACAGCTTAAAGCTGTCGAAAATTTGCCCAAGGCCTGACTGCTCTTCAAAGGCTGGATGAAATCCACATTTATTTGAGAGTAAAACTATGAACTTCCCATCACACAATTCTGATTCCACACTGTTGCCCATGCTATTGAGATGATAATATCATTTATTCCAACGTTCTGGCTTAATTGACACAAGGACTGAGAGTCATCGGGAAACAATGAATTGCACGTTTACAACAAGCAAAGTGTCAACATTGGGTAGAAACCAGGGTCTGACTGAATACACCTCTAACATGTTCAGCTTTTGGAATAAGCCAAACTTTGGTAATCAAAAATAGTTTTCCTTATTTATCATTCTGCCACTGAGTAGCAACACGATCTAATTCAGGATTTTTTTAAAATATAGGTCATAGTGTCTGCAACTACAAGCTCAGAAAATTGCAAATAATATTTGTCGGTTATTTTCAGCTATAATACCTGAATTTCACTTACAGAACCTTGACATCTACAAGAGATTGTCTACCAAGTTCTTGCTACATCCAACATAAAATAAATAATTTTGTCTTTATGAAAACCCACAGTAGCTATTTAAATTAGGCAGAGTTGTATATAACATATTATATGTAATTTTACTTTAATTTAGCAGGTTAAAAAATAATAAGTCAGATGAAGCTGACAGAAATGCTAATATATGGATAAATGTTTTTACAAAGAAAGAGTTATTTGTTCCTACATTTTATTCCTTACTTTTAAAAAATATTGATTATGAAAAATATTAAGATGTGTGATGTGATTATTATTTTCAATTTGACATTTCCAAGTGATCTATGTTTCCAGAAAGTAGAAATTAGTTAAGAATCCAATTTTGTGATATTGAATTTTTAAACAAAAAGAAAAAATTCTCTATTAATTAGCATTTTTATTATGATCATAAAATTCAACAACAAATCTCATGTTAAAGTTGACTCTCTAAAATGAGTAATAAAAAAAGACTTTTTAAAATTAAACACTGCTTATATGTGGCAGGTTACTTCAAGAGATAAAATACACTCACCACAGGTAAACAATTTTAGTTAGCATAACTTATAAATGCAAAGAGATTTTGCAGGTGTTCAGAGTTTGGTCTAGGCCTCTTTCCTCAATTAGATGACAAGTAGAAATTTGATTGTGTTTTTCCAAAAAATCATGGTTTCTTACACTGCTCCCAACAAAAACCATTCTTCAGGCTGTACAGGAAGAATGAAGCTAGCATCTACTTGACTTCTGGGGAGGCCTCAGGAAGCTCAGTCATAGCCGAAGGTGAAGGGAAAGCAAGCAGGACTTACATGACAGGTGCAGAAGCAAGGCTGTGGGGAGTTGCCACATAATTTTAAACAATCAGATCTCAGGACAACTTAATACCATGAGGGCAGCACCAAATGGGGATGGTGTTAAACCATGAGAAATCACCCCCATGATCCAATCACCTCCCACCAGGCCCCATCTCCAGCATTGGGGATTACATTTCAACATGAGATTTTGGTGGGGACACATATCCAAACGCTATTCCCACCTAAACAGGGCTCTAAACATTTATCTATAAATGTGTTTTATAATTTATAGATAACTTTAAAAATCAGCCAGGAGATTATGATTTTATTTTTTTTTACTTTCCCTTATTTCTAAAATATGTACTTTAATATTATTTATATGGTTCATAGTATTGGTTCACATGATAAATGTCTCAAACCATGCTGATAAGAAACATTTATCATGAACAACAAGCATTTTCATCCATGTATTTAACTCATGTAATCAATCAATCAATCTTTAAAACTCACACACTCAAAAAAGAGTAAGTCGATATCTTCGACGAGAAGCACCAGGTTTCTTTATTCAGCAATGTAAATATGATCTCAACACAGGTACAGCCAGTGGGAGCTATTAATACTTTCAAGTTCACAGTATGAGATAATTTATCCATTAGGAGAAGATGATCTCCTTGCTAGAACTGAGAAGTTAAGTTTCAGTTCCGATGTGGTTTACATGTTCTAAATTCATTGAAGAGTTTCTGTTTTAGGAGGTATGTATGAAAGATCCTTCTTAGACCCTAGCCTCTAAGTGAAGGTCAGAGACTTTCTATCTACCTTAAGGTACCAAGAAATGATATCCTTGATTGGACTCTGTTCTCTATTGAACATAATGCCATCTATTGCTATAGTTGCTGATATACACAAATCTACTTCTGGGCTTGATTTATATCTCTTCCTCAGATTGAGACCTCAAAAAAGGTCTCAGATTGACCTTTTTTTGTCACAATACTTTCTAAGAAAAAAATATATATATTACTTTAAATTAATATGAGAAGATAAAATGGAATAAAGTATGCCATTATCTTTTCTTTCTTCACCAGCCAGTCCATAGACTTCAGTGTCCAAATTCTGTTTCTCTGGAGAAAATTCTTTTTCTTTGGAGAAAAGCCTGATAAAGGTAAATCAGATGTCTGTATGCAATACAAGAGATTCTAACCAAGTAATTATGATATGGCCTGTTTCTGAGTGAGCTTTATAAATCTTTGTAGATTTGGCTTTGGTATGTGCAAAAAAATAGGAAAAATATAAACTTCTGATATTTTCTATTATGGGGGCTAGGCAGATCTGGCAATACCTATTTATTTAATTTTAAATGGTATAGAATTGGAAGTGAGCCCCATTTTTTGGCTAGGAGTTCACTTAAAAATTTTTCACAAACTCACCAAAAAAAACTTGGGACTTCCAAAAAAGTGATCACACAACGTTTATAGGGAAGACTATAGTTAGTCCATCCTCTTCCTACATAATTTTCAGTAGCTTTATCTTAGGCTCCAGAGGAAAAAATAAATAAATAAAAATATTTTTCCAATGAATATATAGCTTCAAGGTGAACTCCTTTACACTTTCTCTAAATAAATTTGTACCTTTAAGACTCCCAAATAAAATATTCTAAGCTGTTACTATATTTTTGAAATTAGAAATATTATAGATTAAGTGGGAAACAAATAAACTGACAATTTAAAATTAGTTCTTGGACTGTTCTGCAAGAATAAGTCAACATGCAAGTATGAGGATCTTTTATATCCTGGAGCCATTGGGCATTCTAATTATCTTGATATAATTGCACCCCATCTGAGTATTAGATAGTGAATATCCTATAAAACATCATGTAGTGGGCTTGCCATGAATTTCCATGTCGTAACATATAGACATCTTCCATCACGTCTTTGATGCTAGAGATGAGATGACGTTTTTGGCAACAAGTGTTCATGTGCTCTGGGAAGACAAAAATTGATATGTATACAAATGCAGAAAAAGTATCAAGAAAGAAGCTCGCTCCTCCTTAAAAAATAAAAACACCCTGGGCTAACAACTGGAGATCTATTGTCTTTATCTTAGCTCTGTTTGTTTGAATATTGAGACTTTGGAAGAAGTTCATAAAATTCTTAACATTTCTTCAAATATCTTCTGATTTAATTTTTAAAGGGATTCTGTGTATTAAACAGGACCAGGATTACTCTCTTCTTTTTGTGAATGAGGAAACTCTGGAAGTTCAATAGTGTTGACAATTAAAATCACGGATCTCGTCAGTTGACAGTCTTTAGCAACTCCAAGACTTATAAATGTGTTCCTGTAATCTAGTGACTAAGGCATATAATGCAAATAGTGAGGACTATAACAATAATACAAATATCTGTTAAAGGCCCACAACTTCCCAGAAAATGTATTGAATACTCACATATATTTTCGTTTAATTCTCATGACAGTTCTTGAACTGAGATTTCTTCTGTTTTTGTTTCGAACAAAAGTAGAAAAGAGACTATGCAATGGTTAAGTGACTTTCCTCAGATCACGTAGTTCAGTACTGTATCTCAGCTGCTCTTTCAAATAACCCTTCTCCAAGTTCCAGATGATTCCAGCTTTCTTGCTTCAGAAACTATTCCATTAATTATTCCTATTCTTGAATATCCGCGTCAGTCACTCCCCATGATTCCCTTCTCCATATCCTGTGTCATCGTGAGGGAGTAAGGCATCCTGGTTCTCTGGGGACAGCATGCCAAATTCTGTTTTGTCGCTTAGTAATTGTGTGAATTCAGGCAAGCCATTTAGGCACTTAGCCCTGAGGTATCTCATCTATTAAATGAGAACATAACTAGCAAAAATCTATGAATATATTCATAGAGGAATTGAAAATAGTATCCAGCACATAATAATTCTTTAGTAAATGTTATTTTTATATACCCTACTCTATAATTTCTGCAGTGTCAAAACATATAAAAGAGTTACCTTCACTTTTTATCTCTTCTTCTCATTTATTTCACTGCAATCTTTTCTCTCATTCTATTTTTGCTTTCACGTAATGTTACTGAAAATTTTAAACACATATAAAACTTGATAAACTTTTAAAAAATTTCCTTGAACATAAAACCCAGCTTCAATAATTATCAACTCAATGTCAATCTTATTATGTTAACAACTCTACCGACTGTCTCTTCTCCATGATGAACTGAACAAAAATCCCAGGTATCTAATTCTTTTATAAGTCATTATTTCAGATGTATCTCTAACGCAGAAAGGTTATTTTAAAACTAATTATAATACCATTACACACCTAAAAATGTGCAATATTTTAAAATTATCTTCAGATATCCAATCAGCATTCCCCTGCTTTGTTATACATCTTTTTTTTTTTCACAGAATTTAGTGTCAGTATTCAAATAAAGTCTCTGTTAATTTATAATCTTTCTTCCTTCCTCCTGTTTCTTCTATTTTATTTTTTGAAAATGCCCCAAATTTTATCAGTTACTTTACTGTTTACTCATTTAATGTGTTTTTATATTCCCTTCATTTCTGGTAAATTAGTAGTCGGGTCTGCAAGTTCAGTCAGATTCAGGGTTGAGGGTTTTAAGAAAACATCATAGGTAGTTTTGTATACTTCCATCAGGCCACACTTAAAGCCAAATGACTTCTTGTGATGTTAAGAGTAATTGATGATCATTGCCAAATCATTATTCATTAATAATTTCACAATGCTTATTTTTTCGCTATTCATTTTCATTTAATTACCACACTATCTTAATAAAGACTGATTTTCCCTCATCAGTTACTTAATTATGATGAGACAGAGTTTATATAGAGAAAGCACAAATTGATTGGTGAGTTTGTATGTGTGTGCTATCATTATTTAAAAGCAAGCAAAGGCTCAATTTGTCTCATCTGTGGCCCTTTGGCTTGATGACACACTATATTGACCTTTCCTCAATTCCCTTTTCTTGGCATCCAATAACCCATTTTCTGATTTGCCTACTTTTCTGGTTGTTTATTCTCAATCATTTACGCTTAAAAAATATTATTCTGCCTTCCTTTTAAATGCTGATATCATAAAGATCATATATTTTATACTCTTCCCATCTCACACAGTATGCTTTCCCTAGGAAATAGAAGTTAGTAAGTCTTCAATTTTAATGAACAATATTCAGTATGGCACTGCATACTAAATCGCCAATCCTGGTCTTTTTTGTAACATATAGCTTCTTATATATAACTTTTTACTAAACATCTCTTATCAGCTGTGCTGTAGGCATTTTAAAAGTAGAATACCCAAACTGACCTCCTTACCTTGGGAACAACTTATATCTCTTCCCATACTTTCTAACCAATAAAAGACATCACTTTACATATGGTAAACAAAAGTAGGTATCAAAAATTTGTATTTTAATTTTTCTTTAACCTCAATCAACTACACTAAAACTTATCGTAACATTTTATTAATTTCATGTCATATATGTTTCTCAGATATATTACTTGCAAATGTACAAAAGCAAGAACAAAATAAAGGTACCACTGAATGGAAAACAGCCTAGAAAATTAAATGTATCACCCAGAACCAAAAAGACACTCTTGCTTGATAACACATTATTTTAAGTATTTTTATAGTGGGGATTTAACACAAATCTTGTAACACTAAGAAATATATTATATGCATTAAACAATATGTTTGTATCCAAAATTTTGCCAACTAGTGTATTTTTATCATGAAAGTAGAAGCGAGAAAGCATATGGTTAACTGATTGTCCAAATAAAGATATGGCCTATATATAAGGTGCTCTGAGCCATGTTAGCAAATAAATTCCCATAAATTATGCTGAAGATTAAAAATAAAATAAAATAAAACTCTTGTTATAGACATTTTAAACGATAACACTTGAAAGGTTTCCACTCTGATATAAGAATAAAGGAAAATGATCTATTGCGCATTCTGTAGAGTAGTAATAGCACTAACCATATTAGAAATGGAGACAAAACAACTGGATTTCAATCATCCTATGATCTACAATATAAAAAATAAAAATTTATATTCATTATAAAAGAAAACATGTCACAAATGTGAAGCCTAAGTTTTTTTTCTCAGGACAAGTGGGTTGCAGATTTCTCAGTCCTTTGCTTGACTGATGCTCTGGAAGAAGTTAAAAATTATGTTCTAATTATGTGATTAATCCCAGGTCTTGCAATTTGCTGCATATTCCCCATGTTTAATCATGTGCTTCCCCTTTATGGCCTGTTAAAGCACACGGCCCTGATTATCCATAATGTAGAAGAATGTCCCTCCCTACCAAAAAATTAATATCCTTACTCTTTTTAGAAGAAGGTTTTCAAAAAGTAAATGTCCCTTGTTCTTTAAGAAAAATTGTTCCAAAGTCAAAGTGGTTTTAAAACCCTTTATATCTCATTCTCTTTAGAGCATCACAAAATTCCTACAAATAAAAAGGCTCACATAAGTTTAGTTCAATGATTCCCCAAGTGTTTAACCACAGAACCCTGTTAGTAACAAGTATTGCTACTACTACAAGGCATTTCTAAGAGTGGAGTGTCATCCACATGAACGCTTCTCAAATTAACCATAAGAATGTCTTATTTTTTCAATCAGTGTCATTCTGGGGGAACACTGATAAAAAGAAACCCACTCAGAGATGCATCTGTTTTATTGCAATATATCTGCATAACAGTTCATCCATACTCATGCCTAATTTTCCTGGGGACTAGTACAATAGCACAAGTATGATGAATCTGGATGGAGTTGGATGGGCCCTAAAAAACACAAAACTAGTTAATTAAATGTACCCACTTTGGAACATGAATTATGTTTCATTAATTTCTGATATTAAGAAATTTCGTCTTAAAAGAAAAAACTTTTAAATTAAAAATAAAATATGATATAACAATTGAACCATGATGGTGAATCTATTATCCTTGTTATTTTGGTGAATGTGTCACTTGATATGAAAGTTATATAAAACACAAATATTTTAAGCCAGTAGACTTGGGGGAAAGAGGAAAAGAACAATGAAACTCATGTGAAAGAATAGAAACATGTAACAAGGAACTGTTGATAGAGTAAGTATCTCAGAGGAAACGAGTGCATCACAACACTGCATCCTTTCTGAGGGACTAAGGAAAAAGCCTGGGAGCTAGATATAAGACTAAAAATCAATAAAGCATTTTAGATATGTGTATATACTACATTTGTATGTACACATATAAATATATACATGCATACACATACATAAACATGTTTTTAGACCTTAACATAAGGCTATGTGTAATGTGAAAAAAAGAGAAAGATGTATAAAATAAAAGTATATGAAACTCAAAAAAACATATATATGAAGCTCAAATAAACAGAGAATGAATGAAATAATTAAAATATGCATGTCAATTTCACAAGGATATTTCCAGAGAAGTGACTTAGAACCTAAGGCATTAAAGCTGGCATTATTAAATTTAGTCAACCAATATCTACATCAGTGGATGATAGCCTAAGGGAACTGAAGATCCCTATAAATCTTCATAATTTCTGTACATATATTTTGGAAGGAAATGACTCACAGCCTTCATTAAATTCACAAAGGGCTACCTGACAATCAAATGTCACAAATCATTGACTTAAAGTAATCTTTGGATGTCCTCTAGCCAGTGACATCTTATACCTGTAGGTAAACAATTTGTAATAAGACTCTCCTACTACTTTGACTTATTTTTTCAAGGTCTAATCTAAGTCCTGGAGAATCTTTCTGAGATATCACTCCTGAGAGATTAACTTCATTGTAGCTCTTTCCAGTAGATCAAAGATCTTGATCATAGTAGTTACAGATGGTAAAAGACATTGATAATAATAATACAGTAGGACCTAGAGATAGCATAATCTGACATATATTTTTTCATGAACTAAGTGGAAAACTAGATTAAACACTAAACAAATTCTACTATATAGCTAAGGCAATGATATGATCTTAAAAACAATTTTTTAAATAGTAAGAAGTCACTTAACTAGTATATTAAGTGGCTGTCAAAATCGAAGGATGTCGAATCTTTATGTCCCTAAAGCTTATCCTCAGGCAGCATTATAACCGTGTATTACTTCAGTGGTTATAATTAACAAGACCTTTTGACTTAAATAAAGTCCCCTTTTTAAGACTAGTACTGGTATTTTCTCTGATCAGATCAGTTTTAATAGTCTATATAGATTTATTTTCAAACACGTATTTACTTATCTTTTCATTCATTTAGGAACCTTTTATGTTAGATGCTCACTATCAAGTCATGGACTCTGAGTCCAATAGATGTGATTCAAATTCCGCCTTTGCCACTCACTAGCTGTGTGACCTTGGCAAGTCAGTTTATACCTCTATGATCAACCTCCTCATCTGCAGTATGGGCAATAAGTTTACTCCAGACTGTCACTTAGCATGAATTTTCATGCTACTATCTACCTGAGGTCATTGGATCTGTTGTTTTATTTAGTGGGGAACACTCCTCTCCCAGGACTTCCTATAGCTTGTTATTCTTATTCTTAAGGTCTCTGATTATTCTTAGTGGGTATCTGGGGTTACCCACTAAGCTTGTCTAAAAGTATCCCACCACATCCTATCTTTTTTCATCATAGTACTTTATTTTCTTCAAAACACCTTACAAATATGTATTTATTTTGTTTGCCTATCTTATTGTAAGTTTATTAACTGTCTTTACCTCTGTAATATTAAGCTCCATAAAAGCAGAAAACAGGTTTGTTTTGCAGACTGCCATGTCTCTATCACCTAGCATAGTTCTTAGAGCAGCATAGACATCAACATACATCATTTGAATAAAGAAGGGATAAAGTATACCATGTTTTATGACACAAAGTAAGTCTGAAATTAAATGTTAGCAATTGTTAATCTTGGAGAACATAAAATACCAAACACACATAAATTTCCCTTCTGGGTTTTAACCAGTGGAGACAAGATACAAGAAATCAATGTGTCAAATCACAATTAAATAAAGCACTTATGACCCCTAAAGTATAGAGCTTCTTGGTATTACTGAACTGAAGCAGCAGCTTGAATTTGGGAGCAAATTGGAGCCTTATCTTTTCTACTCCCTCCATCCCTACCCAGTCAAGATGTTGGAATTCACCTAAAGTTAGGTATACAAAGGTGACTTCGAATATATTTACTCTTCATATAGAAGATTGTGGCTTACCTCACAAACATAGTTTCTGTCATAATAGAAAGTAGAATAGTCAGTCTCTAGTCCCCAAGGATTTTTCTAAAAGACTGCTTCTATTTCTTGGTTACCAATCTTTGAGGCAAAGTAATACCACATACTACTTTTTTTTTTTTTTTTTTTTTTTAGATGGAGTTTCACTCTTGTTGCCCAGGCTGGAGTGCAAGGGTATGATCTCGGCTCACCGCCACCTCTGCCTCCCGGGTTCAAGAGATTCTCCTGCCTCAGCCTCCCGAGTAGCTGGGATTACAGGCGTGCACCACCACGCCCGGCTAATTTTGTATTTTTAGCGGAGACAGGGTTTCTCCATGTTCATCTGACTGGTCTTGAACTCTCGACCTCAGGTGATCGGCCTGCCTTGGCCTCCCAAAGTGCTGGGATTACAGGTGTGAGCCACTGCGCCCGGCCTTCACATACTACTAATAGTACATATGATGTGATCCAGTGAATGTTAGAAGTTTTGCAATCAGAGTCCATAATCTTCCCCCAATAAAGAATAGCAAGTACATGATGGAGGAAAGGAAAAGGGCAGCAGGAACACAGAGCAGATGAATGGTCATTCTATCCACTTATATTTCTTATATTTCTTGAGATTATTGTTATTGCTGTACTCAGGATATGACCTTGCCCTCAAGAAGCTATAACCTAGCAGAATGAGTTCTATCAGTAAAGCAATTAAGTACAGTAAAGCAATGTGGTCATGCGATTTTAGGAGCAACTCAGAACAGTCAATCTCCAATGGCTAAGAAAGAATCTCTTCATGGAGCTTACACTCCACAGTTGTACTGTTCAATGTGGTAGCCCCAGTCATATGTTTCTATTTAACTTGAAATTTAAATTAGTTGAAATTAAATAAACTAAAATTCAATTATTTAATCTCACTAGCCAAATTTCAAGTACTCAATAGTCACAGGTGACTAGTAGCTATTCTACTGAACATCACAGATATAGAATCCATCCATCACAGCAGGGAGTTCTACTAGACAACACTGATGCAGGTAACTGACAGCCTGACATTTTAATCTGTGTGGGGATGTCAGACAGAGCAAGAATAGAGTTATGAAGACCAATTAGAATAGAAGTATAGTGAGTAATGTAGATGAGAAATGCTTAAAGTAAAGAAATAGTAGTGGAGTGGGAGGAAATAGAAAGAAGGGAACTGTTTTTTTAAAAAATTAGAGGCAGCATCAAAGGACACATAGATGGGTTGATGACATTTTATTAGGATAAGAGAAGGATTGAGTGCAAAGTTTCTGTCTCAGGTGGCTAAGATATCAATTAAAGTGATTAAAATATAAACGAGATTAATCTTTGAACCAGCGTGAGCTTCAACAAACCTAGCTCAGTTCTTGTAATAGTAATTTTTCTGGCCAATGACAAAGAACAAGCTACACATCTTGTCTGAAGTTCCCTGGAACTCAGCTCTGGCCCCAGTGACTATTCAAATATGAAAACATTCATGTCCTCACAAATAAACATTAGCATGCAGCACAGTGCAGTTACAATCTATATCTGGAAAAGAAACATTTCTCCCAAAAAGAGCAACACAATTTTTATTGACAAAGCTGTGACTCAAAAAGTCATGAACATCAATCTATATTATTGAAAGGACACTGAGCTCAGAAGTTTAAATCTCCATTACTATCTCAAAGTTTTCATCCTAAATAATGGTTTGTTTATTTGACCTATACATCTGAGATTAAAAGAATAATTCTGGAGACTCTCCCAGAATACCAGAATAAAACAGAAAAAAAAATCCAAAAAGTGTCGTGGAGGGGTAGTTTAAGATCTCCACATTTTTTTGGAAGAAAGGACATTGTTTACAGCTTTGAAATGATGGTTTTATTTCCCCTGTATCCAGAAGTCTCATAAATATTTGGGAATTTAATTCAGCACTCTACAATTCACATAATCAAATTGCTAGGAATTATTGTGAAGGTACTGGGGAATGACTGAAGAATATAGTTGGAAAAAAAGAAGTAATGACACTAGCTACTCATTCTCCCTCACCCACGTCTTAATTTGTATTCCCTGAAATCAGTGTCTGAGGCAAAGACTTGGGTGCAGGAGATTCATCTGGGAGGTGACCACAGAAAGCAAGAATAAAGAAAGGGAAAGGAGGAAAAGTCAATATGACAATGGTGTGGAAACCAAGGATTCCATTGTCACAAAGATCTCTGGAAAATATGGAGAATGCCTCTCAGAAATGAGCCTCCAAGAGTTGTCCAGACGGCGCATTTGTCCACCAGCTCCCAGCCCGTATGACTTCAGGGGCTTTACCACCTGCAAACTTTCATGCCACACTGTGCATGGGCTCTACATATTCCTTTGTCTTCAGGAATGATCCTGAAGTGGAAGTGATCCTGAAATACAAAAGTGGAGATAGGCAATAGACAATCAAGCTATGCGTTGTACCACTAGTCAGAACTATCAACCGTAACTGCAGATAAAATCAGAGACATGTCAAAATAGTGTAATTCAAGACACAAGTGTTTGCTGCAGTTCAACTCTTGAACTACTCAGATCCAATCAGGCCTTATATTCAGTCCAGTCTTAAAGGCAGAGGTAGCCTCATTGACCTGTGGCCTATGCAGTTTTACAGAGTCCATGCTCAGTAGGGCTTGACCTGTAAGGTTCAATGCTCTGCAGTTGCTGCTTTAAAAATTTATTTTTGATTTTGTATTTTGTAAATGAAATCTAATAGATCAACAAAGCATATGGGAGTTGCGGGGGAGGGGAGAAGGGAACTAGGAATCTTTACTTTTCTTTTACTATCCCACCTCCCACCACCTCTTTTGGCAGAGCTCTGGGCTGCTTGCTCCCCAAGCATTAGCACTGCTGGTGCCTGACTCTCTCTACCTGCCCTGGCCCTTAGACCACTGCTGCCAACCTGCCCTTCTCCTGTCGGGATAACGTCACATTAACGGAGGGAGGTCTGTGCACTATCATCCAC
The DNA here is from genome assembly GCF_003255815.1 of Theropithecus gelada. NCBI lineage: Eukaryota > Metazoa > Chordata > Mammalia > Primates > Cercopithecidae > Theropithecus > Theropithecus gelada. The sequence goes on from NC_037672.1 coordinate 76,554,310, forward strand.
TCTTGCCCGCAACAGCATTATGGGCACAGGTGCAGGGAGAGTTGTTGGGTCATATGCCCCACAGTGTCTCAGAGTAGGGCATAACAATCCTAGTCCTAGCTGGCAGCATCATGGCAGGCACCTAGTCAGGGATGAATCTTTTGCTTACTCGAAACCCAGATACCAAATACTTCCCATTGCAGAGGTGGCAATCCCCGGGCGTCACCCATCCTCTGTGGCTGGAGCTAAGAGCCTTTGAAAAAGAGAAACTGACCACTTTACAATCTCCTCCTGCCTTCAGGGTGTATTGGTCCTGCAGCTGGCAGCAGGGCAAACCCGACAACCTGTAGGTCTCTCACACACATGCTGTGTTATGGGGAAATCCCTGACACCTGCGAATGTCCGTACTTGCCCTGGGATTCCCTCTTACTAGAAGGAGCACAACTTTAAATAGGGACTTTAAAACACCCTGAGCAGTCAAGAGAGAGATAAGAAGAAAGAGGGGGAAAAGTCTATACAATATTTTAGTATTTGTAATTTTCTTTCTGCTTTTTGAATGCAGGGCCCCACATTTACAATTTACATTGGACCCCACAAATCACGTAGCCAACTCTATTACAAGAGAGTGGTTCTCTACAATTTCTAAAAAAGGATAAATACAGAAGAAACAGGCTGCTGTAACCACCCCCAGGGCTATAAATGATATTAATTTTCTCCCTTGTTCATTTCCATTCTAGATTCCCTTTGCTTTCAGCCAAAGTTGTAGCCAGTCTAGTTTGCTTGCCTGATTGGCGAACACACTTTCAAACCTGAGTGGCCTGTGCTCTTGATTGCCTTGGCTTTCTCACACTCTGGTTGCTGCAATTGCCTATTCAATTAGCATGGAAGCCTGGAGAAATGCCCCAGTGACTTCCCCAAGTTTCAGACGTATTTCTCTTTGCCCACATTATGTAAAAGCAATCCTGGCTCCTCATAATAACCAGGGTCAATTACTCCTGTCAATGTAATAATTCATTTACTACAATGTAGTAATTCATTTGTCTGTTAGTTCAGTAGTCAAGACTCTCAGGTTCAGTAGAGAAAACATTTTCTTTCAGTCCCAAATCAGCACATTCAGTACAGCAGAGACCAAAATGCAGAAACAGAAACACAAATTTTGCAGCCGGGCATGGTGGCTGGTGCCTGTAATCCCAACACTTTGGGAGGCCGAGGCTGGCAGATCACGAGGTCAGGAGATCGAGACCATCCTGGCTAACACAGTGAAACCACATCTCTACTAAAAATGCAAAAAAATTAGCCGGGCATGGTGGTGGGCACCTGTAGTCCCAGCTACTTGGGAGGCTAAGGCAGGAGAATGGCATGAACCTGGGAGGCGGAGCCTGCAGTGAGCTGAGATCAAGCCACTGCACTCCAGCCTGGGTGAAGAAAGAAACTCCATCTCAAAAAAAAAAAAAAAAAAAAAAATACAAGTTTTGCAAGCTGGTCATCGTATTAGTTTGCTAGGGCTGTCATAACAACGTCCCACAGACCGCATGGCTTAAACAGTAGACATTTATTTTCTTATGATTTTGAAGACCAGATGTTTGAGACCAAGGGATCCCAGGTTTCTTCTGGGGCCTCTCTCCCTGGCATGCAGATGGTTGTTTTGTCCCCTCTGTGTCTTCACATGGTCTTCCCTCTGTGCATGTTCTGCATCCTAATCTCTTTTCATAAGGACACCAGTTCCTATTGGATTACAGCCCACTATAATGACTTTATTTCAATTTTACCTCTTTAGAGACCATATCTCCAAATATAGTTCATTTATGAAGGACTGGGATTTGGGATTTTACCACCACTAACACTATGTGTTAGAAAATGTTTTATGTCCTTTGTGTATATTATGTATTTAAATCTTCACTGGAATCTGACAATTTAGTTAATATTATTCCCACATTAGAGATGAAGAAACAAGGCACAAAGAACCTGAGTAACTAGGAGACAACGTACATTTAGTGGTAAAGCCAGGATACAAACTCTGCTCTGAAAAGAAATTTTCATCTTCATAATCTAATTATAATCTTCTATTACCTCAAGATACTGCTTACCCAGCAGCCCTATCAAAGGGTGAATGAGTTTACACTTCCTGCTTACGGAGAGGAGTCTTCTATGCTTTCTGTAACTGCTTTCAGGTCATAATTACTCCTTTCCCTTTCTAAAATCTCAATCCTTTTGTAACATATGCCAGTAGAATGTACTGCCTAATAGTTTCCCCTTATCTGCAGGGGACAAATTCCAAGATCCCAGTAGATAGTGGATGCCTAAAGCTTCATAATGTACTAAACCCTAAATGCAATATGCAATGTATATGTGTGTGTGTGTGTGTGTGTGTGTGTGTGTGTGTATTTTTTTTTCCTGTATGTGCTTACCTCTTATAAAGTTTAATTTATAGACCAGGCACGGTGGCTCATGCTTGTCATCCCAGAACTTTGGGAGGCCAAGGCGGACAGATCACGAGGTCAGGAGTTTGAGACCAGCCTGGCCAGTATGGTGAAACCCTGTCTCTACTAAAAATGCAAACATTTGCTGCGTGTGGTGGCAGGCACCTGTAATCCCAGCTACTTGGGAGGCTGAGGCAGAAGAATCGCTTGAACACAGGAGGCAGAGGTTGCAGCGAGCCGAGATTGCACCACTGCACTCCAACCAGGGCAACAGAGTGAGACTCCTCTCAAAACAAAACAAAAAAAGTTTAATTTATAAATTATGCACAGTAAGATATATTATTAAGGAATATATTACTAATGAATATGTGTCAATGGATATTAACAATAACTAATAATAAAATTGAATAATTGTAACAATATACTATAATAAAAATTATGTAAATGTGATCTTCCCACCAGTGGAAGGTAACTGAGTTACTGGCAGCAAATCTGTATAGATCTGTAGCAACCTCAATTCTTCCTTCCCCAGAAGAAAGAAATTGGCAGAGGGACATAAGGCAGGAAAAGAAACCAAGGCAAATTTTAGAGCAGGAGTGGAAGTTTACTTAAAAAGGAGCAGGGTGTGGTGGCTTATGCCTGTAATCCCAGCACTTTGGGAGGCCGAGGCGGGTGAATCATGAGGTCAGGAGTTTGAGACCAACCTGGCCAAAATGGCGAAACCCTGCCTCTACTAAAAATACAACAAATTAGCTAGGCATAATGGTGGGCACATGTAATCCCAGCTACTTGGGAGGCTGAGGCGATAGAATTGCCTGAGTGCAGGAGGCAGAGGTTGCAGTGAGCCAAGATTGTGCCACCGCACTCCAGCCCAGGCGACTGAGTGAGACTCCGTCTCAAAAACAAAAACAAAACCAAAAACTTTATACTAGGAAAGAAAGGAAGGTACACTTGGAAGAGACTCGAGCAGGCATACGAAGGATAAATGTGGTGTTTTAACTGTGATCCTGGGTCTTTATAGGCTCTCCTCTTTCCCAGGATTATTTTCTCAGGGTGGGCTGCCTGCATGCTCAGTGCCCTACTTACCCTTGGGAGGCGACCATGCACAGTGTGTTTAGGAAGTGGTACACATGTTCATCTGAGGCTTTCTTCCTTTTTCTGGTGGATTTTCCCCAGAAGGGGACAGTAAAATACTCCGTCATTTTATCTCTTAGTGCACTTGCCAGGGAAGTTGCTTCTCCCTGGAATCTGCATTCAATAAGCACTTTAGTGCAACAGGTGCGGACCATCAGAAAATGGTTTCTCTCTGGCATGGGCTGCCAATTTATCACTTTCAGAGAGGCAATGTGATTATTGTCAAACCATCATCTGGCATTTTTAGTGGTCAGAGGAGAGTCCCCTCCTGCCCCTCTCATGACTGTCTAACTATCTGTAACAATCTCCCTCTCCCTCACAGTATTGTATTGTACTGTACTCACCTTTCCTCTTTGTGATGATGTGAGATGATAAAATGCCCACTTGATGAGATACCATGACCGTTCATCTGATAACCGAGACAGCTACTAAGTAACTCAGGAACAGATAGCATAGACAGCATGGATACACTTGACTGAGGGATGACTGACATGCTAGGAAGAAGTGGTACAGCACATTTTATCACTTATGGTACTTAGAATAGTATGAAATTTAAAACATTAATTATTTCTAGAATTTTCCACTTAACATTTTCAGACCTCAGTTGACTGTAGGTAACTAAAGCCATGGAAAGTAAAACCATAGATAGAGGAGGACTACTGCACTCTTTTGTGCTGTGGTCATGTACATACCTTCTTGGCAGTCATCATTCATTGGAACTTTAACACCCTAACCTACAGGTTTTGTAATTTCAAACCAGAGCATATTTGTTTCAAATTATTTTAAAATGTCCCTCTGTGTGTGTGAACTTAAATAAAGGCATTTCCCATGGGCAGATCAATTCAAAAGGGGTCCCTTCCTCTATACTGAGATGAGCCTGTTTCCCAGGCCAATGACTGGAAGTAGAACTTGTGTAGCGTTTAGCCAATGAATCTGTTGGTTTGTGGAACGGCCCAAGCAAATGATTCCTCCAATTCCTTTTTCTTTTAAATTGTTTTTTTTTTCATCATTGTCAATGACTTTACCTCTACTCTATCTCTGCCACTAACACCCAGGCTTATACTATAACTCCTACCATAAGTAACTGAATAACTTCCAAAATGTAATTAAAGTCAGACCAAATTGAATCACTTAATATTCAGTCTCATAAATTTCAAGTGAACTCATAGCATCACCTAGTAATCATTGCATTTATCTTGTCCAGCCACCCTATCATTCCCCACATCTATTTAAGGATCTTTTTTTTTTCCTCCAAGAAATAAACTCTTCTCTCCACAACATCATCAATGTTATCATCTCTATTAGGTCATTCTCATCAGCATACAAACACATGGTCATATACTCCATCCTAAAATGACCATTCTTGGATCCCTCAGCTCACTCCAGTTACCACTCATTGTCTATATCATTATGGAGAACAAATTTTTTAATTGCTTTTTTTTTTTTTTTTTTTTTACCATAACTGCTGTTCCTCAACTCATATGCTTTCCTTAAACCATTCCAATTACTCTTCTTCTGTCAAGTTCATTAACAGTGTTGACCAGTGTTGACTAACAAATGCAATAGTCCGTTCTTAGTCATCCTCTTAGCCTCTAAAATTACCAAGTTTTCTTTCCTGAAACATTTTGTTCACTTAGCCTCTAGAGCAGACACATAATTCTGGGTATTCTGGGTCTCATTTATGCTAATCCTTATCCATACCCAATCTATGCTCAATCCACACCCAATTTTAAAACTGTAAATAATTTTTTACAGTATCACCCATGCTAATATCGGCAAAACTTCTGCCTTCAGAACGAACATGATTTCAGCTGCTGACACATATTTGACTGCCTTCCTGATAGCTTCATTTGGATGTCTAAAAGGCATCATGAATTTGACAGGTCAAATTTGTGAGGTTTGGTGCTACAAAACCTGCTCCTCACTTATTCTTTTCCATTTCCATAAAAGGAACAACTATTTATTCAGTTGCTCAGGCAGAAACTCTAGAAGTCACTACTTTTTTCTGTACCTAAATCCCATACAAACTTTTTACAAGATATATGGGCTCTATATTCAAAATATATTCCAAATTTGACCATTTCTCATCACATCCATTTCTTTTGCATAAACTACCTCTTAACTGATTTCTTGCTTCTGTTTTTATTTCTCTACGCAAATATTTTATAAAGTGACCAGTATTATCTTTAAAAAATTAAATTGGATCATATTAACCTGCTCTCAAACTGTATAACAGTTTCCTGTTCTAAAATCTAACTTTTAAACATGTCTAACAGAACTCTAGTTGGACTATATCTTGAAACAAATAAATATATATGTCTCTTTTACTTAATCATAGTTACATTGCTTGGTCTTATTACTGTATCTAAAGCATACAAGTTTCTTTCATTTTCTGTTCTCTCTTCTTGGAGAACTCATTCTCCAGATATTTCCATGATACTCCTTATTTCATTGAATTTCTGCTCAGATTTCACCTTTCATCCTCTCTCTGCATGACTTTTTAAAATTTTGCTTTATTTATCATAACAGAACTTATTATCTCAATTCACTTATATTTTTGTTTATTGTCTGTTTCTACTAGGAAAATGTAATCTGAGAACAATGATTGTATCTGCTTTCCTTATTGCTATTATTTTTATGTCTAGATGAATAACTGACGTACAAGTGTTTGTTCAGTGAGAGAGAAAGTTGATTAAGAAGTCATCACTGAAGAAGAAGGGGCATAATTTAGATTGTATTGTATCATGCACAAGTAAAACAGACTAAAAATTAAGATGACAATTTGGTAACAGGAATTATAGTATTTACATTTGCCAGACTGTACTGTAATCACATAGTTAATTATCTATCTGTCCTTCTGGATTATAATGTCCAGAGGGCATCAAGTAATATTTGTGCTTACCATTGCATCTCAGTTGTATAACACTATGCCTAAAGGAAAAATTAGCTGCCCTATAAATACTTGTTGAGTGAATAAATTTTAAACGTAGCCCTGGTTTAGAATAGACTTTTAAAAAACAGCCTTGAGATTCAACCAGTATAAGAAGGAAGCATAGTCATTAGGATATACCCAAGAATGAAATCAGTATAGTTTAACTATGCAGTAACCCTCTTAATACCATCTGAGGAAAATCAATACCATTTCCCATAAATTTTCACTATAATGGTGATGAAAATATTTCCCCGTTCATGAAAGAACTAAGGAAAATTTGCATGAAGTGGGGGATGTAAGCGACTTTGAATTAATTTAATATATAATCAACAATTTCTAAATGCTTTTTACTGCAAAACAATTAATAGTAGGAAAAAGGCTAAAATCCATTTTATGAACATCCAGTAATATAGTGAAATAAATGCTTTATGCGTTACTCAATACTTTATGTACATGATTAACACAGCAGTAACAATTTATATGTTTTGGAGGTTTATTTCTATAAGCAACTGAAACAAACTTTCCTATTATATACAACATTTTCTAAAAATTTAGTCAGAAATTTGAAACTAAGAATACAATCACATGTCCACAATAGACGGGAAAATAGAATAGAAATAAAAGGGTAAAATATACAGAACACAGAACTCTTAAAGAGCTTTGTTTTCCCTGCATCCATCTACTGAAATGACCATGTACCCAACTCTCTAATGTTTTAGTACCTTACTAAAATCCAGCAATATTTATCATTTTGTCAGTTAGTGAATGTTTAAGCAGCACCTTTTAATAATTTATTATTTAGATGCCTGAGTTTGCTAAAGAAACACAATATTCATGTAGCGTCTTCATTTCTTTCTTTGCTCTAGTATTAGCTATTTGTAGCTTCTTCTTTTCTTGTTCTCCACATCCCTGCTCTCTTGCATCATCTGTCTCTCTTTGTCTCCCTTTTCTTCCCTTTATTTCTTTTATTTAAGAAAGCATGTGGTTATTAGTAGGTAATATGAATTGGAAATAGATTTGTATAAATAAATTATTGCTATTGTTTCATTCATGTTTTTAAATCAAGTAACCATACAAATGCAATGGCTTACATAATGGTATATTTTTTTAAGTGGAAATAACTAAAAACACTGTACAAATGGAAACTGCTTAATCATTGAAACTTGTGTATTTGTAGCACAGGGAGTTGTCTCATGAGCTTTGTATATGATACTGTATTTTACTTGCATCTCCATTTAGTGACATTCGATAGTCATTCAGAATTGTTAGTAGATTAAAAGTGATGATATTACAACATGGTTAATACATTATAAGAAAGTTATTGTCTTTTCCTTGAAAATAGCTTTATTCTTTGAAAATTACTGTCTTTTTATATGATTTTGGAAAATTGGCTATGACGAAATGCATTCTCTCTAGAAAATTGATTTTTAGTAACAAAAATATATCCTCCAGCTTTTAAAATCAGCAAAAAAAAAAAAAAAAAAAAAAAAAAAAAAAAATATCATTCTCAGCAAACTATCACAAGAACAGAAAACAAAATACTGCATGTTCTCACTCACAGGTGGGAATTGAATAATGAGAACACTTGGACACAGGAAGGGGAACATCACACACAAGGGCCTGGTGTGGGATGGGGGGAGGGGAGAGGGATAGCATTAGGAGATATGCTTAATGTAAATGACGAGTTAATGGCTGCAGCACACCAACATGGTACATGTATACATATGTAACAAAGCTGCAGGTTGTGCACATGTACCCTAGAACTGAAAGTATAATAATAAAAAATGTATTAAAATAAAAACTAAATAAATAAATAAACAAACTTAACTTTGTTAGACCAGAGCTATTCCACTATTGATAGACAACTCAGCCTTAAACAGTAAGTAGAGAACATAGTGTTTTTCACAATTCTGTACTTTTATAAAGAAGAGGTATTTATGGAAAGAATACTATTTGTGGTAAAAAAATAAAATAAAAACAAATAACTTAAAATGATTTATCTGTACTTAAAAACACAAAAAATTGATGCTTTACTTTTTCTTTTTTTCTTTTTTTTTTTTTTTTTTTTGAGACTGAGTCTGGCTCTGTCGCCCCAGGCTGGAGTGCAGTGGCCGGATCTCAGCTCACTGCAAGCTCCGCCTCCCGGGTTCACGCCATTCTCCTGCCTCAGCCTCCCGAGTAGCTGGGACTACAGGCGCCCGCCACTTCGCCCGGCTAGTTTTTTGTATTTTTTAGTAGAGACGGGGTTTCACCGTGTTAGCCAGGATGGTCTCGATCTCCTGACCTCGTGATCCGCCCGTCTCGGCCTCCCAAAGTGCTGGGATTACAGGCTTGAGCCACCGCGCCCGGCCGATGCTTTACTTTTTCATAAGAATATTATTTTAGCCACATATATATTATCATAATCTAATAATCTTAAAAGAAAATGCTTTGACAAGTCTTTACATATACCTCCTGATACACAGAGACAATAATATGAATTAGAATATAAATCTGGAATAAAAATGATGCTATACGAAAGAGCTTCCTTAAAACTATGTTTTCAAAATAGACAGCTTTGGTTTCTGCCTGTAATACAGGAAAGAAACTGAAATGTTTCGTAATAAATGACATGAAATTCAAGTCAGAGAAATTAAACTTGGATGAGATATAGAGAACAGAAAAAAGGCAAAGAACACAGTAGTACAAAATGTATCTTCATGACTCAGTGACAACTAGTTATCTTTTCCTCGTGCCACATGATATGGTTTGGCAGTGTCCCCACTCAAATCTCATCTTGAATTGTACTTCCCATAATCCCCACATGTCATAGGAGGAACCAGGTGGAGATCATTGAATCATGAGGGTGGCTTCCCCCATCCTGTTGCCATGATGGTGAGTTCTCACGAGATCTGATGGTTCCATAAGGGGATTCCCCCTTTGCTCAGCACTTATTCTTTTCCCTGCAGCTTTGTGAAGAGGTGACTTCTGTCATGATTGTAAGTTTTCTGAGGCCTCCCCAGCTATTTGGAACTGTAAGTCAAACAAATGTATTTCCTTTATAAATGACCCAGTCTCAGGTACTACTTTATAGTAATGTGAGAACAGACTAATGCACCACATAAAACTCATCTTCTGTGTATAAAATTGAGCAAATATATAAGACTTTGAACATCTAAATTACACTTAGGTACTAGAGTTTGTAATTACATTTACATATATATATATATTTATTTATTTTACTGGAGACATTAGAAAATAGTATGAAATAGGAGTATTTGGAGGGTGTTCAGCAACATAGACTTAGATATTGATTTTATTATAATTATAAATATAAAACTTTCTAAGAAAATGTAACTTTTACAGAAATTCTTGGAGTTATCCACACAAACCAATTAAGAGATGCTCATACTGGGTGTGTTATATACAATCATTATTTTTCATTACTAATTCTGCTTTTTAAAGACCTAAAGGATAATAATTTAGTAATAAAGTAAGTTTTAATTATTATTACCTGCCAGGTGTTCTTCTAAACATTTGTATTAGGGGCTTTGTAACAGCTGTTGGAATCAGTTACTTTTGTAGGTATGGAAAAAGGCATTGTGAAAAATAATTTGCCCAAGAACACTTGGTGGTGGAGCTAGTATTTGAATCCAGTGAGCCCAACTCCCAAACTCATCCTTCAAACCTCTTCTTCTAATGTCCAATTCAGTTTGATTTTATTCTATTTTTGTCCATCTTTTCTATTACCCTGAATAGAGTCTTTTTTTTTTTCCTATCATGTCCCCTTTACTTGCCCAATTTCCACAGAAGATCTGAAGGATCATGCAAAGGAGCAGGTGTAGGAAAGAGTCACTCTGCAGGCTGCTATCTCTGAGACTGTTCTTCCATTTATTTTTCTTTTTGGTCATTGAATTTATTATTGTATTTTTTTCTTTCTTTCAAAAAAATCATTCTGTGTATTTTACTTATTTTACATTGAATCAAATATTTATTCAAAATCTTCCCAGATACTATATGGTGTGACAGAATAATCACTCAATTCAATCTTGTGTCTTAATGGTAATATGATTCACAAAATATTATGTACTGGTTATCTAGCAAAAAATGAAAAATTATTATTCAAATAGAAAAATTGAGATTATTATTCATAGACCATAATTATATTCATGTCTAAGAAATAAATATTTTCCTTAATTTAAGACCTTTAAGGTTGATAAATTTGAATTGAAAAAACACATTAAAAAGGTAAAATTTGGTGTGGTCCTATCTGCAATGGTTTATATCCCAGTTCTTAAAAAGTGAACCAAATAACATACAGTAGGCTCCAAGCATAGTCTCTAAGAGTTAAATAATTATTGATACACACATTTTTCTGTCCAAGCAACCACACAGTGGAGAAACTTAATAACTAAGAATATGTATATCATTTAGGGAGAGCTGATCTTCTACTTCAGTGGCTTGCCTTTACAGGACACATGCATGCCTGCCCCTTAAATCTATTAACTCATGGCGGAACATCCAAGAAGAAAAGAAATAAACTGCAAGATATTCTTCTAGATACGGCTTTTGGTGCATGCACTTGGAGATACATACATTTTGGTTGTGATTTAGGAAACTTTGTCACTTTGACATAATGCAGAAGGGGAAAAAACTGGCAAAACATTTTAGTAAAACTATGATTAGATTTTATTTTTCAATAAGGACTGCAATCCCTTTCATGTTTTATATCTAAAATGCATTCAAATGTAAGAAAAGATGATTTATTTTTTATAATGGCTGTTCAGTTTATTTTTCATGACTAAAAAATCAAAGCAAACAAGATCTGAAAAAGGAAATCTAGCTTTTTTCTCAGATAGTTGAATTTTTCTTTTTTCCCTTGCACATACCATTAGGAAAATGACAGCAATTTGATAAAATATTTCTTTGGGAGTAATTCATTTATGAAGATATCAGAAACATACAAGTTTTATTTTAGGTTTTAAATAGGGTTCTGTTTTTATTTATTTATTTTCAAAAGATTACTTATTTTCAAATATCATATGCCAATGGTAGAGCACAGCAAAAGACTGTCAGATTTAACATTAGTAATTTTGACCCAATTTTGCAAACCTTTTCCTATTTCTAATAGTAATTCTACCACCTATCAAGTTGCTCCAACTCTTTTAATATCACATATATATTTAGTCATTTAATGAGATGGCATGTGTCCGTCTCCAATATAACAAGGTTACCTAGTGACATAATTATAATTTTGTATGTATGATTTATTAACTTCAGCTTTCTTGAATTCAGTTTCCAGTAATGTGATGTAAAGTAGTTGTATTCCCATGATATACCCAGAGTATGGTAGGAGAGTCTCACTAAGAAGGGCCATCAGACTAAGAAAGACCAGCAGATATTTTCTTTCCACAAATCGAAAGGCTATTTTTCAGTCATCAGTTTTTTGTTTGCTTGTTTGTTTTTGTCGTTTAGCACTTTTGACAGCCAGAAATATTCCCTCTCTCTCTTAAAATAATTATCTTTTATGCTGTGTTGATTTTTCTCTTTTATCTGTTTTCCTGATTCCTTTACAGGTTTATTTTCTGCTGTATAGCTAAAAAATGTTGATGTTTCTTAAACATGATATTAATGTATGTTCTCTAGATTAGCAGTATCAGCAACAACTTTCAATTTGTTGGAAGTACAAATTCTGGGTTCCCATCACAGACGTACAGAATTGCAAACTCAGAATAGAAGCCGGATATCTGTAGTTTAACAAGTGATCTGAATTACTCTGATGAACACTAAAGTTTGAAAACCACTTTTCTCCATTATTGTCACTTTACTTCATATTGTCATTTCAATTCTACTCAGATAAAACCATTTTCTTTTCTTAAAGTAGGATTCAAACAGAATTTATCTATAAAGGATGAGATAGTATATATTGTATGCTTTGTGGACCATATGCTCTCTGTCACAATTGCTCAACTCTGCATCTAGGAAACCAAGCACAGACAACATGTAAATGAATGAGTGTGGCTGTGTTCCAGTATAACTTTATTTAGTCACCCTGAAATTTGAATTTCATATATAATACTTACATTTGGTATAAAATATTATTCTTTTTTGACTTTTTCAATCATTTGGAAGTGTAAAATACCATCTGAACTCAGCTTGTAGGATATACAGAAGCAGGCTTGTGGTTCACCAGATTTAGCCCAGAGGCCATAGTTTGTCCATCCCTGCTTTAGAGTTCTGCTACCTGTGATGGTTCATTTTGTTAAATGTCAACTAGGCAAGGCTGTGGCACCCAGTTTATAATTAAACATCAGTCTGAATGTTGCTGTGATTGACCTTGAAATTAGCAGAGTTTGAGTTAAACTGATTACCTTCCATAATATGGGTGGGCCTTGTCCAGTCAGCAAGAGACCTTAGAGAAAACATTGAGGTCTTCTAAAAAGGAAGAAATTTTGCCTCCAGATGGCTATTCGACTCAAGACTACAGCATTGATTCTTACTAGAATTTCCAGCCTGCCTTATGAATTTCTGACTTGCTAACCCCCATAATCACAAGTCAAATTCTTAAATTATCTCCCTCTCTCATTATTTATATGTATATATTATATACACGTGTGTGTATATATATGTGTGCATATGTGTATGTGTGTGTGTATATATATATGTTGTTTAACCTCTTATAAAAAAATCTGTCTTTGTAGACAGATAGATATAGATAGATTTATATACATATGTATGGGGTGCTGAAATATATATATAGAAATATATATTATATAGAAAGAAATATATTTATTGTATGTGTGTATTATATATATGTATATATACATGGAGAGAGAGTGAGAGAGAATCTCTTTCTCTCAGTCTCTCTCTCATGTAGACAGAGAGAGATCCTATTGACTCCATTTCTCTAGAATGGCAGAATGTATTAGTAGACTGCTTACTAATGCACTATTCAAATGTGGTCTGCGGTCTAGCAGCATCAGTACTACCAAAGAGCATGATTAAAAATGCAGAATCTTGGGCTCCACTCTGGACCTGCTGACACAGAATTTACATTGTAGCAAGTTTCACGGTGATTTGTGTGCACATGACAATTTTAGAAAGACTGAATTACTTTTCTGAACTTAAAAGTAAACATTTCTTAGTGTGGTTTTATTAGGCTAATAGCTATCTCTTCTACCTGGTTCTAAGTCTATGAACATAGAATTGCATTTTAAATAACCAGCCTAGTTTGTGGCCCAAATTAATTGAATATCCCAGCCCTAAAAGCCAATATGAAGACAATAACAATTAATATTAGGTAGTACAGAATACAGGATTGATTCAAATTCAGATTATATTCACTTTATCACAACTGTGTAATATTTCAAGTCCCTTAATTTTTATTTATGTATGAGGTTAAATTTTACTTACCTGGGAACTGGTAGATTACTAAAGTGACCCAAAATGAGATGTAAACAAAACTATCATTCAGAGAAAGTGCACATTTTGCAATCCATATTTACAAAGAACACATAGGTAACAATTAACCACTCGTGTTTAATTTTCCATTCTAAGATTAAAAGATATTAACCACAATGAACTTCCTTGCTTTGTCTCCCCATTCCAATCTCCCCAGGATATTCTATGAAAATACATATTAAACCTACAGTTTTGCTTCATCTCAGTTTCTTGCTGTAATTTTTTTGTCTGTTTTATAATGAAGAATATATTTACCAGATTTTCTTTGATGTATTAACCGTGATGCCCTCATAATTTATTTAATGGAGTAGGTTCTTATCTAGTGGAGTAGGTACTTCGGGATTTAACCGGCCCCAATAAGACAGTGGATGCATTTATACCAATAATCAGTCTTCTTTCTATGGTTTTATCTGTAGGCTCAGATACCTTAATAATATGCAACCTCATACAACAACTTGGTAAGAGATTCAGGAGCCTATTATGTGATCTCTGGATATTATGGTCTAACTTCATCATATATATTTTAGTAACTGGGCTTTCAGACAAACATATAGTTACAACTCAGAAAAGAAACAATCAAGTTGCCGTGATACTTTGGTTAATATGCTAAGATTTTCTATCGTAGACAAGAGTAGAACCTAAAAAACTCATGCCATCTTTTTAAAATGTGTTTTAATTAAATTAGCCCACATTTCTCTAATTGCTGTAATAATTTTGTCTAAAAACACTAAAAAGAGAAAACTCAATCAAAAGGAAAATTCTCTAAAGGGTGATCTATAATAAAGTCTACTTTTTCTGCCTGTGCATTAAAACAACAACAACAAAAACGTTCATAGAAGAAGAGATACTCAGATCTACTTACTGGAACGCAGTAATAGAATAAGCATGAAACCTGATTTAAAAAGCTTTTAAAACTCTACTCATTTTTCTTTGTCATTTTTAATGTAATACTAAAGAATATATTTAGTTTCCACAATGGTTAGTTATTAAAAGTAAGGAAATTAAAGTTTTCTCTGTCATAAGGGGGTAGATGTGTTGTCTTTTCAGCAAAATTAAGCAGCCTGTGCTGCAATTTGTTTCACAACCACACCAGCTATGAGAGATAGGTGGGTGGCTTAATGATCTCCCCTATTCCTTTTTCATCCATCAAGTGTCTCCTCTGTTACCCTTTTTGGTTTTTGTTTGTTTTTGGTCTTTGTTGCATAGTCAAGTATTTTTATAAAATGGTGCTACGATAAATAATATACTTTCAAAATTTGCTGTAAAATGTAATGACGATTTTCAATTGAGTAAAGAAACTACTTTTTCAAATTAATATAAATGAATATTAAAGATGATAATATATTAAGGTCTAAGCATATAAAATAATCAGGGAAGTAGAAATTTAACACAGTGTATGTTTGAAGAGAAAGCAGTTAATTGCTTTGTTCACATTATCCTTTAAGCTTATATAAAGGCTGAAGAAAATATATGGGTCCAAAAACCTTGCTCTTATTTAACAAACTAGGAAGAAACATGTAATCATACAAAAAGGAATGAATGCCGCCATGGACAACCCTCAAGGAATGGAGGACAGGAACTAGTCAATAGGTGTCCCAGCTTCTCAGAGACAATCTACCCACTCACCTTCACCCTTGCCTTCCTTTGGAATCTTCCAGCAGTAGCCTAAGAAATTGCTGGAAGCATCTCCTTAACTTCGCTCTTGGTATTATTCTTATAGATTGATAAAATAGTTTTAATGGAGAAAACTTCAATTACTTTTGCACCAACCTAATAAATCTATTGGCTTTTGTTTTGCTGAATATATGTATATCCCTTGCAATATAATTTACTTTAAGTCCTTACAAAAATATACAGCTTAATTATTATTTTTATCCATATTCAACGTTTTTTCTGATGTATATTGAAAGATCAAAAAAATCCTAAAAATAAATTTTTATAAAAGATTACCATGTGAGTACCACACACCTATTGAAGCCTAAATGTTAAATACTTAGGCAAATTCTAAACATGATTTTCAAGTAAACCTGAATTTAAACTTAGTTATTGACACAGTTATGGACTCTATTTTAAAATGTCTTCAAATTTCTGTACGGTGAATAAAGCCGTCAGAAGCATATATGTCTCCCTCGTCCTTACAGTAGTCGACTCCTGTGGGGCTGTCACAAGGCCAATAAAAGAGTGACCTCAGGGATATGAAAGTGGAGACACTTCAAGGTCTCTCCAAAGATTTGGTCTCAGAACATTTGGAATTGGCTAATGTAAGCAGCCATATCACAAGTGCTTTGAAAAAATAATTCCAACAAAGTGGCTACACGTTTACAGATAAAAGATTTTTTTGTTATGTGCTAATACAGCAAATCAATCCTTGAAAAAGACCAGGAATCTTGACTTAAGTGATCTTTTTATTTACACAGTGACTCTCAAAAGCCTCTAAGGAAAACATACTAACTCTAAGTAACCTTGCACAATTTTTTTTTTCTATATTTACTTTGGTTTTTAATCTCTTTTATTTTCCTTATATCTAAAATGGAGATGATGCTTGCTAAGGTTTTTACTAGCTAGAAAAGAGGTAACTTTAGAACAGTTCTCCTCTTCCTTAGAGGACCCAAGAGGCCCCAGGAGTGAAGACTCAAGCCCTAACCAGAGAGGTCCACTTCTGTCATATTATTGGTGTCTGTCTCTTCTGGATAAGCTAGGAAATACACGATTTTGTGATATGTGTTAAATACAGAGCAGCAAATTTTACCTTTGTATTATTTATGTTTAGCTTAAATATATTTAAACGCATCCTGCACAAAGTATATTTTTTTCTAGAAATTACTTTCATTGTTTAAGTACATGTTTATAAAACTCATTGGAAACAATGGGATAAAATACAGAGGTTAAGTGGCATTAGCGAAATTATATCTAGCCTAGACGTTTAATAAGAAAGAATATAAACAAAGAATATTGTCTCCTTTCATTTACTATACTTTGGTGACAACTTAGCCACAGTAAATATTTATTTGGATAAACTACTATACAAAAGTTTTATGTTTCTTTTGAGGATCTTAAAAAGGATTCCCTCAATTTCTATAATTTTTTTTCCTGTTCTCACCTTTCTTTTTCTACCTATGCTACTTTAATTTAGCCTTTGATGGACTGGAATATGTGCAATTACAAATGCTTCTTAACCACTTTATTGGTCTTTAATATCTTTTGTTTCTAATTGCCTCTCACTCAGCCACTGAATAAATCTTTTAACTGCACTCATGAGATTAATCAACTTATTAAAAAGGTTAACATTTCTTCATTACCTACAAATATATTCCTAATCAAATAATATTTAAGACCCTTGCCATTTGGCTTCAGGTGATTATTGTTTCCCCCTCTTCACATTTCTAACACATATTTCTAGCTATTCAACTACATTAGACAGCTTGTAATTTCCTTAAAATTTTTGTATATATTTCCATTCATCCGTATGATTCCCTTTTATTCCAAGTATCATCGTCATTCTAAAGCTAGAATAATAATGTCTCAATCTCACCTGGTGAACTTACCTCATACTTTGGAGAGAAAGTTGATGTAATTATTTAAGAACTTCCCACTGGCCAGATGAGGTAGTTCAATCATGTAATTCCAGCATTTTGGGAGGCCGAGGTGGGAGGATTGCTTGAGACAGGAAGTTTGAGACCAGCCTGGGCAACATTGTGAGACTCCTGTCGCTACAAAATAATTATAAAATGGCCAAGCATATTAGCATTCACCAGTAGTCCCAACTACTCAGGAGACTGAGGTGGGATGATTACTTGAGTCTGGGAGGTCAAGGCTGCTGCCATGAGCCATCATCATGCCAGTGTATTCCAGCCTGGGCAACAAAGTGAGTTCTTGGGGGGGAGGGGGGGAAGAAGGAGAAGGAGAAGGAGAGAGAGAGAGAAAAAAAAAGAAAATAGAAAAAAGAAAAGAACTGCCCACTATCGTATTTGTTAATTTATATATTTTTCTAACTATGTGCAGTAAATTAGGTGTTTATGCTCCTATCCAAATCTAAACCCTCCCTTGTGCTCCAGAGCCTACTCCTTTATTCTTTTTCAAGGTCTTTGCATCAAAGCTTGAGAAAGAGGTCTTATTCTACTCCTAGTCTGATTCATAAATTTTTCCCTCTTTGCTGTGTCATTACATTAACATTAAAAATGTAACCCATTTACAGTACGTAAGTTGCAAAGCTCTGCATCTAGTCTGTTGTATGATTCTAAGCTTCCTGACTCATATATTAAGTTTCCTAAATACTTTAGTTAGCATAAATGATGCATATAATGACTCCTCTTTGTTGCAAAGAAAACTAAAGAGACATACAGCATATTTTAAAATTGGAGGCTATTCACACAAAATAAATGAATAATCCTGCAGCATGATAAACAAAAACAAATGTTGACATGGAATTAAAAAGCAAATATTGACATATAATTTTCTGAACATTAAGAAAATAGATTTGGAAGTTACAGCAGTTGATGGGGAATACAAAAAATTACAATTTGCCAAATTGACTTTCTAATATAACTTGTTTTAAGAACTATTTTACTTAATAATTCAATGGTATTCATAGCAAAATAATTTTCTCTACTTGCCTGAGATCCTCATTTCAACTTGAAAATATGAATGATTGTTTTATTTTATTTTATTTTATTTTATTTTATTTTATTTTATTTTATTTTTTTTGAGAAAGAGCCTTGTTCTATCACCCAGGCTGGAATGCAATGGTGCAATATCGCCTCACTACTACAACCTCCGCCTCTCCCAGATTCTAACCATTCTCTAAGCTCTCCCAAGTCTCTAAGACTACAGGTGCCTGCCACCACACTCGGCTAATGTTTGTATTTTTAGTGGACACACAGTTTCACCATACTGGCCAGACTCGTCTCAAACTCCTGGCCTCAAGTGATCTGCCCACTCCAACATCCAAAAGTGCTGAGATTACAGGTGTCAACCACTGCACAGGGTCTAGTTGAATATTTTATGAAGTGTAATATATTCT
This sequence comes from Theropithecus gelada, assembly GCF_003255815.1. Taxonomy (NCBI): domain Eukaryota; kingdom Metazoa; phylum Chordata; class Mammalia; order Primates; family Cercopithecidae; genus Theropithecus; species Theropithecus gelada. The sequence continues at coordinate 76,573,235 of NC_037672.1, forward strand.
CATCTAGACCTTCATGTTCTAAACATTTGGAAGATTTACCATGTCTAGTGATAAGTGATTATATTTTTATATCAACAAGTGTTAAAAGCTATGCATTTTAAAAGGTAAAATCAAGACTCATATATTAGTACAAATTATTCGTGAGTCAAAGATTTTATTTTACTGAGTAACTGATAAGGGAACCAGCAAGATTATAAAACTGATTCAAGAGATTCCAAAGCATGCATTTTTTGTGTATCTAGATAACTGTATTTACCATAAAGAACCAAGAATGCTGAAATAAATTGTCAAATATATGCACAACTGTTCAGTATAAAAAGAAAGTAAAATGTAATGTTTGAAATCATTTTTTTCCAGCATAGTGGGTTGATATGGGAGAAATCAATCACATCTCCATCAAACATAATTAATTTTCATCTCTGTGAACAAGAAAAGGTTTGCATCACCATCAGCCTTCCACATTCCTTTCCATACAGTGTTGCACAATAGGCTTCTCAAAACAATGAAATTCACAAATCTCTATAAAATCAGGTACCCCTAAGTCCCCATGAGCAACACCGCATTCCAGGGAAAAGATACCAGTAATCATTTCTTCACTTCAAAGTTTTTCACTGTTTTTTCTGATACACATATGTTCTCTAGAGGTGACAGCCTATGAAGACTCACTCATAGAAGATAATAAGAAAATAAAAAAAAAAGTTTTATCTTTGATGCTTAATTTTCAGATAGACATACAATTATTGAAACAAAACTCTATCAAACTCATACTAAATTTGCTATAAACAGAGCAGATTGCCGGACTGGAAATTTTTTTGAAAATTCCTTCTTCTACCTCTGTCTATATACATGCCAAAAGGAAAATATATTACTAATGATATTATCATTAAAATATAAAGTAACAAAACTCTTCATTTTAGTGATTAGCACTAGCAATTTTTAATGTAAAACGTCCATATTACATTTCTGAAAAATTATTTAAAGACATATAGAAAAAATCGTAACTCTTTTCATTACATGTTTAATGTCTTTAAATTTTGAAAACACTAATTTAACTCACAATTAAACTCTTGGCAACTACAGAGAGTAAGATCTGACTTTACATAGAAATAAGTTTTTTTAAATTTAGTACTCATTTGTTTCTGATCAGAATCCAGTGAGATAAATCGGAACAGATCATATAATTTTTACAAAAAAAAATACATTTACATCAGTTTCAAAAATGATATTATTAGTTGCTAACATTCAGGTAGGGCTCAAATGAGAATTCTATATTGTTTTCCACGGATTTTTTTTTTTTTACGTCAAAGATAAATCTTTCATTCTCCTTCCCTTTTTCCTTTTTCTTGTCATGTGAACCCTTTCTGTGGGCATTAACCTCCCTGAAACCATTAAGCCTTTTGTATTAATTCACACAGCTGAAAAGTCTAGATGGTTCAGTGGTGAAAAAGACTCATATCTGTGTCCTATTGTTTTTCCATCGGGATTATTAATACTATAAGAAAATTGCTCACAAAGGTATTCTTCTCCTTACTGCATTTTAATAAGCTGCTTATGCTAATCAGGTGTCTGCCATTGTTGTGCTCTTAAGAGGGATACACACATCTATCCAAGGGATAAACAGGTGACTCTGCTTCAGCTGAGTCATTTACACATCTCTATAAAATATGTATGACCAAATTTACATATCAATGTAAATAGCAATAGTTAGATGCTACTTTTGACTTGTCTTGAGAGATAAAAGTAAGACAGATACTAGGGATTTAGAAAGATTATACTGAATTTCTCATTAAAATTATACAATACAGGTGAGAAAGTAAAATGCATACAGATTTTTAAAAATATTTTAAACATTTTGAACTCCAAAACTATGGAACATTTCTCTCAGTAGTACGCATTTAATGTGCTTGAATTCTAGGCTATCACTGTGAAAAATATCAGGCAGAAGTATCTTGAAAATTCTGAGATTTACATGAAATTGGTAGTAGCAGTGTTGGAGGATAATCTATCAGATTCATGCTTTGGGTTTTTTTAAATTTTTATCATACGAGATAAGTACTATGTTTTAGCCTGAGAAATACTAAAATCCCTCTCCAGAATTGGAGAACAGTAATTATAACCAGTAACTGGACTTTTTCGTTTGGCTGTACAAAGGGCAATATACTCTTACTCAATATGTTCAGCTGGAGCTTGTGAAAAATGCACAAACAGCCATTTAACGAGATGCTTAGGTCATCCATATGCACACTAAACTTTGGGAAGCTGCTCTAAATGCTTCAGGCCTTCCAAACAACTTTTAAATACTGCAACATTCCCCAATTCTGAAACACTGCAACATTATCACAACATATTTTAATATGAAAAAGATACTCATCCAAAACAATTGAAAACTGTGCCTCTATTCTACCACCATAATAATTTTATTAAAAGATCAACTAGATGATCTTGCTGTTCAAATACGTGTAATAGTTTCCACTATCTCTCTAACATAAAATCCAAATCCCTGGCATATAAGGTCTATGATGACCTGGGTACAGCCCAATCATGTCACAGTCATATGCAAATTTTGTTCTCTAGACCTATAAAACATCTATAATTTTTGTAACTCTTATGATAATCCTTGCCTCTGCACACTTTATATGCTCTTTCTTCTGGTTGGAAAGTAATCCCTCCTCAGCCCCTCCTTTTCAATTTGATGAACTTTCTATTAAGCATATCCACCATGATACCCTAGTTGATATTTTAAACTATCCTTACAACAACATTTAACTTGTATTTCTATGAGACTCCCCTTTGAAACTCCAGTGTACGTATACATATATGTGTTCAAATCTGATTCACACTCTAGATCTGGAGAACTTGTAGAAAGGAAAGTTATTTCATTCACCTTTATATTCTTATAGGAATATATGTGTAATAATTTATGAAAGAATAAAAGTGCATTCAATAACTTCCAGTTTTTAAATATTCATATTTAGTCTTAGAACAGCATATCATGATAATTGAAAGGTCAAATATAATATTTATCTCACTGATAGAGAATCTTGATATAACCTTTCAAGAGTAAACTATATCAGCTTTCCCACTCTTTAGAAACTTAAAAAAAAGAAGAGAGAAAAAAATGATGCATCTGGTTTATGTCATCCAACTTTTATCTGTACTAGAATTTGAAGGTATATTGCAGCAGAAAATCTTACCCTACCCCATTGTTGGATTATCGCTTGTTCATAAAGTATACATTACCTTCATAAACAATATATAGGCATCATGAGGGAAACCTAAGTCTACTTCCTGATGAATGCCAAAGATGAGCAATTGAAATCATTTTAAAGACTCTTTCAACTTTAGTATTATATTGTTCTGTAATAAAATACAGATAAATAAGTTGCTTTGCTTAAAGGTAAAGTAAATACAGAAAGAATAAAAAGAGAAATGCTTAGGACACAAACAATTTAACCCATTAATTTCCATAACATCTCATATGTGTGTGTGTGTGTGTGTGTGTGTGTCTGTGTGTGTGTGTCTGTGTGTGTGTGTATGAACATTTGCATGGGTGTAGTTTTCAGGACAAATTACAAAATTGTAATTGGGCTATATCTATGTATAGTACACTATTATTGGCTCAATGGGTTAGAATGTGTGATGAGCCAATGAGATTTTTACTATTTCTTAGAATACTTGTCTTCTTTTCAGTTCAAAACTGAATTTAATGATGAAAATATCCCTTCTTTTCTTTAACAAGATTACCAAATGTTATGTTTACTCTTTCTATCTGTTATTTATTTATTCAAGTATTCATTTTTTATTACTTACAAATAGTTGAGAACTCTATGAAAAATAAATTTGTTAGTGTGAGGACAATATTGGTACAAGTAAATAAAAGTAGGTTGGATCTGGAGTAAAAATTGTATGTATAGTAAAAGTGAGAGCAGAGCCTGGAGAAGGAAGCTGACCGTAGATGACAATTTGAGGAATTAATATTTATGAAGAGATGCCTTCCACATGCACTTCCCCCCCAGCTAAAGGAAAAACGCTCAATGTGGTCTAGCTTTTCTGTCTCTGTAACCCTAGCATTAAGAGTGGTTTTAAACATGAATCTGAGCATTCATACGACTGAGAAAGTAGTAGCTGTTATTACTTCCAATATTGTTTTTCTTCATTACCTCTATTTTTTTCTATGAAATTTCATATTAAATACATCCTATAATTTATATTTCATAGTTTTCCTTAACTGTTTTTATGTAGGATAATTTAATTGCGATAACATTCTCTTAAATTGTATTTGTTTACATTGATCTTCCAACTTCTTTATTTGTTAGTTGTCTTCTGTAATCTTTATTAGAAATGTTATTTTTCTCTTCTAAGGTCTAACAATAATATACATTTGTTACTATCTCTTTTTGCTTTCATTTTCCACCAAGGCAATTTCCCTCATTATCTCTCACAAACCACCACACATTTTTTTCTGTAAAGACTGTATGTTTTTAAAGCATCTTCAGGTTTTGCCTAAGCAAAAATATTAAGAGATAATTATAGTATTTTTTAATACATCGATTGCTCTCACTCATTTCCCATATTATCAACTTCCCCACTAGAGTGGTCCATTTTTTACAACTGATGAATCCACACGTTATTACACAATAGACTAAAGCTTATGTCCTCCCAATATTCATATGTTGAAATCCTAATCCCCAAGGTGATGGAAATGGGAAGCAGGTGCTTTGGGAGTTGATTAGGTCATGAAGGCAGAACCCTCTTGATTGGGATTAATGCTCTTATAAAAGAGACCCTAAAAGGCTAGTTTCTAAACTACCATGTGACCACAGTGAGAAGGTATCATCTATGAGCCAAAAGGTGACTATCACCAGACATAAAATCAGCCATCACCTTGGCTGTGAACTACCCAGCCTCCGTAAAAATAAATTTTGGTTGTTTATAAGCTGCTCAATTTATACTATTTCGTTATAGCAGCCTGAATGAATGAATGAATGAATGAATGAATGAATGAAGATAATTATCATGTAAAATCCATAGTTACAATAGGTTTAACTCATGAAATAGAGTATTCTTGGGTTTGGCCAAATATATAATGACATATATCTTCCATTATATTATTATATACAGCACTTTCACTACCTTGAAAATCTGAACTTCTCCTATTTATCCCTGTCTGCCTCTAACCGTGGGAAACCACTAATATTTTTACTATCTCCATAGTTTTACCTCTTCCAGAATGCTTCACAGTTACCATCACAAAGCATGTTGACTTTTCAAATTGGCTTATTTCACTTAATATTATGCATTTACGTTTCCTCCATGTATTTTCATGGCTTAATAGCTCACTTCTTTCTAGCACTGAAAAGGCTCATTGCCTGTATGTACTGTAGTATATTTATCCATTTACCTACCAAAGGACATCTTGGTTGCTTCCAAGTTTTGCCCATTAAAAAAAAAAAAATCTGCTATAAACCCCTGTGCGTGGATATATGCTTTCTATATGTTTTCAACTCTTTGGGGTAAATATAAAGGACCACAACTGTTGTATCATATGGTAAGAGTATATTTAGTTTTATAATACTCTGCAAAGTTGTCTTCCAAAGTAGTTGTACTAATTTGCATTCCCTCCAGCAATGAATGAGAGTTCCTGCTCCGTCATATCCTCACCAGCGTTTGGTAGTGTTAGTGTTCCTAATTTTGGCCTTTCCAATAGGTGTGTAGTTTTACCTTGTTGTTGTTTTAATTTGAATTGTCCTGATGACATGTGATATGGGATATCTTTTCCTATGTTTATTTACCATCTGCTTATCTTCTTGGGTGAGATATCTTGTGAAGGTCTTTGGCTTATATTTTAAACAAGCTGTCCTTTTTCTTATTGTTGAGTTGTAAATGTTCTTGGTATATTTATCAGACTTGTCTTTTAGAAATATTTTCTCTCCGTCAGTGGCTTGTTTTTGTTTTGTTTTGTTTTATTTTGTTTTTTGTTTTGTTTTGTTTTTTTCATTCTCTTAGCAGTCCCTTTTGCAATGCAGAATTTTCCCATTTCAGTGAAATGCAGGTTATCAGTTCTTTCTCTCATGGATCATGCCTTTGGTGTTATATCCAAAAAGTCATTACCAAACCCAAGGTTACCTAGATTTTCTCCATGTTATCTATTATCTACAAATTTTGTATTTTTTTATTTTACATTTAGGTCTTTCATCCACTTTGAGTTAATATTTATGAAGGGTGTAAGATCTGTGTCTAGATTATTACTACTATTATTATTATTATTTGCATGTGTATATTCAAGTATTCCAACACCATTTGTTGAAAAAACTATTTTTTATTCATTACATTATGGCAATTGCAGGAGCAAAGCATCTAGTTTGGGGCAGTTGACAGTAATAGCTGAGGTTTTCAGGTGTAGTAACTACTATGATTTTCTGTCTACTTCTTCTCCAATACCAACTTTTGAGTTACATAGAGTACCCTCTCTTGTTTTGAGATCTATTCTGAACATATTTGTAAAACTCGTCTCTGTTTTGCTTTGGATTTCCTTAGGAAGCTCAGTTCTCTATCTTTAAGCCAGAAGTACAGTTTCAAACACACAGTTTTGCAACCTGACACTAGGAAATTGAAATACGCATCTTTTTAATTTGGCCTTGAAAAATAGATTTGTGTATTATATGCTAGGATGGAGTAGAATGGGGCAAAATTCAGGTAGAGAAACTTCCTTTAACAATTCATGGAAGTAGAATCATAATATATATTTAGAAAATGCTGGTAGTATACTGACTGCATAATAGGATTCAGGAGAGAAACAAAAAACAAGAATAAAAACAGCATTGTTTCATATTACAGAAGATATGTAGTAACTGTATATAGACATCAAACTGTATGTGTTAACAAATATGAAGACTTTTAAGTGTTCAATTGTTGGGATGATAAATTATTCAGTGTTCTCCAGAGAAACAGAACCAGCAGGATGTTTTGTTTGTTTTTTAAGAATTTGCTCACACAATTTTGCAGGAGTGGTTAGTCCAAAACCTGAGGGGATAGGCTAGCAATCTGGAAAACCAGGAAGAACTGCAGTTTGAGTCAAAAGGCAGTCCAGTGGCAGAATTCCTTCTTGCTCAGAAGAAAGCAATCTTTTTACTATTAAATCCTTCAGCTTATTAGATAAGGCCCAACCACATTATGGAGGGTAATCTACTTCAAAGTCCACTGATGTAAATATTAATCTGATCCAGAAACACCTTCACAGAAATATCCAGAATAATGTTTGACTAAATATCTTGGCATTTGTGTGCAGCCAAGTTGACACAAAAATTAATCACAGTCCACCTTTTGCCAACTTGGCACTCATACATATTTCTTTAAATATACTTAATCTCAAAATTGTATTATTTTTATAACAAAAGAAGGAAGAAATATTTGTAATTATTATAGTCTCCTTTCTGTAATATCGTCATCACAAGGCACTAGCTGGTATTCCTAACAGTCTTATTCCATGATGCATTAGTTCCTTCACCTTTATCTAGCACCTCCGTTGGTTGTGGTTCTTCACCTGGTGGGATGACCCAAGCCTTAATTCCTGAAAGATGTAGGCTGTTAGTATTCCTGACTGGCCTTGGTTGTTTTAGTTGTCCATTGACTTTAGTCACAGGTAAGGTCATATTAAATGATGCCCTAAGGCATCTCCTATTTTCCAGACACCCTCTTCCTTACCTTCATTGTGAAATAGCAGTCCAAATTCTCATTGGTAGTCAGGATCAATCACTCCTGGAAGAACAGTAAGTCTCTTTTTTGTCTGTTAATTTAGAGGTGTGAGAAGCCCTGATGTAGCCTGGTGGCAGTCTCAACTTCTAATTCAATGAAATCATTATTGTGCCCCTTTATGGAAGAATTCATCCCTTTGGAAGTAAAGCCTCTAGACCAGCAGAAGTTTATATAAAATTCCTAGGTTTATATAAACAGGAAGCAGAAATGTTGCTGGCGAGTCATTAGGGACAATAGCAAGTAATACCACTTCCATTTCCACCCTCTTGATTTCTGGACCCACGAATTCTGGCTATGGGAGAAATGGCACCATTTATTAGACACGGATTCAGAGCATATACAGCCTCCTCAAGAAGATTCTCCAAGTTCTGTAAGGAATTGCTACCTAGCAGGTACTGTAACTGAGTCGTCAGAAAATCATTTTATTGTACTATGAGATCAGCTGCTTCAGGATGGTAAATTTCATGAGACTGGCCCATTGTCACATCTCTTTTGCTGTGAAATAAGTTCTTTGGTCAGAATTAATGCTGTGTGTAATACTACATGGTGGATAAGGCATCTGTGAGTCCACTGACGGTAGTTTTGGCAGAAACATTGCACTCAGGGAAGGCAAATCCATATTCAGGGTGTCTATTCCAGTAAGCACAAAACACTCCCTTTTTCATGATGAAAGTGGTTCAATGTAATTAACTTGCCACTACGTAGTTGGCTGATCACTCTGAAGAATGGAGCCATACTGGAGTTCCGTGTTGGTCTCTGTTGTTAGCCGATTGGGCACAAAGCAATGGCTGTAGCCAGGTAAACTTTGATGAGTGGAAGCTTGCATTGCTAAGCCCATGCATAACTCCATCCATGCCACCATGGCTACTTTGTTTATTGTCCCATTGGAAAAAAGGTGGTCGGGGGATGAGGTGCACTAGTATCCAAAAAAAAAGTCATCCTATCCATTTGATTATTACCGTCCTGCTTTGTTGGAGTAACTCTTGGTAAGTATTCACATAGCACACAAATATCTTTATGCCTTTTGCTCATTTATAGATATCTACCTACATATCTCTTCTCCAGACTTTCTTGTTACCATTTTTTCAATCGTGCTCTTTCCAAGTCTCTGATTATCTTAGTCAAACCATTAGTTACAGCCCATGAATCAGTACATAATAACACACATGACCATTTCTTCTTTTAAGAAAAATGAACATTAGGTGCATTGATTGAAGTTCTGCCTGCAGGGAGAATTTCCTTCTTCATTGGCATCTAGGAATGTCTAAGAAAGGGGCTATACTACTACAGTTGTCCACTTTCATGTGCTCCCTAAATATTGTACCTAACCATCTGAAATTCAAGCCTGACTCTTCTTTTCGTCTGTCAGTTGATCATGGGGAACTCCTCACGAAGCCATAGGTGTAGGCTGGGAGAGAGAAGGCAGTGTAGCACAAATGGGATTCATGAGCACTGGGCCACTTGTTCATGTAACTACTTGTGCCTTCACTACAAGCTTGGGCCAGATTTTATATTCTCACTTCCATTTGATGATGGCATGCTTCTATGTGTGCCCAACATTATGACTTACTGGAGTCACATAACAGCAGTTCATGATGGGCTGCTCATGTCACATGGAATCTTGGTGGCCCATGACTAAGAACTTAGTTTCTAGTGAGGCCCAGTAGCAGGCCAAAAACTGTTCCTCAAAAGGAGAATAGTAATCTGCTGAGGATGGTGGTGTTTTGATATAAAATCCTAAGGGCCTGCACTTTGATTCAAGTATAAGGACCTTCCAAAAGCTCTGAACAACACCACTATCTTCCACTGACAAAAAAGCTAAGTGACTGAGGGAAGAGTTAAAGTTTGAGTTAAAGGCAATCACCTGGCAGGATTCCCTCTCACTCAGCAGAGGCCAGAGTTTGTACTATGAAGGTCTTCAACTGACTGGATGAACCCCACCCAAATTGTGGAGGGTAATCTGCTTTACTCAATGTTTGCTGATTTAAATGTTTGTCTAATCCAAAAACGTCACCACAGAGACATCCAGAATAAAATTTAATCAAATATTTTGCCCCGATGGCCCAATCAAGTTGAAGCAAAATTTACTATCACAGGCAACATGATCAGAAAAGTCTTTAATAAGGTAACAATAGTTGTGATAAGCAGAATGGAAACCAAGAAGGGGATTTGAAGGCAAAGATGTTGGGAGGCCGAGGCGGGTGGATCACGAGGTCAGGAGATCGAGACCATCCTGGCCAAGACTGTGAAACCCCCTCTCTACTAAAAGTACAAAAAATGAGCCGGGCGTGGTGGCGGGCGCCTGTAGTCCCAGCTACTCAGGAGGCTGAGACAGGAGAATGGCGTGAACCTGGGAGGCGGAGCTTGCAGTGAGACCAGATCGCGCCACTGCACTCCAGCCTGGGTGACACAGCGAGACTCCGTCTCAAAATAAATAAATAAATAAATAAATAAATAAATAAATAAAAGAATAGGTTAAAGAATAGGTTAATGGGATGTAGCCCAAGGTTAGAAATCTAAAAATGAGTAGAAAGGTTATATGTAAAAGTAGTTAAATTAATTTGATAACATAATTTTGCCTCAAAGTAAAAATATTTATTAAATATTTGGAATTAAGGGTGACAGAGAGGTAGGCCAAGAATTAAAATGCAACTTGACTAATTATTCACTTGGATGCCAGAATTGAATCTATAGATGTTTTATAAAACCTTGAATAGCCCACATGTTATTTCAATGAAATATTTAATTTTTATTAGCTTAAAATAATAATGTGATGCTTTAAGTCATGATAGTTTGAAAATTCTTGAAATTAAAACTCACGTTGGAAAAAAATTATTTTGTTTCTGTAAAAAACTGATTTCAAATATTCTTAGAGACCATCCAAAAGTTAATATTGAGTGTAATTAATAATTTAGATTTAGGTTAGTAGTGCTGACCTGTAAGTAAATTTAGAGCATTCCTCTTTCTATAGTGAATATTGTATAATCTCGTTTAATCTGAAGCAGTTATATTGTTATGCTTTCATAAATCGATCAATAAATCTTGTTCATATAATAAAAATCTTAGATTAAATAATCACAAAAGCCAGCAGCTCATTTATACAGATGTTGTTTCAGCTCAACTATCTGTGCTCAAATGCTTTAGAATCATATGCCTGTAAAGGATTCAAGGTAATCTTGTCTATCACTCTGCCTGGAGCTGTGCTGTATATACTGTCACATTATTAGAAATCTAAGATAACCTTTTTACTTGATCAACAAACTGAATTTTTTAAACTACTGATTCATCTTTTCTTGATTTTTAATGTGTACAGTATTCTATTCACTATCTTTTTTTTTTTTTTTTTTTTTTGACAGAGTTTCACTTTTTTTGTCCAGGCTGGAGTGCAATGGTACGATCTCAGCTCACTGTAATCTCTGCTTCCCGGGTTCAAGCGATTCTCCTGCTCCAACCTCCTGAGTAGCTGGGATTACAGGAGCTCACCACCACACCTGGCTAATTTTGTATTTTTAATGGAGACAGGGCTTCACTATGTTGGCCAGGCTGGTTTCGAACTCCTGACCTTAAGAGATCTGCCCGCCTCAGCCACCCAAAGTGCTGGGATAACAGGCGTGAGCCACTGCACCCAGCTCACTATCTTTCATTTTTATATTTAATAATTTAAAATTTTCTAAAAAATATATTTACAAACATGCAAATTTTTTTAATCTAAAAGCTTTAACATCTAAATTCCAATTACCATCACCAAAACTTTATTATATTTCATACACAAAAATGCTATGATCTTTTTGTTTATTTCCTTTTATAAGAATGTCACCAATTTGTTCTATTTTGCCTATTTTTGCAAAAGGTGATTTAATATCTTGTAAAATAAAATATTGTTTCTTATATTAACATATTTAAACACAGCACAAATAGAAAAAAATAGGATGACTTACTTTTAATTTTTCAACAATAAGGTAATGGATCTATAATCTAATTATATTGTTTTCTCTTTCTGAACACCTCTTGATTGATGTGCTTCTCAGTGTTGTAAATAATTGTTGTCCTTAGATTTGTACTATAAGGCTTTAATATAGCAAGTGAGAGCACCTTGACTTTGATTAACTCAGTTTAAAAGGAAAAAGTAAAAGACAGTCAAAAGAGGAGAAAAAGATAATAATAGCTGCTGGTGCTAAGGAAAACAAAACTGGTTTTGTGATGTGAGTGCTGGGCAACATCTTTTTGAAGCCATGCCATCTCTTCTGTAATTAGTTTTTCTAGAAGCTTAAAATCACATTACCTTCAAAACTGCCTCAAGATAAAAATGATGGGGAAAAGAATGAAGTAATAAACTGCTAGTTATGGGAATTGGAGTTTTAAAGACTAACAGGAAAAAAAAATCAGAAAACATTAATATTTGGCATAAGAATAATACTTGTGTTAGCCAATTTTTCATGTCAGTTGAACATTTATTACAAATACAGCATTAAAATAATTGAGCAGCAGCAAACTTGTGATATTTGATATATTGAGGTAATGTTTAAAATATTTTCTTTTGAAAAATTATCTTAAATTAATTATTTTTATTAAGATCATGTATACATAAGATTTTTAATTATCGGATACTACAAAAAGTTTCATAAGAGCAAACAGTTGTGCTCCAACCCATTTTTTTGTACATTCTGCTCCTTATAGGTGATTGTTTTTAATTATTCCAGATATTTCTTGTACTATTTATGTTATGTTTCTAAATATTATTGTCTATTGCTGTTTTTTATTTACTAGTTGTAACATTTCTATTTAGCAGTTGTTATGATGGGTGAGGACTTACTTCTGACCCCCACTCAAAGCCCCACACCTTGATTTCCCCCTTTTCTCATTCTCTCAATATAGTTTTCTTGCTATTTAATGAAACTAGTAATTATGTTTTTAAAAATGATCCATAATAAATGTTCACTGAAGGACCAAGTCAATGTATTATATATATTTCCTTTTTTATATATTTGCATTTTTCTAGAAGTTATGGGTTATTTTATTTTTTCAATTGTTCAGTTGTCTGTAGACTTGCTGTTACTTCGTTTCCACATGCTCTCTTGTATATCTAATGTTTCTCAAAGAGAAACTCTGTGAGATAATCTACCAATTTCACCTTTCTATCCTCCCTTTCCATTCTTCTTTCTTCCGCTCCATTCTGAGCTGACTATTCTCAGGGTCTGTGGCACTTGTAACATGTTAGGACATCACTTCACCATTTTTTTCTGTTGAGTTTCTTTTTCTTACTTCCTATCATTTTCTCTTACTTGGTTTATTCCTTAATTTCCAGAAGTACACTTACCATAGGTTTTGCAAGAAATGATAGATGTGAGGGGTTTTTTTGAGTTTTAAGGTGTCTAAATAAGTTTTTATTCTATGTTCACACTTGATTGACAGTTCCTATGAATCTGTCTTATTGTGCCTGATTTAATCATAAGTGTTCTAATTTACATTTGAATAAATAAGAAATGTAAGAATTATGTGATTTCAATTAAATTACATGAATATAGTTGAGTAGAACTATATGATCCTCTTATTTTATTATTTCTTCCTTGATCAAGCTTTGAGTATTATCCATATAAAGTCAGCAATCTCTTTCTGGGAAAAATCTCCCTGATCCTTGCTTCAGTTTCTTTTACATTTTACATTTTAATATTTACTTTAAAATCATATTTAAAAAAATATTTACTAATACATTTAAAATAATGCCCATTATTTAAAAATCTCTTGTTCTTAGACAACAGCATTCACTTACCTTATATGAAGGAAATGCTTTCTCTGCTTTTCAGTTTACATCAATAAAAGCTTGGGTATAAGTACAATAATAATATTACAATGGCTTAAGTTATCTTTTATTTAAGGGAGAAAATTGTAACAGAATATTATAAAAAGTTCTTAGGAGCAAAGGGGCAATAACTTCACAGTAACTATTGGTATAACATTTCTCAAGAAAATGTTCTGCTCAACAAATAAAAAATATTTCTATGAAATATATGTGGGTTGGAGCTGCCTGTGCCCAATCAATTTTCATATCCAAGAGATTTTGGGAATGGGAAGAAGAGAGAAAGGACATTTAAAGTGGTAAGGGAGGTTACTAGTCCTGGGGAAGAATTAAAGTACATTATTTCTACCGTAATTATTTTACATACAGATTAGCATAATTCTCCTTTGTTGGAAAGAGTAGTGTATTAAAATACAAGGCTAAATTGTTTGTGGAAGAAGGACCTATTGTTTCTTGACTGTAAGCTGAAGCAGTAAATAAAAGGGTAAAATTACTCCCTGAAAATAATGCTGAGCATAGTCATTTGTATTCCAAAATTTAGAAACTAATTTACTTAATATTTCATAAAAATGTTAAAGTTCTCACATCAAATAACTACTACTGTAAAAAATATTGAGAAAAAATAACAAAAATGTACGACATATAAATGTAATTTTTAAAAAGTCGGTTCACTATGCATATGAAAAGATGCATGCAATCATCAGTAATGTTTTTTAAAGGCAAGCTGGAGATACCATTTCTCCTCATTGGCACTTTAACACACTTTAATTAGTGAGGGCATATGGAAATAACCACCATCATATACTACTGACCAGTGGGAAAATTTGCTTGACCTTACTGAAAGCCAATATGCATAAAAATTAAAAATGTGCATACACTTTGACCTAGCAATTTCACCTGCAGTGATTTATGCAAAGAAAAATAATTGGAAAAGTGCAAAGACGTACAAAAAATATTTTTTACATTATTATTTATGGTGTAAAAATAGCAACATCAACTAAAATGTCAATTGAGAAAGGCTTGGTTAAATAAATTATGAAATCTCAGCATAATATAAAGCAACATAGTCATTATAAAGATAATAACAATTCTTTATTAACTCATAAAATAGTCACCATATAATGTTGGTTCAAAACAACCAGATTATAAAAAGTGGAAGTTTGAGCCTATTTTTTGAGATGGAGGCACTGAGTATATAGACATACAAAATTATAAACAGAAGAAAGTGTGGAAAATTATGTAACAAATTGTTAAAAGCAGTTATGTCTTTCTGGTGGGTTTGTGGGCAACGTTTCATTAAAAATCTTCTGTGTTTTCTGTTTTTTTAAATCTGAGAATATGTTACATTTTAATTATAAATATATGATTTGCTAACATTTTAATACTATTACACACACACTCTCACACACATACATGTCCAAATGTAAGAGTAATTATAATGAACTGAATTGTTTATTTGATCAGATGAGAGAGAGAACAAATCTAAATGTTTTAAGCACCTATCTTAAAAACCCATAAATTGTTATTAACATTACCTCACCAATTTTAAAAGTAGTTCACTCTACCTAAATCATTAAAATAATAAGATGCCCTAAAATATTCTATTCTCAATAACACAAGGCATGGTCTATAAAAGTTAGAGAAATTCCAACTTGTTAATACTCAATCTTTTCAAATACAGAAGTAAATAGAGTAATAATATAATTTTTTCTGTGTGGGGCTCAAAATTTTCAAAAAATGAGATTTAAAAATATTTTAAAGCAAAAATCAATTCAAAATAAATTGGAATTAGAAACTTCTGAAGAATGACCTTACGAGATCCACTTTGCAGATTAATTGTTACTGATGTTATTGATAAGAATAAAATTTAAGCCTTCCATACAGCAACAATGTCTAAGTTCTTCTACATATAAACATTAGTAGAAACATGCCATATTTAAAATTTATATTAGATTTATTGTGCTCAGAATCTTTTAGCTCCACAGAGTAATATTTCATTAAGTTATCTTCCAAGCATCTTTGGCAAAATACGTTTTAAATATCATTTTGAAAAATAGAGTTCGGTTGAACAAATAACATTTTAAAATTTCAGCAACAGTAAGAAAGAAGTGGTAAAACTTAATTGTCACAAATGCTGTTCTTTACTGTTCCTGCAAAGCCTCTGAGTGGTTCTAATTAGTAAATACATGTGCTTCCAAGGGTGCATTTTTAATAACACATTGAGTGCCAGAGGTCAGTCATTATTTACATAAAAATGAGAACTGAGATGGCAATGCAAAATCAGATGTTAATACAAAAGGCAAAATGTTAATAAGAGAGGCTCCTGGAACAAAAAACATTCTCCTAATCCATTGAGTTCTTCTGATTATTCATTCTGTACACTTGTAAGTAGATTCAAATTACAATTAAAATAAAAAGCGATTTGGCTCTTGAAACATCAGGGAGTAATGATGCTCAAGCCTTGACAATATCTACCACTGAAGAGAGAAAGAGAAATCAAAGACCCATTGTCATGGAGCCTGTGATCTAGAAGTCACTGAAAATGGACTGATCATAGATAGAGAAGGCCAACTAATATTATTGTCTACATTAAGATCTACATGTTTTGGGAATAAGTTGGAGGTATTAATAAAATGTTCCATAAATAAACTGAATATTTCACATGTGATTTCCTATTAAGTGGAAGTTTTAATAAAATTAACCTTATCCTAGAACTTCAATTTTAAAATAGGCAATTTTACTGCTATAGAAGACAATTATATTTTTCGTAAGTCTCAAGCTTTGAAAAAATATATATAAACAATATATATACATATGTATATATATTACATAGTAAGCAACTCTAAACCATTTTTAAATGAATTACTTATAACATTTTCTAAGTTGCCATGATGATCTTCCCTGATAATTGTTTTCTAATCTCACCCTCTTCCAAAAGATCATGATCTAATTCAGTTAGATTTGATCACAAACTGATCACAAACTGATCACACAAAATGTTCATTAACAAAGACCCAACTAATTTAGAAAATATGTTTGATATTCATTAAAATTCTGTTTAGCTCTAACAGCAATTCTGTCTTCAAACTGGTGTGTTTAGCAAATAATTATTAAGTAGACAGAGTATACTTGTGACATGATTATTATTATAAGTTTCCCCTTAGTCCTTAAAGATATAAACTCCTGACTCATTTTCATTTTCTCCAGTACATTTCCAGTCCAAACTCCTAACAGTTTGAATTACAATGAATTACTAATTACAGGGTGTATTGAGCAGTTTCTATGGGCCAGTCTCTTAAGAGTATTACATTACATTTCTCATTTATTTCTCATAGCAACACCATAGGTTTGATTCTACTGTATTAGCATTTCCACTCCACAGCTGAGAATTCTGGAAGTTAGAGAAGCTTGTCCAAGGCCTCCTTGACAGGGACTTAACTCCAGGGAATTCAATTCTGTATCTGTACACATAACCACCTTAATGTATTACTTTTATAGGTAGATTTAACATTTTAATGAATTAACTCATTAAATTAGATAAATCTACTAATGTCCTAGGTGACATGTATTATTTTAAAATGTAATTTTTGAAATTATTCTTAAAATATTTTATAATTCAGAATGTTCTATTTACTAATAAGTGAAATGTTCTATTTTCACTTTCAAAACTGATCATTAATATAATTGTATTGTTCTTTCTTGCATGTTTGTTAGGCTTTTAATAGTCAATATAAGGTGGGTTTACATTCTGGCATTGTCATTAACTTCCTGTGTAAGCATGGCAAGTTACTTAGTCTCCTTTGCCTCAGTTTCAACGACTAGAAAATGGGAATGATAGAATTTCACATTTTATATGGTTTTGTGTAAAGTATCAAAGAGTTCATATAAAGTACATGGAACATAGCACAACTTATTAAAATGTGATAAATACAGATTTTATTTTTATTAGTAAAATGTTCCTTAAGTTTTTTTTGTTTGTTTGTTTGTTTGTGTGTTTGTTTGTTTTGAGACGGAGTCTTGCTCTGTCACCCAGGCCGGATCTCAGCTCACTGCAAGCTCCGCCTCCCAGGTTTACGCCATTCTCCTGTCTCAGCCTCCCGAGTAGCTGGGACTACAGGCACCCGCCACCTCGCCCGGCTAGTTTTTTGTATTTTTTAGTAGAGACGGGGTTTCACCGTGTTAGCCAGGATGGTCTCGATCTCCTGACCTCGTGATCCGCCCGTCTCGGCCTCCCAAAGTGCTGGGATTACAGGCTTGAGCCACCGCGCCCGGCCTGTTCCTTAAGTATTAAATGCACTTTTTACATTTGAAATTCATCAGAAATTTTGTGGAACTAAATATATGTAAAATATACACAAAGTATAACAAATTGAGGGTCCTAGAGGTTAATATGATCCTAGGAGAGTTTGTTATTCCTATTTCCTCTCAACTCTTACACTCACAGTTACGTCATCAAAATTTAACAAGACCATTTAGACTAATCCTATCATACCCTTCTTCCCCTGTTTATGCAGATCACACAAAATCCTAGGCTCCCGGGTCATCTCTCATAACGTGAATTCTTGTCTACCGAGAAGCCCATGCTTCCCATAACCTGACTCTCATCTCCCACATCTTCAAATTTACTCTCCAAGCATCTCCATTCTGTTCTGTGTCCCAGAGAGTGATTAACACAAGCTACATCAACATTTTTCTTGCACTATCCTCTGATTAGATGCAACCAATGGGACTCAGCTACAGAAGATCTGAGAGAAAAAGAGAGAAGAGTGAGTTTGGTATATTTATTCCTCAAGCTTCTTCCCTGTGAAGCCACTATGGGTTAGCATTTTCTATCAGGCAGCTTCTTCACACAGTTCCTTCCCAATCTATACATTTCTCGTCTTGCCTCTTTCATGATTAGGAAAAAAAATGGTGCCCTGTTCTCACTTTCCTTTATGATTTTCCTCCTTTAGATTTTTTAAAATAGTTCTTTTGTTAAATGCTCCTCTTCTCAAACTCAGATTGCTAAAGTCTGGTTAATTCCAACTCATGCAGGTAATTTGGCAAGGAAAAAGTTACAAAGTCATAATGGCTGATCTCAATTTTTGGATCACCAGCATTATCTGAGCCTGTAACTCTTCTCAACAATCTTACAATATTTCCTTTTTTGTTGTTGTGATACAACAAAACTGTTATGCAATACTTTGTCATAATGAATTGCATCCTCTTTGGTAAAAATAAACTTTATAAAAATTTTAATAATGAGAGATTAGATACAAAAACTAAGCATTTGTAAGTAATATTTAGTATAAGCAAAGACTGGCAACAGAGAAGTGGTTCACTTGTGACTTGTCATCTACTGGCAGTTATAACTCAAACAGGGACAACTTTTATGCTACATCAGAAAAGAGGATAAAGAAACAGTTTGATAACAAATTTCTTGAATCAGAAAGCATTCGTATACTTTCATTTAAAAATAAATAATAGTTACAATCAATTGGCAATTATACATTTTTATACACTATGTGATTGCAACATAATACTGTAAGCACTTAGTTTAATAAAAAATGTACAACAATTTAAAAAATACGTTTTGACAATGGCACTGGCAGATGCAAATAATATGTTTCAGGAAAAAATGGCAGGTGTAACATTAAAATACACTAATTCACCTTTCAATACATATTTTTACTGTATCATTAATATATTGAACTAACTTGGTTTAAATCAAAGCTTACACATTTCATACAAACAAACAAACGATAACAGTGTAAGATATATATATAAAATCAGAAAGCCTCAAAGTTTCTTAAACAAATGCTGTGGTCTTCACACAATGGTATTCAGTTATTGTAGTATTTAAGACAGTATTTATTTAATTCATTACAGCCACTTACTCATAGATTTTCTTTCCTCCTTAACTTCCAATATGTCCTCCCCATTCTCACAGTTCGAAAATAGAATTGGTCCTACTCATTCCTCTCCACACCTTAGCCAATCAGCTTGCACCTCTACTCACTTCCTCTGCCTTTACTTGTGTTACTATAGATCCGTAGTAATCTTAAAGATTCCCAGGTTTATTTTCATTTGTGAAATAATTGGGGAATGGGTAATACTTGCTTTTAGATGGCAGAAGCTAGAGCTACTATAAAAACTGCAACAAACCCAACAATCATACCCTCATGAAAGTGTTTTCCTGTATACCTTACAACTTTTAACTGTCTTGTCATTGATTCATGTATATAAAAATCTGCTACCTGTGTCTAGAATATAGTTCTGATTAGAAGGTGAACATAAGGACAATTTTACCTGTCTTTATTACACAATGAATTTGCAGTTTATTTCATTCAGGATGTATTCTTGAGAGAAGATTGTACTCAGTTTGCTCAGAAAGTTACCAATAGCTCTTCACTATTTTTGAAAAATAAGTTACCCCCAGCATCACAGCACATTATATTTGAGATAATTGAGTTTAAATACAATGCAATAGGAAACAGTGCATATCTGTACCTGTTATGTTAGTATGAATTTTCCTTCTCAGTACAACCATTCAACAACTACATCAGATTTTCTAGTAAAATCATGTTCTAGAAATTAAACTAAAGAATTATTATTGTTTTATAAATTATTTTTTCTTTATTTCTTATTTTGAAAGCAGATAGGGTATTATGTTGATATTTTAAAAATTAAATGCAAAAGTATTATATTTCAGAGAAATATAATTTTTACCTTTAGCCAGAAAATCTTTGCTTTCTAGTTCTTATACTGAAAACGATTGAATTTTTTCTTTTAAAAAGTATTTGTGAAATCAATGTCCGAATTGACAATATTTCAGCAAAAATGTGTTTAAGATTTTTCTTAAGGTTCTAGCTTTTTGATATATGATGATCTCAGGCCTTCCTAAACAGAAAATGAGAACTCACCTATATTCCAAAGTTTATTCAAAACAAGCAGAGGATGAGAGAAATGCCAAGGGCTACTAGAGTAGTCTCCTCAGTCACAAATGGCTTCAGGCTCTATGATGAAGGATATGGTGTTCAACAATGGAGTGTCTGCTAAAGTTGATTATTTTTTGGCATGTTTCATGGTTAGAGCAGTAACTGAAAGAACTATATAAATTGCTAATAAATGGATTCAAGGAGCTTAGGAAATGCAATGAACACATGGAAGAATGATCATGATAATTATATACATTGTCTGTTATACTACCTTGGAGTTATTTTAAAGCCTGTAAACTTGAAACAAATTTCTAACACCTACTTATATATGACTTTGGGCAAGTTATATAAAATTTTGAGAATCTATTTTCTAATTTTCATTATGGAGATAATAAACCTACCACATGTGGTTGTTGTAAGGATTAAATGATTTAATACTTACTAAGTACTTAGAATAATGCCTTCTATATAATGAGTAGGTAACATGTATTAGCTTTTCCCACCATTATTCTAAACTGCAATTCTTCAAGTTATTTTAAATCTATTGTTAATATTTTTAAAGATTGAAGTGAATTTTAAAATTGTTTTTGTTTAAAGGTTTTTCTTTTAATATGAATGAAATAAAATCAGTAAGTTTTAAATATATTCTAAGAAGTATTTTATTTTTGGAGCTGTTTAATATATTGAAGTTCTCTAAATATTTGGATTTTGTAAAAGGCCATTTTGTCCTAGAAATAAAAAATGATTAATGTGGAAAAATCAGTACTACTCTAGAAATCATGATTCTCTAGGTAATGATCAAAGATTAGTCCTCCACGCAGGCCACTGCTTTTTACAGTGTTGGTGCCCATTGTAGCCAGCTTTCAAAAATGTAAGTAAATCATTAAGCGAAGTACTTCACTATTATTATTTGAGAAGTCCCATCCCAGGAGATGGAGTTTAATATTCACACTGTCTGATATATGAAAGCTTTAAGAAATGAAGGGCCAGGCTTAGATGGAACCTGACAGTAAATACTGTTCCTGTCAGTCAGGCCCAAGCAGCCAGTGGTACTTGGGTGATTTTTATATAATTAAGTTTCATGCTTAGCATAGGAGATGGATTTAATCCGCCCATGATTCACATTATATGACAAATGATCACAAGTTGGCATACTGCACACAAAATGGCTCTTCTCATTCTTAACATCATTGTTTATATGGCATAAAGTAATAGATAATTCATAACAAATATCCTCCATTCATCATCTCATATCTTTCTAGATTCTCCTTGTTTTCAAACTAAATATCTCTACATATTCTAAGACAAGTGACTTCGAGCTGTGAAAATTTCCCATGGGGGCTAAATAACAAATTAACACTAGTTTGGGTAAAGGTTTCCTAATTAGCTGATCAAGGCTGTCAGGCCATGAGAGGAAGCAAACCACCATGAGGTTCTCTAACACTTTACACATTCCTCACTCATCATCCTTCCCTCCTCCCTGCTAATTCTCTCTGATTAGTTTAGAAGCCTTGAAATCAGTTTAGCTTTTGTAAGGAAGCTTTTGTAAGTTGCGGTCTTTCTTTCCTAAATATGTTTGTTGTCAGCAAGCCAAAAGTACATTTGCAATCATCTGTAAGCTTCATCTGAGGGAGATCGAGGTTTATAATAAGGAGGCTATTTGCATATAAATTATACCTAGAATATAAGGAGGGGAGGCTAAGAAATGCTATTATTTAAAAAGAAAATAGAGGTCAATCTGTGATGTAAAACCATTTTTTAAAGTTTAGTGGGATTTGATGGTTTGTATTTCTTGCAGCATTACCAGCTGAAAGTTCGGAGTGGGAGCGGGGAGATTTTGGCAATCTGCAGAACTTCCAGTCAAGAGTTTGTATGACATTTAATTGGAAATCAACATTCTTCTAGAGTGTATAATAAGGGATCTCTGAGATATTATCAAAAAGTTATTTGCCTGTTCTGAATAATAGAACAAATTCAAAATATTATGGTGCTACCAAATGTATCTGGAAACTTACAAACAATTAAAAATAATAAAACTAGTACTAACATAAAAATATTCCATTAACTTAAAACAAGTATTCTATTTATTACTATACCAACAACGTAACATAATGATCTGCATGAGGACAAAATAATTTGAGTATAAATTTGGCTTTAAGTAATCAGCAATAGGTTAATTCTAAGGTCATGTTTGAAATGAACTATCAACTGATATTTTTAAATTATTTTGATAAAGAAATGGAGCTGAAAAGACAAAACATTCTACCATATAGTGAGCGGTCAAAATTCCTAGAAATAAAACCATGTAATTTCTATGAGACCTTAGTCATGATGAACTTGAGCAGTCCTTTAGTCTTCCTGTCCTCATGTTACAAACCACGAGAAACCTATGACTTGATTACTGCAGGTCTTAGCTGTTTATGAAAAGAACCAACTGAGTAATTTGTTTCTAATGAAGAAAATAAAGAAAGAGGAAATGAAGACATTTTCAGGGTATAAAGACACCTTGCTAATGAGATAACACATTGGCTAAATTAAAAACCTCAACTGGCCTAATGACATTTAGATTTGTTCTTCGTTCATTTTCCTATGTTCTCTCTTCACTCATCTCTCCAATCTTTCACTGACTTTTACATGTTCAAACCAGTGTGACGAACAGATATTTTATTTGTTATAATGATGAGACTTCATATGAGATGTATTGGATGCAAAGTATTGAGAGTGATCAAGCTACAAAGATTTAGGGGGTTTTTTTTGATGTAAAAGATACCTTTTCCTTTTTTTTTTTTTTTTTTTTTTTTGAGACGGAGTCTTGCTCTGTCACCAGGCTGGAGTGCAGTGAAGCGATCTCGCCTCACTGCAACCTCCATCTCCCAGGTTCAAGTGATTCTCCTGCCTCAGCCTCCCAAGTAGTTGGGACTATAGACGTGCACCACCACACCCATCTAATTTTTGTATTTTTAATAGAGATATGATTTCACCATGTTGACCAAGATGGCCTCGATCTTTTGATCTCCTAATCCACCCGCCTTGGCCTCCCAAAGTGCTGGAATTACAGGCATGAGCTACCGCACCAGGCCCAAAAGAGAACTTTTGAAAATAAATATCTGGCTTAGAAAGCTATTTCTTGAGGGTCCAATTCTTGTGAACATCTTTCATTCCACACCTACAGCCTCATTGCCTCCAAAAGAAATAACAATGTAAGTTTCTCACTTTTCATTTTAGTTCATAAGAACTGGATAAGAGAAATCATCCAGTGTGAGCTAAATATTGAGTGCAGTTTTGTGGCTGTGAATTTAATTAGGGTAGATCAACAGGAAAGAAGATGATTTGGATAATTCTGAGATTGACTTGTGAAAAAGAATCATTTATGTCAATTGCATTAGTGACTGTGGAATTTGTGAACTTCACACCACTTCTTTCATTTGAAAAGAGATTATTTTAATAATGTGTGAGTGTTTGAGCATAAAAATGATTCACAGATTAATGAGTTACAACAAATTACACACTATTATTAACTTTAATAGGCCCTCAAATTTCCTCAGTATAAATTTTTTATTTTTATTTATTTACTTATTTGTTATTTATTTATCATTATTATTATTATTATTAGATGGAGTCTTACTCTGTTGCCAGGCTGGAGTGCAGTGGCATGATCTAGGCTCACTGCAACCTCCGCCTCCCAGGTTCAAGCCATTCCCCTGCCTCAGCCTCCCAAGTAGCTGGGACTACAGGCGTGCGCCACCATGCCCAGCTAATTTTTTGTATTTTAGTGGAGATGGGGTTTCACCATGTTGGCCAGGATGGTCTCCATCTCCTGACCTCACGATCTGCCGACCTCAGCCTCCCAAAGTGCTGGGATCACAGGCCTGAGCCACCGTGCCTGGCCTCCTCAGTATAATTTAACTCTCTTTGAGGTGCTCATCCACTGTTCAAGGTCCTTTTTTTTAACTTTTATTTTAAGTTCAAGGGTGCAAGTTCAAGTTTGTTGCATAGGTAAATGTGACAGGGGGTTTCGTTGTACAGATTATTTCATCACTAGGTATTAAGCCTAGTACCCATTAGTTATTTTTCCTGATCCTCTCCCTCCTTCTACCTTCCACCCTTTGAAAGGCCCCAGTGTGTTACTCCCCTCTATGTGTCCATGTGTTCTCATCAGTTAGCCACCACTTATAAGTGAGAACATGCGGCATTTGGTTTTCTGTTTGTGTCAGTTTGCTAAGAATAATGGCTCCATCCATGTCCCTGCAAGAAACATGATTTTTTTTTTTTTTTTTTAAATGCACACGTATGCTCATTGCAGCATGATTCACAATAAGTAAAGACATGGAATCAACCTGAATGTCCATCAATGATAGACTGGATAAAGAAAATGTGGTGCATAAACACCATGGAACACTGTTCAAGTAGTTTTCCTGATAGTACCACCTCACTTAAATCCATACAGCAACTGTTTAATATGTATTGTGTGCAAGGCCCTGAGCTAGATGATGCAATAACTCAAGATGATAAAAGGTAAGAAAACATGTAATGTTAAGACATTTACCTAAGGCTAATCTATCCTATTTATTAATGTTATGGCATAGGAGGCCTTTAATTATCTAATTCTTGCCTAATTTGGAAACTCTTTTTTTCTTCCCACCAAACTCTACACTACATTATAAACAAATACAGTGGAATTATTTTTAAAATGTACCTCCTCTTTACCTGTATGCCATATTAACTAAGGTTCTTCATTCCCTCTGTAATCCTTTCTAACAGAGTCTACAATTATGTGAATTGTTTCACTTACAAAACAATACTTAGGTCCCATTCTGGTTAGCTTGATCCTTGTCAAAAGTATATAATTTTTGTTTTCAAATTTTTATGCAGCTGTGTCTTATTGCTATTTCAATTTAATTAACTATTGAGTAAATGAATGAAACATTTGTGAGAAAAGACCTTATTTCCATTAAAACTAAATGAAATGTTTCAGAAAAATGATAAATGTGAGTTATTTAAGTGAAATGGACAACTATAAAAGACAGGAGAAATTTCAAGCTTATGATTATCTTTACTTTCCAGCTCCATTCAAAAGAAAAACAAAATTGAGGAACATAGATTATGAAGTGTGGGTATAATTTATGACAAAAATTAAATAAATTTTTAACCTGTAGACACCATACTCAAAGTTCTGAATAAACATGTGCATATATTTGAAATTAAAATGAAATGTTTAATTTATGACTGATTTGTTTTCCCTTTTATTATTTCTCACAATAATGGATTGTTAATATTAACTAAAAAACAGGAGATCCAATGGCTTAAGCTAACAGGTGCCTTATGCTCTCATATCTTGATGTCTTTACATAGCCATTCTGTTGGCTTGTTGACTTGAAAAACATCAATTTTTCTCTTTCCTTGACACTTCATTTACTACTTGTCCATTGTCCTTCCTTCCCTTTTCTACCCTATGCCTGACTAATTCCTGCATAATTTTGGGGAGCTATCTAAGACATGATATTTGTGTTAACTTGTTAACACAAGTTTGTGTGTGTGTCTGTGTATTCTATGCACAGAAAATTATACTCAGGTGTTTATTTTGATGTAAAATTAAATTTTATTCTATTAATTTATATTATTAAACTCAAAACTCCATATTTTAATTAAATGCTTATTTATACCTTATAAATATTACTCTGCTATTTATAAAACTGGCAAATAGTAACACTTATTTTAAGTGGTCTATTGATTAATACTCATTCTAAAAACTTAGATAAATTTACTAAAATTTTAAACTACATTTACATACGAACACATCTGGTTTTCTTATTAAGTACTCTAATAAATCTTCTCAAGTACTTAAATAATACTTGTGAATCTAACAAATTAAACTTATAAATATTTTTACTATTAAGTTCATTTAAGTGCTCTAGTAAAGTATATAATCTGACTAAAATTTCAATTTATAATAATAATTACCTATAACAAATGGCATAAAATATTTTGGGAAGAGATGTTACTCAATTAAGCTAAATTCTCTCAAGTATAATAAATGTTAATAATACCAAATATCATAGAATATTCCTTAATATAAAAACAGTCGTTATGTATGTAATCAATTTTGTTATTTCTGTACTGAATTTTAAATCTTTCTGTGGGTAACATACTCAAAACCACCAAGAAACAATTATAGAGTCCTCTGGTATATAGTCCTCTGATTCCCCCAGTTTGTTCACATTCTAGTCTCTGGAACCTGTGAATATTTATCCTCCATGGCAACAGAGATTTTTCAGATGTGATTAAGGGTATGGGACTTGAAATGTTCTGGTTTGACCCAATCTAATCACATAAATCTTTAGAAGGAAGAAGCTTTCCTGGCTGGGTCAGAGAGACATATAACAAGAGAAGAAGGATTCAAAAGATATGACAGGAGAAGGACTCAATCCACTTTTTCTGACTTTAAAAATAGGAGGATGGCACAAGCCAAAAACAGTGGGTTTCTAAAAGCTGGGAATGTCCCTCAGCTGAGACCCAGTTTTATAATCACAGAAACAAAATTTTGACAACAACCTGAATACACACGGAAATGGATTCTCCCTGAAACTCACCAGAAAAAAAAAATGGAGCCCTGCCAATGTTTGATTTGAGCTTCATGAGGCCTGTGTGGTACTACTGACCTGTAGAACTGTAAAATATTATTAATAATTTTCTCTTGTATAAACCACTCAATTAGTAATAATATGTTACAGAAGCAATATAAAATTAATACAAGTCTCATAAAAGTTCTGAAGATAGCACCTCAAATGATTTGTGCTGCATACTTGCCAGAAATTTAAGGCAGGCTATAAAAACTAAGGAACAAATCTCTGGTGCAGATTTTGAACGCATTAACTGCCATGATGAAATGTCTTCTACCATGTCTACAACCATAAGTGATTTCAAGTCAAAAAAGAGTAGTCTTATAGTCGATACTTCCATAATTCATTTTACAGTCTAACCCTCAAACCTCCTGTTGCTATATATACATCTTGATGGAACTCAACTGATATATTTGTTACTCTAGTATATAATACATTATTTTAACATTCTTGTCATAAATTTTATATATTTTTAAATGATGACTGATTAGATTCTGTATATCTCCAGAAGATATGGTGTCACAATATGTAAAATTTTTGTAACGACAGTCAGGAAGCTTTCTGTGATTGACACTCTCCTCCTTCTCACATGCTACCACATAACTGCTCTTGGCCCCTCATATGTAATTCCAGAGAAAACAACCTGCTCTATACTTCTGCCATAACACTTATACTCCATGTCTTAGTCCATTTGTGCTGCTATGACAAAATACCTTAAAGTAGGTAATTTATAAAGAACAGAAATTGATTTCTCACAGTTCTGGAGGCTGAAAGTCTAAGACCCAGGGACCGGCAGGTTTGGTATCTGCTGAGGGCCCTGTCTCTGCTTTCAAGATGGTACCTTGCCTACATATCCTCTGGAAGAGACTAATGTTGTGTCCTTACTCACATGGTGAAAAGGATGAAAGAGCAAAAAGGCCTAACTAGTTCTCCCTTAGCTCATTTATAAGGCACTAATCCCATCTATGAGGGCAGAGCCCTCATGGCCTAATTTCCTTCTAAAGGCCCCACCTCTTAATATTATTGCATTAGGGCTTAAATTTTAACATGAATTTTGGAGAGGACACAAGCATTCAAAAAATAGCATCCCAAGTGGACTACATTTAGTAAGATTTATATTATTTAAAATGGTAAATCTAACAGAAGTAATTTGTATTTTCAGAAAAAAAGGTTTACAAATTTTGTCTTTTTGTTGTTTTCAATCACTTTTTTATTAATTTTTTAATGAGATATGATATGCATACAGTGAAGTTCATCCCTTTTGGATTGCTGTACAGTAGCAAGAACAGTGAAGGATCTGAGGAACTTAAGTTTTACCTGACTTGCAAGCTTACAAGCTAGCTTGCCACAATTTCATGTATGCTAGCAGAAGAGGCTCCTGGATCAGAAACAAGGAATGGTATTACTCACAGCAGTAGTATTTGCTCCAATTTGCTGAGCCACAATCACTACAACACAATGCAAAGAGGGCCAGATGGTACTTGCATGTGCAGTGGTGGGGTGGGGTGGGGGGGCATTATGAGAGAAAAATCCCTTATTTAAAGAACTTGAATATTTTATAATGGCAGTAAGCCTTTTCCCAGAAGGACACCTTACCTTTATTATACTGGATGGTAAATCAACCTGCTTTCTATTCTAAAGGGATAAACTATTTCTCCTTTATAAAATATTTTGTTCTACAAATATTCCTGAAAAGTTTTTCAGGAAAAAAAAAAGCCACTGCCTCTGTCTGTAAGACATTCAGAAACATAAAAGACCCATGGATAGATTTAAATTGTCTCTTAACAATAAACCCACCTTGTTGCTGTACCATCTTGACTTCCAGTGACTTTTCCCATGAGTACACTATTCCATTGACCACTCTGATTAATATGAAAACAGAAGCTGGGACCAAATTTGTTCAGTTTGTCCATTCAGTGTTTAGTCAAGACTATTATCAACAAGATTCCTGCCATATTGATTTCATATGTACCTTAGGGTCCAGAATCCAACCTAGTGAACAAACCCAGAAACCATCAGTATCTACCCTAAAAAGCCAAGCAGCTTTCACTTAGGTTTATTAATTATATTATGATCTTTCTACTTAGCAGAAGGCATCACTCCTGGTGAAGCAAGATGCCCTAGCAATTTTCTAGCCACTGTCTTGGTTTGCAAGGAGGAAGTTAGAGCAAACCTATCATTCATGACACCTTTGCCCAGAGAATAGCGGATGACCTGAATACCTCCAAGAGCCAAGGTCGTATCATTGATTACTTTGCTAAAGCCAGTAACAAATTTCATATGAACTTTCTAATTAAATTACTTCCTTCTTTGAGATACCTTTATGTAAGAAACAAAATTTATGAATCATTTATTTTCTGGGAAGCTTTCTCAAGTGCATTCATTTTCTCTGGCTGCTATATTTTGTCACTTAAAACAACAAAAATGTATTATCTTACAGTTCCTAAAAGCAAAAGTCCAAAGTCAATTTGTTGGTCGAAAAATGCTTCCTCCACATGTTCTAGGGAATAATCTGTTTCTTGCCTCTTCCGGCTTTTGAAAGTCCCAGTTTTTCCTTGGCTTGCAGTGGACTCACTGCTATCTCTGTCTCTGGGGTCACATTACCTTCTCCTTTCTGTCTGTCAAATCTTTTTCTACCTCTCTTTTATAGGAACCCTTGTCATTAATCACTTAGGGTCCACATAGATAATACAAATCATATCCTTATCTCAAGCATCTGCCAAGACCCTTTTTATCAGCAAATAATATGGCATTCACAGGCTCTGAGTATCAGGATATGGATATATATTTGGGGAGGGGATTTATCATTCAGCCAAGTGCACCAAGTAACCAAGCGTAGCCTCATTTTTTAGCTATCTAAGCATTTATTTGAAGGCTACATAACCTACTGTCGTGTTTCCTTAAACAATTAAAAGTCTTTCACTATCACCCTACCACCCCTTAGGTGCAATTACCATGTTTCTGGGAGCGAAGCAGCTTAATTTTATGGCTTCCCATAAGTATAGCTGCAGGGATGTATATGGTGTCCCTAAAGGGAAAGTTAATTATGTTGGAGATCTACAGAGTATACGTGCATCACTCAGGAAGTACTAGTTGATGGCACAGTGAACATGGCCTCTCTTCGGCTGGTAAACCTTAGAGTTTCCAATTAAGTTAGAATAATTACATTTAAGGCTTGATTTAAAAAAG